>NC_046155.1:205529341-205840754 GCF_011064425.1 Rattus rattus
ACGTTTAAGCTATTTTAAACTGACTATTCCTAGATCTAGTAGTAAAAATTCTGTACTGTTTCTGCAAAGCCCATGTTGGGCAATTTAACAGAATTCTTCGTCATGTACTATAGGGCAATAAGCTGCTAACCTCAGCCATATTAGGAAGAATATTCTCAGAGGTCTCGGGGATACCAACTTACCTTCAGATTCTATGACCTAGACCCTACCCAGATACAGAATAATAGTGCAATTACCTTCTGCCCTTCAAACGCTCTCTGATTGTATAGACTATAAAGTGAGTTCACTATTGCAATTTGGTGCTCTGACCGCTCATGCCAACATGAGCAGGTGGTTCTGAAAGTTACTAAAACCTCAGGTACAGAGTCTAGCTGTTTGCAACTTGCTCTGTTTTGTTTTTTTTTATTTAAATTTTAAAATATTTTGAGAATTTCATACATGCTGACTGTATCTAAACCATTTATACATTCTCTTTTTTAAGTGTGTGTGTGTGTGTGTGTGTGTGTGTGTGTGTGTGTGTGTGTGTGTATCCTACTGAGTCCATATAGTGTTGCTTCTTGTATGCATTACAAAGGATTGGATACCTATCTGGGAGCTCATCTCTAGAGGAGAAATGATTCTCAGTTTCTCAGCATCCATTGGTTTCCTGTAGTTCTTCATCTAGGAGTGGGGGCCTTGTGAAATTTCTCCATCCACATTGGCATACTCCAACATTTCTACGTTTCCTGAGATGAGGACAATTGACTAACCATCCTTACCTAGAAAATGAAAACAGCATCCTTGTAAGTTGGATGTGATTTTCGTTGAGGTTTAGTCTGTTGCTATATGTTGTAATACTAAATACAGGCCCCCAAGACCAAGTTGCCCCAGAGATGAGACAGTGTGCTACATAGACACAAGTGATTCTACGTTGTGATCTTGCCCCCAATTTATTTCCGATTGGCAAATAAAGATTCTGCCTATTGCTGGGCAGAATGGAGATAGGCTTGGTATTCCAGGCTTTGGTTCAGAGATCATGAGGAGAAAAAGAAGAAGATGGAGAGAAGAAAGACGCCATGGGTTGGTAGTCAAGAAAGCATGGCCAATGAGGGCTCTCCAGTTGGAGTTAAGAGCAGCCCGGATGAGACACAGTAAGTGATAGCGCGGGGTTACTGATAGGAAAATAGATTCTAATAGCGTAGAGGGTAAATCCGTCCAGCATTACTGCTGATTAAGGCTTAGTGTAAATAATAAAAGTTGTGTGCCTTTTATTCAGGAACTGAATGATCAAAGGCAGGGTAGAAGCCCCAGATTGAGCTTAAATACTCTCTACAACTTTTTAATAACACAATGTCATCTTCAGTATGTACAAGTCCAAAATGTTATTATTAGCTTCAGCGTGAATTAGTTGTAAAAATCCCATTGGGATGGAAATAAGCCACCTAATGCTCTATGAACGATTACTCGTGGTGATGAATTCTTAACTCTGCTACCCTCCATTTCTATACCATTTCTATCCAGTGGAGGACCCTAGGAAAGCACATGCTTCCGATTCAGCAGAACTGGAATGAAGTTTGTCTTTCTCACTCCATTTCTGACCTCGGTTTTCCTGTCTGCAAATGAGTTAAAGGTAAAGATACCTACCTTACAATGTTACTACACATTCCCATAAAATAATGAATGCACGGGCAGGTCTTGGCAGGAGAGGCAACCACAAACATCTACTCAGTGCTCACCATGTACAGAGCACCATTCAAATGTCTCGCATTTGCTAACTCACTGAGGCTTCACTAGGACCCTAGAACATTAGACCTATTGTCTTTAGTCCACATGCGAAGAGGCTGGGACCCTGAGAAACCATTACTTTTCCTAGAGTCGGTTGATTTTTAAGTTAGGGTGGTAGAATTAAAATGTGGACAGGTTTCCTTGATTCCAGGGCTGTAACCACTACAGATGCCCCAGTGCCTACTGGAGCCAAGGGTCTGCCATACTTGTTATTACAATCACAGCAGATACAGATTTTCTGGGATATTTATTTAACTGAATCAATAGTTTCTGAAATGTTTATTAGTTGCTATAAAGTGCTAAGTAGCAAATCTGCCAAAATGGACTCTCTGTTCATAAGTTTTTGAAGAAATCTGTAAGTCTGTTTATTCAGAATATTAAGAAATGTTAGGGAGAGCGATTTGAGATGGGCTCTAACCATCAATAGCATCTGTTTCATTATGTTCTGATGAGTTGCGTTTGAATTGCAACAAGAATATACAACATAACCAAACACATATATGAGATGGTTTAGCAGGTAAAAGTTCTTGCTACCAGGACTGATGAACTGAATTTGATGCCCAGAATCTATATAGCAGGAGGATCAATTCCCAGAGATTGCCTTCTGACCCCCACAGGAATACTGTAGAGTATATGCATTCCCCTTGAAAGGAAAAAGTTTAAAATTGCCCCCTAGACAAAAGTTGAAGCCAAAAACGGGCCCTGGAACTGCCTGTTCCTGAAGCTAGTTGATCACAGAAAGAGTAATTGCACCAACTGGTTCAGCCACTTTATTCCAGAAACTAGCTAACCATAACAGCAGCTGACCATAACAGCGGCTGACCATAACAGCAGCTGACCATAGTAGCAGCAACTGGTTAACCATAAAGTTAGATTAAAATCTTAAAGAACAATCATGAGAAACAGGAGGTTCGTCCTTGTGATTCAGTATGGTTTTTCCTTTAAATACCCCTTCTTCCAACCATTCGAGGTCGAACTCCTCTACCCTTGCGTGGGATACGAGTCTCGACCCCAGTGCACTGGTTTCTGTCATCCTTATCAATAAACCTCTTGTTGATTGCATCAAGATCGGTCTCTCGTGAATTCTTGGGGGGGTCACGTCATCCCGAGACTTGAGTGAGGGTCTCCCCGCTTCGGGGGTCTTTTACCCTAACACTAAATAAATGTATGAATTTTTACAAAAAAATGACAGTTAAATTCCATTGTTCTAAACTTGATTTTATTTCCTGAAATGGCATGAAATTTTTATTAAAACCTGAATTGTCTCCTAATGTAATATAATCATATAGAAGCCTGTTGATATTTAGCAGGGAAGGAAGAAAGGACTGTAATAAAATGGCATAGTTGTTTACAAAGCAAGTCCTCACTCTTTGGGGGACTAGATAGTTGACTACTTGCTTGCCAGCAAGCCTGATGACCTGAATTCAGCCCCTGGGGAATCACTTGGTCAAAGGAGCGAACCAGCTCCTGAAAGTTGTCCTCTGACTGATACATGCGCTCACATACACATAAAGTAAATGAATGCTATAAGAAAGAGTCCATGTTCCAAAGAGTAAAAACTATACGCTGTTGATATTTCACAGATCATCATTCCTGGCCTCATTTTCTGTTTATATCCTTCCTTATTTCTTTTCATTCATTTCCACTGGGTTTTACCTATATATCCATATAAAACTGTTGTAAGGCCTTCCTGGCACAAGGGTCTTGAGCAAAGCATAATGTAAATCAGTACTGACACTGGCATTTTAACGGGATTTGCAAACAGGTAGGAATAAACCAGTACTTATTATTTCATGACACTCATGAGACTTTACCATTCTCCTGGGTTAAGTGTCCAAATGAAAAAAGGCACTATTGTAGTAGACTGAACAATCCTTAACTGTAAAAACTGCAAGTTAATATGAAAATAAAAAATTCCTTACAGATGTGGTGAATTTGAGGCTTTGGAGCTGTGCAATTTAGCCAGATTTAGCCAGGTGAGCCCTTAATGCCAGTGCAAATTTTTATGAGACGGGCAGAGACTCACCACAGTTAGAATGGGGGACGTGCTGCGGCTGCAACCTCAGAAGCAGAGATTGGTGCCTCTGCCAGACAAGACTTTGAGCACCTAAAGCTGGTAGAGGAAAGGCAGTGAGTCGCAGACAAGCCCTGTCAATGCTGCCACTATGTCTCTCTGGTCTATAGAATTGTATGGGTTTCAGCTGCAAAGTCTGCAGTAATTTGTAAGCCACAGGAAGCTAAACCACTAGTAACTTGATATGCAACTTCATAAACAACAAGGTTTTCCTTTCAGCATAAAAAAACACCAAAAACAAACAAACCAAAAAGCCCAACAGTAATAACAAAAAACAAAAACCACCCTGGGAAACATAACAATGAGGCTATTTCAATTTAGAGAAATAAAACATCAAGGTACACTTGAAAAGGATCAGGAACTTTCACTTTTAAATGGCTAATGCACATCTCAAGAGCATGCTAAATTCCTAACCAAATTTGCTTACAGGAGGTATTTCTCAATTTAAGTATGAAGTTATGCCCCAATATACACACCCTAAGTTGAAAATGCCTTAGCATGAGAAGAGTCTGAAGCAATTTAAACAATTAAACATCATAGCTGAGCACCGTTGCTCACTGTAGCAGGTCAACTGTTTCATACAGCACCAAGTGGTTGACTAGAAACTGTAGCCGGCTGCCATAATCTACCATCAGAATACTGTGGGCCAGTTAGCGCTCCCTGCTGTGACAAAATGCTTGAGGAAACAGCTTGTTGTGTGAAAATATTATTCAGATTCATGGTTTCTGTAACTCTGGTCCATGGCCAGCTTGCTCTATGACTGCTGGACTGTAATGGACAGAATGTTCCTTCAGTTAGAGCTCCTGTGGGACACAGTTGCTTCCTTCAAGCAAACAGGAAGTAGAGCAGGATCCCATGCGATGCAAAAGTCTCATGGACCCATGTCCTCGTCCAGGTCCCACTTCCCACCAACTCCCAGGACTGTCGTCATATTACAAAACCATCAACAGAGTCACACTTGGATTACGGTCCAGTCCTCATAATTGAACCGCCTCTCAAATGACTGCAATCACCATAGAGACATCAAGTATTCCACACACAAGACGACAGGGAGATAATTCATAACAAAACCATAATAAGCACTGTACTGAATCCCAAGTCTGAGATAAAGATTAAAATTCTGATACTGAATGCTCATCTTTTCCACACTATTATAAAGTTCCTTCACCAGGAACACACGTGAAGGCCAACTTCTCCAGGCTAATGGAAAGCAGCCAGAGGTAATGGCCTCCTGTGGGAGCTGCCCACTCTGTGCTGATCATGAGCCCCTTCTCACAAAATCACCCACTCATAATTCCCCTGTCCCCGTCCTGCCAAACTCCTTAGGGTATCTTCTTGTTTTGCTGTTAGTAATTTAGTATTTTCACAAACCCAATGAATACGTTTGGAGAATTTCATTTCCAGGTCTTTCAACGACCTGCGTCTGCATTTCTGAGCTACTTGGATAACCCATATCTGTAGCACCATTGTGCAACAAGGGGCCTCCAGTTGCCAGATGCAGGCCTGATCTCTTACACATTTGCTTTCCTTTAGATTTAGAGGCAGACAGAGAGAAGGAGAGAGAGAACTGTCTCCAGTTCAGAAAACTGTAAAGTAAACCACAGGTTGCTTATACCTTGGGCATCACAGGGCTATTTTAGAATCTAAGATCAAATGCCCATTTGAGGTTCAATCCAGCTCCATCCAGCTCCATCCAGCTGTGAGAGCAGAGGAGAGAGTGTTGAGAGGCAGTTAAGACTTGAGTTTTATCTTTCCAGGGTCTGAGTGGGATTGGTGCTCACAATACTAACTTTGCTACTCATTGCCTATTTATCCATAAACAAGAATCTAGCCACTGTCTCACCTCCTCTGCAAAATGGAAATGACAGCTCTACCTACCTCCTTCAGTGCTACCATGGTGTCAATCAATACATATAAAGCATTAAGAATAGAGACAGAGGCCTGTGCCCAGACCTGAAGCAATCCCACAGTTCTCTGTATCCAAATCCCATGGGGGAGAGAGCTGGACTCACAGAAGTGTGGACAATCTTGAGAGCTCAGGAGAGACCCCCACTTCTGCTCACATTCCTGGCCCAAAAGGAACCTGCCTAGTGCCCTCTGGGTACAGAAATATAGGAACAGTCAGCGACAGGATCCTTCCAGTTTCTGCGTGCACCTGGAGCTGAAACCAATCTCACAGCTCTCTGTACCCAAATCCCATGGGGAAGAGAGCTGGACTCTCAGAAGTACAGATAATCCTGAGAGCTCAGAGGAGACCACATTCCTGGCCCAAGAGGAACCCATCTAATGCCCTCTGTGCCCTCTGGGCACAGGAACCTAGGAGCAGTCAGGGGCAGAAACCTTCTGGTTTCTGCCTGTGCCCAGACCTGAGTCAGGCACCAGGAGCGCTGACACATCTGAAAGCAGAGGTAAGACCAGCTCCTCTGCTCCAAGCAACATTGCTGGAGGCCACAGGACACACAAACGAGGGAGCAGTCTGGGAAAGGACTCTTCTGGTCTCTGCCTATGCCTGGAGTTGAACCTGTCCCACAGTTCTCTGTACCCAGATCCGGGTGTAAGAAAACAGCTTTACAGGAGTGCTGACACTCAGGCTTATAGGAGGGTTAAGTCACTGTCAGAGGTAGCAAGACGAGCAAACAAACGAGACAACCTGATGGCGAGAGGCAAGCACAGAAACCATAGCAACAGAAACCAAGACTGCTTAGTATCATCAGAGCCCAGTTCTCCCACCAAAGCAAATACTGGATATCCCAACACACGAGAAAAGCAAGATTTGGATTTAAAATCACATCTCACGAGTCTAGTACCCTCTGGGATTTTAAGAAGGACATAAATAGCTCCCTTAAAGAAATACAGGACAAAACAGGTAAATAGGTAGAAGCCCTTAAAGTGGAATCACAGAAATCCCTCAAAGAATTGTAGGAAAACACAACCAAACAGGTGAAGGAAATGATCAAAACCATCCAGCCTTTAAAAATGGAAATAGAAAAAATAAAGAAATCACAAAGGGAGACAACCCTGGAGATAGAAAACCTAAGGATCAGGAGTCATAGATGCACCAACAGAATGCAAGAGATAGAAGAGAGAATCTCAGGAGCAGAAGATACCATAGAGAACATTGACACGACCATCAAAGAAAATGTAAAACACAAAAAGCTCCTAACCCAAAATATCCAGGAAATCCAGGACACAATGAGAAAATCAAACCTAAGGATAATAGGTATAGAAGAGAGCGAAGACTCCCAACTTAAAGCGCCAGTAAATATCTTCAACAAAATTATAGAAGAAAACTTCCCTAACCTAAAGAAAGAGATGCCCATAAACATACAAGAAGCCTACAGAACTCCAAATAGATTGGACCAGAAAAGAAATCCCTCCCATCAAATAATAGTCAAAACACCAAATGCACAAAATAAGAAAGAATATTAAAAGCAATAAGAGAAAGAGGTTAAGGAACATATAAATGCAGACCTATCAGAATTAAACCAGAGTTCTCAACAGAGACTATGAAAGCCAGAAGATCCTGGGTAGATGTCATACAGACCCTAAGAGAACACAAATGCCAGCCCAGGCTACTACACCTAGCAAAACCATAGATGGAGAAACCAAGATATTCCATGGCAAAACCAAATTTACACAATATCTTTCCACAAATCCAGCCCTACAAAGGATAATAGATGGAAAACTCCAACACAAGGAGGAAAACTACACCTTAGAAAAAGCAAGAAAGTAATTACCATTCAGTGAACCCATAAGAAGAAAGCCACACAACCATAATTCCACCTCTAACAATAAAAATAACAGGAAACAATAATCACTATTCCTTAATATCTCTCAACATCTATGGACTCAGTTCCCCAGTAAAAAGATATTGACTAACAGACGGGATACATAAAGAGGACCTGGCTTGTTGCTGCATACAAAAAATATACCTCAGTGACAAATACAAACACTTCGTCAGAGTGAAAGGCTGGAATACAATTTTCCAATCAAATGGTCCCAAGAAACAAGCTGGAGTACCCATTCTAATATCGAATAAAATAGAATTTCAACCAAAAGTTATCAAAAAGCATAAGGTAGGACACTTCTTATCAATCAAAGGAAAAACCCACCAAGATGAACTTTCAATCCTAAATATCTATACTCCAAATGCAAGGGCACTTACATTCATAAAAGAAACCTTACTAAAGCTCAAAGCACACATTGCACCTCACACAATAATAGTGGGAAATTTCAACACCCCACTCTCATTAATGGACAGATCATGGAAACAGAAACTGAACAGAGACATAGAGAAACTAACAGAAGTTATGAACCAAATGAATTTAACAGATTGTTTATAGAAAATTTCATCCTAAAACAAAAGAATATACCTTCTTAGTACCTCATGGTACTTTCTGCAGAAATGACCATATAATCAGTCACAAAACAGGCCACAACAAATACAAGAAGATTAAAATAATTTCCTACCAGGTCACCATGGACTAAGGCTAGTCTTCAATAACAACAAAAATGACAAGGAGCCCACATACACATGCAAGTTGAATAACGCTCTATTCAATGATAACTTGGTAAAGGAAGAAATAAAAAAAGAAATTTTAGAATTGAATGCCAATGAAGGCACAACATACCTAAATGTATGGGACACAAATAAACCAGAGCTTAAAGGAAAACTCATAGCTCTGAGTGCATCCAATAAGAAACTGGAGAGAGCATACATTAGCAGCTTGACAGCACACCTAAAAGCTCTAGAACAAAAAGAAGCAAATATACCCAACGGGAGTGGACAGCAGGAAATAATTAAACTCAGGGTTGAAATCAGTCAAGTAGAAAGAAAAAGAACTATACAAAGAATCAACAAAACCAGGAGCTGGCTCTTTGAGAAAATCAACAAGATAGATAAACCATTAGCTAGACTAACCAGAGGGCACAGAGAGTATCCAAATTAACAAAATCAGAAAGGAAAAGGGAGACATAAGAACAGAATCTGAGGAAATTTTAAAAAATCATCAGATCCTACTGCAAAAGCCTATATTCAACAAAACTTGAAAATCTGGAGGAAATGGACAATTTTCTAGACAGATACAAGGTACCAAAGTTAAATCAGGATTACATAAGCCGTCTAAACAGTCCCATAACTCCTAAAGAAATAGAAGCAGTTATTAAAAGTCTCCCAGGCAAAAAACAACCCAGGTTCAGAAGACTTTAGTGCAGAATTCTATCAAACCTTCATAGAAGACATAATACCAATACTGTCCAAACTATTCCACAAAATAGAAACAGATGGAGCACTACCCGATTCCTTCTATGAAGCCACAATTACGCTTATACCTAAACCTCACAAAGACCCAACAAAGAAAGAGAACTTCAGACCAATTTCCCTTATGAATATTGACACAAACACACTCAATAAAATTCTCACAAACCAAATCCAAGAACACATCAAAACAATCATTCATCATGATCAAGTAGGCTTTATCCCCGGGATACAGGGATGGTTCAATATACAGAAATCCATCAATGTAATCCAGTATGTAAACAAACTCAAAGAAAAAAAACATGATTATCTCAAGGCCCCTACCTAACATATTAAAAGTAATATACAGCAAACCAGTAGCCAACATCAAACTAAATGGAGAGACACTTGAAGCAATCCCACTAAAATCAGAAACTATACAAGGTTGCCCGCTCTCTTGCTACTTATTCAATATAGTACCCACAATCCTAGCCAGAGCAATCAGACAACAACAGGAGGTCAAAGTGATACAAATTGGAGGGGAAGAGGTCAAAATATCACTATTTGCAGATGATATGATAGTATCTTTAAGTGACCCCAAAAGTTCCACCAGAGAACTACTAAGCCTGATAAACAACTTCAGCAAAGTGGCTGGATATAAAATTAACTCAAACAATTCAGTAGCTTTCCTCTACTCAAAGGATAAACAGGCTGAGAAAGAAATTAGAGAAATGACACCCTTCACAATAGTCACAAATAACATAAAATACCTTGGTGTGACTTTAACTAAGCAAGTGAAAGATCTGTATGTCAAAACTCCCAGTCTCTGAAGAAAGAAATTAAAGAAGATCTCAGAAGATAGAAAGACCTTCCATGCTCATGGATTGGCAGGATTAATATAGTAAAGATGGCCATTTTGCCAAAAGCAATCTATACATTCAATGCAATCCCCATCAAAATTCCAACTGAAATCTTCATAGGGTTAGAAAGAGCAATTTGCAACTTCATTTGGAAAGCAAAAAACCCAGGATATCAAAAACTATCCTCAACAATAACAGAACTTCTGGAGGAATCAGCATTCCTAAACTCAAGCTGTGTTCCAGAGCAATAGTGATAAAAACTGCATGGTACTGGTACAGAGACAGGCAGATAGATCAGTGGAATAGAATTGAAGACCCAGAAATGAACCCACACACCTATGGTCACTTGATCTTTGACAAAGGAGCTAAAACCATCCAATGGAAGGAAGATAGCATTTTCAACTAATGGTCCTGATTCACCTGGAGGTCAGATGAATTCAAATCAATCTATTCTTATCGCCCTGTACAAAACTTAAGTCCAAGTGGATCAAGGACCTCCACATAAAACCAGATATACTGAAATTAATAGAAGAAAAAGTGGGAAAGAGTCTCAATCACATGGGCACTGGGGAAAATTTCCTGAACAAAATGCCAATGGCTTTTGCTCAAAGAATGGACAAATGGGACCTCATAAAACTGCAAAGCTTTTGTAAGGCAAAGGACACTGTCATTAGGACAAAATGGCAACCAACAGATTGGGAAAAGATTTTTACCAATCCTACAACAGATAGAGGACTATATCCAATATTTATAAAGAACTCAAGAAGTTAGACTCCAGAGAGTCAAATAACCCTATTTAAAAATGGGATACAGAGCTAAACAAAGAATTCTCAGCTGAGGAATATCAAATGGCTGAGAAGTACCTAAAGAAATGTTCAACATCCTTAGTCATCAGGGAAATACAAGTCAAAACAACCCTGAGATTCCACCTCATAGCAGTCAGAATGGATAACATAAAAAACTCAGGTGACAGCAGATGCTGGTGAGGATGTGGAGAAAGAGGAACACTCCTCCATCATTGGTGGGATTGCAAACTGGTACAACCACTCTGGAAATAAAAATTGGACATTGCACTACCTGAGGACCCAGCTTTACCTCTCTTGGGCATATACCCAAAAGATGCTCCAACATACAACAAAGACACATGCTCCACTATGTTCATAGCAGCCTTATTTATAACAGCCAGAAGCTGAAAATAACCCAGATGCCCTTCAACAGAAGAATGGATACAGAAAATGTGGTACATCTACACAATGGAGTACTACTCAGCTATCAAAAACAATGACTTTATGAAATTCATAGGCAAATGAATCGAACTAGAAAATATCTTCCTGAATGAGGTAACCCAATCCCAAAAAAGCACACATGGTATGCACTCCCTGATAAGTGGATATTAACCCAAAAGCTCAAATTACCCAAGATACAATCCATAGACCACATGAAGTTCAAGAAGAAGGATGACCAAAGTTTGGATGCTTTAATCCTTCCTAAAAGCGGAACAAAAATATCCATAGGAGGGGAATGGAGACAAAGTTTGGAGCAGGGACTGAAGGAATGGCGATTCAGAGCCTACCCCACCTGGGGATACAACCCATATACATACAGCCACCAAACTCAGACAATATTGCTGATGCCAAGAAGTGCATGCTGACAGGTGCCTGATACAGCTGTCTCCTGAGACACTCTGCCAGAGCATGACAATACAGAAGTGAATGCTAGCAGCCAACCATTGAACTGAGAACGGGGTCCCCATTGGAGGAGGTAGAGAAAGGATTTAAGGAGCTGAAGGGCCCTGCAACCCCATATGAACAACAACACCAACCAAACCAGGGACTAAACCACTACCCAAAGACTACACATGGGCAGACCCACGACTTCAGCTGCATGTGTAGCAGAGGATTGGGCACCAATGGGAGGAGAAGCCCTTGATCCTGCCAAGGCTGGAGCCCTAATGTAGGGGAATGTCAGGGTAGGGAGGGGTGTGGTTGGAGAGGGGGAACACCCTTATAGAAGATTCAGAATAAGGATGGGATGGGAGCTAATGGACGGGAAACCGGGAAAGGGAATAATATTTGAAAGAATATCCAATAAAAATAAATTAGAAAACAAGAATAGAGGCAGAGACAAAACAAACAAGACTAAGCTACTTTGACTATTGATAACTGGACCTAAAGTCTATGATTCTCTCACTGTAGTGTGTGGCACTCTCCTGTCAGTACCCTGTGGTGGTTTTACATCTTAGTTTGTGAAGTAAGTGCCACATGCATCTTATTCTCTGCTTTGAGTTTCATGAAGTGGAAATCAAGTCTGGTCTTGCTGATCTGATGCTCTGTCTGCAAGAAGATAGCACTCAAATATTTGCTCACAGATGAAGTAACGAGGGCATTTCTAAGTCTACAGCTTCAGGGACCATCAGAATTCAGGTGGGTGCTTTTTCACTACTGTAATTCTTTTACTATTTTATTGAATAATAGAATCACTTGGGTAGCTTTCAAGTATTCTCATGCTCAGACCCCAGGGATTCCAGAATGACTGCTATGGGATCTGCCCAGTCCACTTGAGTCCATATCCATGGGGTCTTCAAACTTGCCCATAATTAAATGCAGATAAATAATACTTGAAAAAAACTATCTGAATGTGTACGGACTTTTCTCCATTGTCATTCCGTTGTCACTAATAAGTGATCTGGGGACTACTGAAAGTGTACAGGAGATGAATAAGAGGTCCTAGGCAGATATCAAATACACTTGAGATCCTTGGGGTTTAATTTTTTTTTTTGACTGTAAGTGGTGTGTGTGTGTGTGTGTGTGTGTGTGTGTGTGTGTGTGTGTGTGTGTCCCACAGAGACCAGAAGAGGGCATCCAATCCCCTAAAGCTGAGTTGTGTAGATAACCAAACTTAGGTCCTTTTCAAGAGCAGTACAGCTCTTAAGCACTGAACTGTCTCCATCAGAGATTTTGGTGTCTTTATAAGGGTCCTGGTGTCAATTCTCGACAATACTTAGAAATAAATGCATTCTAGTCTGAAAGTCAGGTGGGAAAGCTCCAGTACTGTCAGTGTCTGCTTTCGTTCAGAAACAAAGGCATCTGCTGGACGAGTCTGACCAGCAACCAGGGCTCTCCACTTGCTGAAGGTCAGCAGGGACCTTCCCCCAGCCACATCTGTAAGCTGTTGTTACATGCAAGCTTTCTCAAAGAACTCTATCAGTTTAGTCACACACACTCCTCAGCCCCAGATCAGCATCAGCATCTGGGTAGTTTCCTCATCTTTCACAGACTTCCTCCCAGCCCCAACCCACATCTGATCATGTGGTCTGCCTCAATGAAGACTCTTGTTATTCTAGAAGGTTTAGGCAGAATCCTTCTCACTCCTTCCTGATGCTTCCCCAGTAACCCTACATCCGCTGACCCCCACACTACCCAGCTGGACTTGTTCATGCTTTTGGGATTCGGGTTTCGAGCTCAACTCCAGGGTTGCACTCTCCTTTCCTCTTCAGATAATGGGTGTGTGTTAGGGAGGGGGTGTGTGTGCTGTAGCTTCCGGGCAGGACCTTGGCTGATTCTTTAACCAAAGAAGAGTATGGTTCATGTTGTTCAGACTATTGTGATCCTGGCAGCAAACCAACTGAGTGACTCCAGACCTACAGACTGCCAAAGCTGCCCTCATTCCAGCTGCCATTGCCCTTAGAACGCATGAGGTCCGGAACCTCTTTACTTCATTAAAAAAAAAGAAAGGTTTATGTATTTTAAAAGGCACAACAGAATTCCTCAGTGGGAAGAAAGGTAGTCCTGATGGCGTTAATGCAACCCATTCCTTCTGAGTGTCGCTTCCAAAGTGGATTTCTGAGCGTTTTCGTCCTCTCTGTCTCTCGCCCCACATAGGACCACCTCCCATCCTTTCTAAGGAAAGGATGAAAAACCAGGTCAGGGTTATCAATCTGGAGGCGGGGGCGAGGGAGTGGGAGTGGGGGGAGTTGTGAAGCTCTTTTGCCATTGAAAGGCCAACCCCCCCCCCCCACGCTGCAGCCCCTGTATAGCAGGGGCACTGAATCTCCACAAAACTACCACCTCTCTCGGGTCCGCGCCTAACTTGTGAACAGCGGGACGTGAGCTCCAGGGCCCGAATCCCAAGGAACCAGCTCCCCCGCCCCCACCGCCCACCCCCGGGGGGTGGAGAGCAGCGCAGGGATCCGGAGCCTACACAACAGGTCCTTTGAGCACCTTCCAGGTTGAGGAAGTGTGGCCCACAGACTGCTGGAAGGGACAACACAGTGCAGACAAGGACACAATCCCCTGAGGACCGGCTACTCAGTTTTTGGGTCCCCATTCCTTCCCTGGTCCCCAGCCCCACCGCAAAATCTGAGTTAGGCAAAGGATGCAAGCGTGATCCCGAAGGCGCGCGTCGGCTCCGAGTTCCATCCGCGTAGGATGTCCCTGTCTGTCCGGGAGTAAAGTTAGGTAAAGGAAGAGAGTCTCTCTGGGCTTCTGAGGACCAGACCTCGGGGGCGACCGGCGACCACCCACCTTGTGCCTGCGCCTCCATGGTGGCCGGCGTGGAGCTGAGCGCGGCAGGGAATCCACGGACTCCTCGCAGAGCAGCAGATGGTAGCGGTGCCCGAGCTCGGAAGACTGCCAGCCACGCCGCCCGTGCCCTCTTCTGGGCGAGCGTAGCGTGGAGGAGGCGGGGGACTGCGGGCGGCCACCACTGGCCGCTGCTGGTTACCTCCGCCCCTTCCAGTCCACCTGGTCCACCCAGCGCAGCGGAGAACGCCAGGTTGGGCGCCACCTACTGGCCGCTCTGCGCACCCAGTGGGAGGCTTCCCCTCCAAGGTGCAAATGCCCAGACAACCAGAAGCCTGCAAGATAAGACACAAATGCCTTGGCAGGAAGGAGATAGGGAGGGTAGGGGTACAATGCTGAGCCACTGCTTCTGGTGGAGACGGTAGTGTTAGGTTCCTGGGCGCCCCAGTACCATATTTTTGTCAACTGCCCATTACATAACTTTGTTTTATATGCCCGTTTAAAGAACTCTTACTTAATGTAATTGGTTCTTCTAACACTGAGTAAACAGCGCTGTAACTCGGACCAAAACATAAGTTATTAAGGTTATGTAATGTGTAAACTTCCTCTGTAAAGTTCATCACACTCTACTGCACTTAGGGTGTTGGGCATGGATTCAGTCTCAAACAAAAGTCTGAAACGAGGCTAGGCAGTGTTGGCGCGGGGATAGGTTAAGTCTCAATATTTTGAGACTTAACAGAAGAAAAGCTGTGTTTTGTGTTAGCATGAGCCTTGTTATCCAGAGCCTGTAGGCTGTGCCACTGGGTTGGTGGTGTAGTCCTTTTCAGAGAAGACTGAAACTTCAGTCCTGTGTCAAGGCTTGTCTGGAAGTGTAACTGGAAAACCAATAGTGAGTATGAATGGGCGTTCACACGTCACCTCCACCAGTTTCTACCTACTTCCTTTTCCTCAGCATCTCACAAACTCCACAAAGCACAGTCTAGCATTTTCTTACGCCTGGTGTTACATAGTTTGCATTTTTTTTTTTTTTTTTTTTGGTGAAAGGGTGTCATTCTCTTTCTCTATAAAATAGATGAGAAAGTCTGGTGAGATTGAAGGTGGTTATTATATGAAATCTCCCGTAATTTCAGCCAAAGAGCCTCAAGCAGATTTACAGCTCAGGAAAGATAGTGAATAATCAATCAAAAAGTCGTCTATTTTCACCACATCCAAGTTACTCTCAAAGTTACAGGCTAGAAATATGAATGGGCGTCCTTTCCCTTGAGAGAAAGAATGCTGGTGGTTTTGGGGCATGTACACAAACAGGTGGTTTTTGGTTGGTTGGTTTTGTCTGTTTTTCTCAGTTTTGTGCTGAAGATCTCATAGGTATGTAATCATTTTCATGACATTTACCCTATGACTTTTAGTGAAAGTAACTAGGAAGGTTCGAAGTGGCAAATGGATGAATAAATCACTTTTAGAGCCTATTCAGTTTTTCTGGTCTTCTTAATCCTAGAAATTACACATCGGGTCACAACAGTTGACTCCCAGCAGTTAAAATGAGCTAACGTTGTTCCTGACTTTTCATCTCTAGCCACCTACTTTCGTCTGGCTTGTTTCCAATTGCTAAAACTTTAAGCTTCTGCCCTTTTAACATTTTGGTCATTTTTTTTAATGATCATAAGACTTGGACATTCGTTCTTTGCCCTAGGGATTTGGCTAGATTCCAAGACTATAAATGAAGGGCACAATTCTCCCTTCCCTTTCAAGGGGTTCATGATCTATTGAAAAGGAAGGATAAACAGATCCTTCATGAATCGAGCGAAGGTACTGAGAGCTGTGCAAGGCAAGGCCCAAATGCCTGAGTTCACCACCACTACAGACATCTCAAGTCAGACCCTGGTGAGGAAATTTGTTTTACTTCATCTGAATCTTGAAGGATGTCTAAGCAGCCAAATAGTCCTGTGACCCCCGTATTTGTTACTTTTTATTGTCACTGTAGACAGATATCAGACATGAAGCCAGGAAGGGAGGAGAGGGAGTGGGTGGAAGGAGGGAGAGAGAAGAAGAGAGAGGGGAGGGGAGAAGGGAAAGAGAGATAGGAAGAGAGGGAAGTATAGGAGAAGGGAAGGAGGAAAGGAGAGAGGGAGGAAGGGGAGGGGAGGAAACAGGAAGAGAGAGGGGGAAGGAGGGAGTGAAAGAGAGAATAAAGAAAGGAGAGAGAGAGAGAGACAGAGACAGAGACAGAGACTGATGCGGCTTGGCTATAATGCACAAACCCTCCCTTCCTCACTCGTTTCCTGCAGTGTGAGCTTGTCCTCTCGAAATTTCCACTGTCTCACAAGTCAGCAGTACTAGCTAGAGACTGAGGTCGAACACATGAACTTCTGTTTTTTTACCTTCAAACCAGAACACCACCAAGCTGTGACTCAGCTGAGAAAATGGGACTCAAGTCAACAAGAAGCTTCCTTTTCCTTCTCACAATCATGGAGTTCCTCAGCCTCTTGAAAGCTTACACAAGCAAGTTCCTTGTCTTTTTGGCGGCTATGCCTGGAGCACAACACACAGGTGTGAGATAGTTAATGCGTTCTGGACCTCTCTGAGAGGCTCGTTCTGAAGGAGTAATGGTGTAGAGGACAGCATCGATGGCCAAGGGAAGGCGAGCTGGCCTGAAGCAGCTCTAGGCTGTTGATCATGCGCAGTGCTGAGGGTGCTCATGGGATGTGGGCAGTGTTGGGATAGAAATCATGACTTGCGTCTGGACAAACCACACCAAGCCAACATGGTCCCGTGTGGAAGGGGTTTATTGGGATGATGGAGACAAGGGTTGAGGGTAGCAAGAGAGGGAGAAGAGAGAGAAAGAGAAGAGAAAGAAAGAGAAGAGAAAGAAAGAGAAGAGGAAGAAGGCAGAAAGGCTCTGCCTTTTCTTTGAAATGTGATGTAACTGCTCCCAGGTGAAGGTGGGCACTGAACCAAATGCATGCTGGGATTGTATGGCCATTGCCATGGCAATAGATAAGCAAGTGACCAGGTGGCGTCACTGCTGGAGGCGAACGCGGTTCCTCATACCAACAGGCAGGGCATAAAAATAAGATGGAAGGTTGGACTGGCAAAACACAAAGCAAAAACTGTTCCTCTTCTTCACGATCGTAGCTAGACCGAGCACCTGAGCTTGGGGGTACATTAGACTCCCACTCTGAAAACCGCCTGCTGTATGGCTAATGTGAGTCTTAGCCTGGCAGTGCCCAGCTTTCTGCATTTTGTGATATTCGTCGATGTGTTTGTTCTCATCTTCCTGCTCCATTGGCATTCATGAAGCATTGACCCCAGCATCCTGAGCATGAGGACGGAATGAGGGGCTTTGCGTCATTTCTGTCCCTGGGCTCATTTCCAGACAATCTAATATATTTTATATTTTGAAAGCTCTCTGGGCAGTATTGATATTCTCCTAAAACTGAGAACGGCTGTTAGATATTATCCACAGCAAAGATGAAAGGCAGTGATTAAAATTAAAATGTTGTCCCGGGTAAATACATGTAAGGAGAGAGGAATATGAGAAGAAAGATCAACGGTCTTTGTCCCTAAATGCAGAAGAGTTGGAGAGGGTGTAGAAACTGGAGAAGGTAGATATTCAAGAAGAGGCAGACATGGGTCCCTCTGTGTGTCCCACTGTCTGTCCTTTGCCAACCTGTGCCAAACAGGGAAGGCCTGACCACTCTGTTTCAAGCTTTCACTCCTACTTTTAGTCATGGGCAGAGTGTTTTAGAGATGTGTGTGTGTGTGTGTGTGTGTGTGTGTGTGTGTGTGTGTGTTATGTATATCTATAAATTCTCAGGACTTTCAAGCAATGTGAAAGACAATTGGGACTTGAGCACCATGCAGGGTGTGAAGTGAGAGGAAGAAACACCCTCCCTGAGTAGGGCAAAGGATTGGGGAGAGACCATATGAATTCCTGAATTCATTGCTTTTTTTTCTATCCCTGAAAATCTTCCTGTTCTGGGGAGGATTAAAAATGGAAGTTCAGGGGTTGGGATTTAGCTCAGTGGTAGAGCGCTTGCCTAGCGAGCGCAAGGCCCTGGGTTCGGTCCCCAGCTCCGAAAAAAAAAAAAAAAAGAAAAAAAAAAAAAAAAATGGAAGTTCACCTACACAGTTTTTTGTGGAGGCCAGGGGAGATGTGGCATTGGTTTTGCCAGGACCACCAAAATAGAAGCCAAGAGGAAGTAAAGACCACATGAGTAGAACAACAGCGGGGAGCTTAGGGCCCACCAGGGAGAGTAAACAGGCTGTCAGCATCATCAAACCAAGCATGGATCTGCTTAGGACTTTCCATTCCTGCAATGCCCACCCTGTCCATACGGCCAAGAAGAGCTGTTGTTACCTAGAAGAGAGAAGGACTATTGGATCTGAAAATCAAATTAACTTTTACTTCATGACCCTCTAACACACACACACACACACACACACACACACACACACACACACACACACACACTCGGGGGTAGCGGGGAGGAGAGGCAGAGAGAAAGAGAGATAGAGACGAAGACACACACAGAGAAAACAAACTAGAGAGATTTGCTTTGAAATAAAGACATCTAAATCATGTAAGAGACAATCCAAAATAAATGTAATTGCCCCAAACTACAATGATAGATTGTACAATGAGTCTAGACCAACTACCCAAAAGACAGGCACTATTGAGCAATTGAGACAATAATCACAGAAACACAATCATTTCATCATATCTATCCCTCACAAAATTGAGTCCTTAACAGACTTTATAAAACTTTATATAACATGTTTTACTCAAACTCAGTTAGTGAGTGAATCTATCTTGTTTTCTCTAAGTCCCACCAGTATCTCCAGACATATTCACTACTCCATAAAGTATTCCTAGAAGTCCAGACAATTCAGAGGATAAAGCACTTCATTTGCTTGCTAAAAAGGAGTATTTAATTGTACTCTCAGGATCATAAGTACCCCTAATACTGTACACAATATAATCACTTTAAAATTGATGTCTTAGGGTTTTACTGCTGTGAACAGACACCATGACCAAGACAATTCTTATAAGGACAACATTTAATTAGATCTACCTTGCAAGTTCAGAGGTTCAGTCCATTATCATCATCAAGGCAGGAACATGGCAGCATCCAGGCAAGCATGGTACAGGAGGAGCTGAGAGTTCTACATCTTCATCTGAAGGCTGCAAGCAAAATACTGGCTTCTAGGCAGTTAGGATGAGAGTCTTAACGCCCACTCCCACAGTGTGGAGCCTTACTCCAACAGAGCCTCACCTTCTAATAGTACCACTCCCTGGGCCCAGCATACACAAACAATCACAATTGAGATCTGTAAAAAAGAATGCAGTCTGTAAAATACATTTTTTAAAAAAAGTTTTAATGCAGTGTTTTGTGACCTTGGCCATCTCTATGCTTCATGGGTAGTTAGTTTTTTGTCGTTTTGTAGGATGTTTAGGGACAGCATGGATATGTAGGATGTTTAGGGACAGCATGGACATCTGGCCAATGGCAGCTATAACACTGTGACAATCACAAGTGAAAGGCAGGCCTTCACTTTGGTCTTGAGGACTCTCAATCATTATGGACAGAAATGATTACCATGCTGAAGAGATTTACAGAAAACGATGTCTTTCAAGCCTAATGGGATTGGGGAAGAGAACAGCATTGCCTTCTTTCCCACGATGACCTGTTAGAATTCTTCTGTCTCCTGTGTTACCTGCTTCTTACACAGATTCTCCATCAAAAAGACCTGAAAGGAGCTTCGCCTCTTCATTATTTTAAGGTTTATTTTATTATTTTAATCGTGTGTACATGCATATGCATGCAAGAGAGTGTAAATGCACTGAGGCCAGAGACATTAGATACCCACAAGCTGGAGTTATGACTGCGATGTGCAGTTCAGTATGAGTGCTTGGAACTGACCTTGGGTACTTACTTTGGGAAAAGCAGTATGTGCCCTTAAACACGAAGCTGTTTCTCCAGAGACTCATCTCTTAAGCAGCAAGAGAAAGATGAATGGCTGACATGGCTATTGCTTTAGACCTCTGCATGGAGAAAGTTCTGGAAATCCTTCCTGCTGCTTTACTTTAATTGAATAAAAGCAAGTCAGGTCTGCCATGGGAGAGGTGCATTTGATGCTGAACTGGCTAGTTTCCTCGTCCAATCTTTTTTCTTGAGAGATGGGCAACAAAAAGATTAGAAAGTTGGTATTATTGAGACCTTTGGCTGGGATGTTACAATCAGAGACCGAATCCTAGAAATGCTCTGGGAGGATACAGTTTTGTTTATTCTTAACATGTACTTTCTGCTTAGAATGCAGATGATATAAACAACACATCTCAGAGAACTTATTAATGACATCAATCAAAAAAAAAAAACTAAACAGATGTAGGTTTTGAGCAAGAGATAATTTGATAGCCTGGAATTAGAAGACCTGGGGAGTAGTTTTCTCTTGATATGAATTAGGCTATGTTACCACAGAAGAAGTTGAAGCATTGGAGCTTCAATCCATCAAGGTTCATGCCTGGGTGTCCACCTCAGAGCCGGAAGAACTCTCCTTAACCCTGTCTGTGTACAAGAACACATGCACTGACTATAACTAAAATTTACAGATGTGTAAGTGCCCATCAACGTGAACTATATAAACAAACTGGATAAACAAGGGTTCTATATTTATGTGAACTATTATAAGCATCAGGAAAAACTATATTATACTTTCAAATATTCCTACGGTTAAATCTAGAAAACATAAGGAATCCCAAATCACTACCTTTCAGTATGTTGACTGTACTTATTTTTGATAAAGTTTGAAAATATGCAAACCAACATGGGCTGTCTGGATAACTATGAATGGGATGTGATGCAAAATTGTAAAACCGTTTGAAGCATTGGGAGAGTTCTTGTTTTTAAACTCAATTGTAGGATCCCCAAGTGTGAACTTTGTAAACACCATTGTGTTGCAGTTCTCAAAGGCTGGACTCATCGAGAAAGATGTGGAGATCAACAGTATAAAATACATCCAGGAAGGAGGTGTGGACATTTCAGAATAGTGTGAAGAAAGGAACACTTCAATGGGAGCACACCACTGGTTTGGTGGAATTTTATTTTTAAAACCTTTGAGGGGTTGGGGATTTAGGTCAGTGGTAGAGCGCTTGCCTAGCAAGCGCAAGGCCCTGGGTTTGGTCCCCAGCTCTGAAAAAAAGAAAAAAAAAAACTCTGATACCACATGGGTAAAAATGCAATGTTTTGATAGAACTGGGTGGGGCACCCTGCTGAGAATTTCATCCTGGGAAATCACGAATAATAACCAGCTCATCTCATGAGGATGGGAGATGGTTCGCTTGTCAGTGGCTCTCAACTTTTCTAATGTTGCCACCCTTCCTCACGTTGTGATGACCCCCAAGCATAACATGATTTTTATTGCTACTTCATAACTGTACTTTGCTACTGTTAAGAGTCATAATGTGAATATTTTTGGAGATGGTGTTGTCAAAGGGGTCTTGACTCCCGGGTTGAGAACCACTGACTTAAATGCTCACATTGTCCAACAAATACATAGAACTTGTTCTGTACTCTGCTTTTTCAGGATTGCTCTTACACAATTCATAATTAAGCAAAATTTAAGCATTCCTTTTAGAATTACAAGAGATGAGGTCATGTTTGAAATTGGAAAGAAATAGAGAGAGTCAAGAAACATTTGAAGGTAGCCCCAGTAAGACATGGCATTGGGGGGTTGGGGATTTAGCTCAGTGGTAGAGTGCAAGGCCCTGGGTTCGGTCCCCAGCTCAGAAAAAAAGAAAAAAAGAAAAAAAAAAAGAAAAAAAGAAAAAAAAGAAAAAAAAGACATGGCATTGGAAGGGAAGAAATGAAGGTCATGGATTTCCCCTAGATTTTGATTTGCATAGCTGGCAAGAAGATAGCACAGAAGATTCATACAGATTGGAAATGGCATCCCAATTCTATACTTTATGGTAATATGGCCCCATGTGTTAACCCAAGGCTTACATTCTGTGACATTAATGAGGGAAAATATTTTAAAACCCTTTTGACAGTTAACATTGATTCAATAATCTTACTCATTGTGGTCTAACCTAGCATCATTTCAGGGTACAGAGAATTACTTTAGGCAGATGATAGCTGTCATAAGCTATGCTGTGCTAACCCAAAGCTATGCATCAATTAGCAAGGCTAAGCCTGTCCTTGCAGAATCACTAACTGTTCTTTAAGATTCCAAGAGCTGGGAGTGTGGCCCAGTGTCATACCATTCACCCACAAAGCCATGAGATCAATCCCTAGAATCAAATAAATAAAAATAAATAAACAAATGTTAAAAGTAGAGAATAATAAAATAAGATAGCATCCTGGGAAAGTGGATTCTCAAATAATAAACCTGGGGGGAAGAATATGAAGGAAAAGAATTTCACACATGGTCTGGAGAGATGGCTCAGTGGTTAAGAGCACTAACTGCTCTTCCAGAGGTCCTGAGTTCAAATCCCAGCAACCACATGGTGGCTCACAACCATCTGTAATGGGATCCTATGTCCTCTTCTGGTGTGTTTGAAGATAGTTACAGTGTACTTATATATAATAAATAAATAAATCTTTAAAAAAAAGTTTCACACACATTTTAAGGAGATTGCCTGCCTTTAAAAGACTAACAGAAACAGTACATGTCAAGAATAATTGTTTGAGTAATTAGTCTAGGAAAGACTTGGCCTCTGAACCTTTGGTTAGCACACAACTCTCTCAATGAATAAAGTAAACACTGGACAGTTTTTAATTGCACCAAGGAAAGGAATTATGATGGTTTGTATACTCTTGGACCAGGGAGTGGCACTACTAGGGGGTGTGTCACTGTGGGCTTGGGCTTTAAGATCCTCCTCCTAACTGCCTGGAAGCCAGTATTCTGCTAGCTGCCTTCAGATGAAGATGTAGAACTCTCAGCTCTGCCTGCACCATGCCTCCCTGTATGCTGCCATGCTCCCATCTTGATGATAATGGACTGAACCTCTGAACCTGTAAGTCAGCCCACTTAAATGTTGTCCTTTACAAGTTTATCTTGGTCATGTTTTCTGTTTACAGCAGTAAAACCCTAACTAAGGCAGGAATACATATGACATTTTGGTTGAGCTAAATAAGTCAGACTACATGTTCATAAGGAATACAATTTGTCTGCCCATTCTCAAATGTCATTTTAGTTGTTTCCTGTTTGATGCTATCACAATGAAAGGCTACTAAAAACATTCTCGTTTGAACAAAAAGAGTACACATTTTCTTTAAGCAGTAATACTAATTTGAGTAAGCATTATCAATTTTCACATTAAAACAATAAAAACGTATATGTGTACATAGAGACACATATATATGTACAGATGTTTATGAATGAGTATAAAATTTTCCTTAGACACTGGTTATTGTTTTTTCTTAGCAAAGAAAAAGTTTGAACCTTAGATTATTCAACTGGTTTGGGTAAGACAGTTATACAACAGCTAGAATGCAAAACTCAATTAAATTTCTTTGCCTTTGTTCTTACCCACCCTGCCAAATTGCCTCAAATTTCTAGCTTTCCTTATCCCTGAAACAGTTACAAACTAACACCACAGTTCATACTGAGATGCAACAATCAGGGAAAATAAAAATTAGCAAAGATTAATGAGTTAAATTTCCTTGAGTATTGCATGACATTGCAATAAATAATTTATAAACAAGATCTGCTGACTTTTTCTTGCATATGCTGTTCACACCCAATGCTAAGAAGCGTCCCTTTCTGCATTATCTATTCTGTTTACTAGTCCATCTATTTTTCCACTGGAGTAAAGAAAAAAAGAGCTTTTCTGTTCATGAGCTGGGTCAACAGTTTAAAGTGTTCACTTAAAATTGAAATAGACTAACAGGACACGACAGGCTGCAGGAGGTCTCAGGCAATGTGACAGGCTAACCAGCTCAAAATGGGAAATTCACAATTACCTCACAACTGTCTGTCAAATGAGCACAGAAGCTGCTCCTGAAAGATAAATGCAATCAATCTAAAAGCAAGAAGGACCAAGCAGGCTGGCTGCAAAATTCAATATCCTACAGGGGAAAAAAATCACTTACTATTCCTCTTATATAGTCAGAATTTTACTTTCTATTTTATTATTTTTTTTATTCTGGATCTTTTTTCTTTTTTTTTCTTGTATTGTAATTTTTAAATTTACATTTTAAATGTCATTCCCTTTCCTGGTTTGTCCTCCAGAAACCCACTATCCCATCCCCCATCCCCCAGCTTCAACGAGGGTGTTCCCTCATCAGCCCACCCACTCCTTCTCACCTACTGGCCCTGACATTTTCCTACACTGGGAGGGTTGAGACCTCACAGGACCAAGCGCCTCTACTTCCATTGATGCCCAAGAAGGCCATCTCCTGCTAGAGGTCCATCCCTGTGTAATCTTGGAATGGTGGTTTAGTCCCCTGGAGCTTTTGGAAGGTCTGGTTGGTTGATATTGCTGTTCTTATGGGGTTGCAAACCCCTTCAGCTACTTCAGTCTTTTCTCTAATTCCCCCTTTGAAGACCCCGTGCTCAGTTCAATGACTGGCTGTGAGGTTCTCAGGAGACAGCTATATCAGGCTCCTGTCAGTATATACTTGTTGTATATCAATTGTATATCATTGTTGTGTATCATTGTATATCAATGTTGGCTGTGTTTGGTGTCTGTATATGGGTTGGATCCCCAGGTAGGCCATCTCTGGATGGCCTTTCCTTTAGTCTCTGCTCCATACTTTTTCTGCATATTTCTTCCTGTGAGTATTTTTGCTCCCCCTTCAAAGAAGGTCTGAAGCATCCACACTTTGATTTTCCCTATTCTAGAGCTTCATGTGGTTTGTGAATTACATCTGGGGTATTCTCAGCTGTTAGGCTAATATCCACTTATCTATGAGTGCATACCATGTGTGTTCTTTTGCGACTGGGTTACCTTACTCAGGATGAAATTTTCTAGTTCCATCCATTTGCCTAAGATATTCACGTCATTCTTGTATTTAGTAGCTGAGTAGTGCTCCATTGTGTAGATCCACCACATTTTCTTCCTCTGTTGAAGGCTGTTTCCAGCTTCTGGCTGTTATAAATGAGGCTGCTATGAACACAGTGGAGCATGTGGCCTTGCTATATGTTGGAGCATCTTTTAGGTATATGCCCAGGAGAGGTATAGCTGGGTCCTCAGGTAGTGCAATGTCCAATTTTCTGAGGAAGCTCCAGACTGATTTCCAGAGTGTTTGTAGCAGCTTGCAATCCCACCAACAATGGAGGAGTGTTCCTCTTTCTCCACATCCTCTCCAACATCTACTGTCATCTCAGTGTTTGATCTTAGCCATTCTGACAGGTGTGAGGTAGTATCTCAGGGTTGTTTTGATTTGCGTTTCCCTGATGACTAAGGACGTCATTTAAGAACATTTCTTTAGGTGCTTCTCGGCCCATTCAATATTCCTCAGCTGAGAATTCTTTGTTTATTTCTGCCTTCCATTTTTAATAGGATTATTTGACTCTCTGGAGTCTAACTTCTTGGGTTCTTTGTATATATTGGATGTTAGCCCTCTATCAGGTGTAGGATTGGTAAAGATCTTTTCCCAATCTGTTGGTTTCCATTTTGTCCTATTGACAGTGTCCTTTGCCTTACAGAGCTTTGCAATTTTATGAGATCCCATTTGTCAATTCTTGATCTTAGAGCATAAGCCATTGGTGTTTTGTTCAGGGAATTTTCCCCAGTGCCCATGTGTTCGAAGGTTTTCCTCACCCTCTTTTTTTTTTTTTTAGTTTCAATGTATCTGGTTTTACATGGAGGTCCTTGATCTACTTGGACTTGAGCTTTGTACAAGGAGATAAGAATGAAACAATTTGCATTCTTCTACATGCTGATCTCCAGTTAAATCAACACCATTTGTTGAAAATGCTTTCTTTTTCCCCTGGATGGTTTTAGCTCCTTGGTCAAAGATCAAGTGACCATAGGTGTGTGGGTTCATTTCTGGGTCTTCAAATCTATTCCATTGATCTACTCGACTCTATAGCAATATCATACAGGTATTTTTTTTTATCACTATTGCTCTGTAATATTTAGGGATGCTGATTCCCCCAGAAGTTCTTTAATTGTTGAGATTAGTTTTCACTATCCTGGGTTTTTTGTTATTCCAAATGAATTTGCAAGTTGCTCTTTCTAATAACTCTATGAAGAATTACCTTTTTATTTGGATGAGAATTGCATTAAATCTGTAGATTGCTTTTGACAAGATGACCATTTTTACTATATTAATCCTGCCAATTCATGAGCAAGGGAGATCTTTTCAACTTCTGAGACCTTCAATTTCTTTCTTCAGAGACTTGAAGTTCTTGTCACATAGACCTTTCATTTGCTTGGTTAAAGTCACATAGAGGTATTTTATGTTATTTGTGACTATTTTGAAGGATGACATTTTATTTCTTTCTCAGCCTGTTTATCCTTTGAGTAGAGGAAGGCTACTGATTGGTTTGACTTAATTTTATACCAAGTCACATTGTTGAAGTTGTTTATCAGGCTTAATAGTTCTCTGAGGAACTTTTGGGGTCAACTAGGTATACTATCATATCATCTGCAAACAGTGAGGACTTATTCCTCTCCAATTTGTGTCACTTTGACCTTCTTTTGTTGTCTTGTTGCTCTGGGTAGGACTGTGAATATTATATTGAATAGGTAGCAAGAGAGTGGGCAACCTTGTCTAGTTTCTGATTTTAGTGGGATTGCTTCAAATTTCTCTTCATTTAGTGTGATGTTGGCTACTGGTTTGCTGTATATTGCTTTTACTATGTTTAGGTATGGGCCTTGAATTCCTGATCTTTCCAAGATTTTTAACATGAAGAAGTATTGAATTTTGTCAAATGCTTTTCAGCATGTAATGAGATGGTTGTGTGGTTTTTTTCCTTGAGTTTATTAATATAGTGGCTTATGTTGATGGATTTTCATATATTGAACCATCTCTGCAACCCTGGGATGAAGTCTACTTGATCATGATGATGATTGTTTTGATGTGTTCTTGGTTTCTGTTTGAGAGAATCTTATTGAGTATTTTGGCATTGATATTTGCCGCACCCAACCTCAACCAGCAAGGAGAACACGACCACAGGAGATCTTCTTCAAGCAGTTTTACTCAGGAACCTTGATACAATCTTCTGACCTCTCTCTCTTCTGACTCTCCTTCTCTCTCTCTCTCTCTCTCTCTCTCTCTCTCTCTCTCTCTCCTGTCTGCGGGGAACACCCTGCACCACACTTAAATAGCTAGCACTGGCCAGTCCTAGCAAGCCACGTGGGTCATGTAGATAGGTTGTCACTATGCGGAAGCTAGCGGGCCAGGCAGACATAGCCAAATAAGGACTTGTTTACTGCAAGGAGCGCTCACCGTTGGGAGGGTGGTAGGCGGAAACCAGCACCATCTTTGAGGCACGGCACGTCGCAGCTCTCTACAGTTCCCCCTTTTTGTTTAATTAATCAAGCAGGCAAAGGCACCGCTGAGCGTGGCGACCCCCCCTGTCTTAGGATCATCCCTTCATTAAACCTGTCGTAGGACACCTCGTCGCCCACAAGGTTCCGTGCCTTAGGTAGAAGGGAAGTTGCCCGTCACTGGGCAAGGTCACTCACATATACTCAGGGGCGAGGTGCAACTAGGTCTTCTGAATGACCGTAAGCCAGGCTTGAGGAGACTGTCCTGCTTCAATGGCTGTAAATGTCTGTACCACCATAGCCGCGTGCCGCCTCTGAACAAACCTCATTCTACAGAGACACCACAGGCTCACTAGGGAGACCAGCAGCAAGAGTCCAGTTAGGGCTCCCATACCCACCCACTCTCTAAGATGATTCATAGCAGCAGCAATCCAAGATGACAATCCTGTAGCCAGTCCAGCATCTGTACATGTGGAGTTCACGGTCACGATGGCTACACATAGCTGATCCATTAAGAAATCGAATTCTCCAGTCCAATTACCTAAAAAATAACTTGACAACTGTTTAGACAAATTAGAGGAGTGGGCTTAAAGGTCATGACGTATCAGCATGAGTCTCGGGAACACCGAAAATTGGCAGCAACCTGTTCATTGGCATATTCAATTAGAAAAGCTCTCCAATCTAGATACTGCCTTGGGCTGAGACACGCTCGCACCAGGGTGGTCCAATCATTAGGAGTCATGCAAAATCTGTGCAGAGCCTCTATCTGAGCAATGGTAAATGAGGCCGTAATGCCATATGTCCTGACTGATTCTGCCAGGGACTTGATCACCTTAAAGTCTAAAGGCTCATGATACCTTTGTTCATTAGCATCCACATAAACAGGATAGGCCAGATGTAGTTTTGTGCAGACTGCCTTCCACACTTCTGGGCAGAATGTACTACCCGAAACTTTACTTCCTCCCTCTACAACATTGCAGGGAGGAGGAGCCAAGGGGAACTGCCCAGGAGGTTCCTCTACCATTTTAGGCTTTTTCCTATTCTTCTACTGTCTATTCCTTAGAGACTGTTTCCGCATTTGATCTATCAACTCTTGTAACTCTTCTTCTGAATCTGTTTCATCTGTTTCCTTCTCTGTATCTGTCTTTTCTGAGTCTGTCTCCTTTGCGCTTCCCTGCTTTTCTGACCTCTCCTCTTGAAGCATTTCTAGGGCAGCTTGCCCCTTCTCTATAGCTGCCTGACAACATTTCTGATCCTCAAGGCAGCTACGCACTGGACGCCATACTGGATGGACCCCAGGTCTTAGAGTCCCCTGTTCCCGGGCAAAATCAAGGTCTTTCCCTAACTTGTCCCAGCTCGCCACTGTGAGATTACCAGAGGCTGCAAACCAGGGTGCAATGGCATCGCATTCGCTCAAAAATCTCTCTATGGTGCTCCTTTTTATTTTTAGTTTCTTTCGCTCAAACAGTTCTTGAAGAGCCAGAAAAATTGGACGAGACTGTGAGGTCCCCATGACAAAAACTTTCTATGCTGCTATGGCTAAATTCACTGTGTGTCTTGCTACTTTCGGTTCGCTGCTACTGCGAACTTTACTTTCGATTCGCTGCTACCGCGAACTTACTTTTGGTTTGCTGTTACTGCAAACTTTGCTTTCAGTTTGCTGCTCCTGAATAAATTTTTCAGGCGGTCTACCTCTATCAAATCTGATCAGTATGACTCTGTGAGGTTTCCAGAGCCTAATCACACCTTTTAAAAGCACAAAGACAAAATCATTCTCCCAAAATACTGTGTTCCTTAGTCTGAAACAGGAAAAGCTTGTATCTTGTACTCTCTCCCAGAGTAATAATATAACCATAAAACTCAAAGTCACACCCATCATAATATCGGCTTGTTCCTGGAGCAAATCGACCCTTTGATACAGCAGCAAAATTCCCGCTTTTAACTATTAATATTACCCTGAACATCTAAAGCTTCTGCAACACCTGTGGATAGATTACTTACAGCTGCAGATAAATTACTTGCAGCTGCTGCAGTCTGTACTATGGAGGTACGGGAAATGGCTGCAGCAATGGCTGCGGTGGCAGAAACTGCTATTAACAGTAACAATGGCTGTAGTAATGCAGAAAACTCTCCAGATTTCCGGGTGTAAGCTATGTCCCTCTTAACTTGTCCCCAAACCGGGAACCTTATAGTCTCAATCCGAGAGCTTTGCGACTTGTCCCAAAACCTGGGAACCTTATTGTCTCAATCCGAGAATTTAACCCTTGTCCCAAAACCGGGAACTTTATTGTCTCAATCCGAGAACTTAACCCTAGTCCCAAAACCTGGGAACTTTACTCCTTTTGGTTCGCTGCTACCGCGAACTTTACTTTCAGTTCGCTCCGGTTTGCTTACCGCGAACTTTACTTGCTCACTACCCTGAAACTTTATAGCCGCTTATTTCCTGCGGTCCTTATTGTCCCACCTTACCTTGGGAACTTTCCAGCGCTGCCCTGACTGCAAGAAGTTCTGATCTCAGAGAGAGTTGAGTCCCTTTACGGTGGATTCGAGGATTCCCCGTACGGGCCACCACTTGCCGCGCCCAACCTTGACCAGCAAGGACACGACCACAGGAGATCTTCTTCAAGCAGTTTTACTCAGGAACCTTGATACAATCTTCTGACCTCTCTCTCTTCTGACTCTCCTTCTCTCTCTCTCTCTCTCTCTCTCTCTCTCTCTCTCTCTCTCTCTCTTCTGTCTGCGGGGAACACCCTGCACCACACTTAAATAGCTAGCACTGGCCAGTCCTAGCAAGCCACGTGGGTCATGTAGATAGGTTGTCACTATGCGGAAGCTAGCGGGCCAGGCAGACATAGCCAAATAAGGACTTGTTTACTGCAAGGAGCGCTCACCGTTGGGAGGGTGGTAGGCGGAAACCAGCGCCATCTTTGAGGCGCGGCACGTTGCAGCTCTCTACAGATATTCGTAAGGGAAATTGGTATGAAGTTCTCTCTCTTTCTGGGTCTTTGTGTGGTTTAAGTATAAGTGTAACTGCAACTTCATAGAATGAAATGGGATATTAGCCCAAAAGAGAATGAAGTACCCTGCCTTATCTTTTTTGATAACTTTTGGTTGAAAGTCGATTTTATTCTATATTATAATGGGTGCTCGAGATTATTTCTTGAGACGATTTGCTTGGAAACTTTTTTCCCAGCTTTTTACTCTGAGGAAGTGTCTGTCTTTGTCACTGAGGTGTGTTTCCTATATGTGGCAAAATGCCAGGTCCTCTTTGTACCTAGTCTGTTAGTCTATGTCTTTTTATTGGGGAATTGAGTTGACTGATATTGATAGATATTAGGGATCAATGATTGTTGTTTACTGTTATTTTTGTTGTTAGAGGTGGAATTAGTTTTGTGTGGCTATCTTCTTTGGGTTAGTTGAAATTAGATTACTTTCTTGCTTATGTTGGGTGTAGTTTCTCTCCTTGTGTTAGTTTTCCATCTACTATTCTTTGTAGGGCTGGATTTTTGGAAAGATATTGTGTAAATTTGGTTTGTCATAGAATATCTTGGTTTCTCCATCTATGGTAATTGTGAGTTTTGCTGGATATAGTAGCTTCGGCTGGCATTTGTGTTCTCCAAGAATCTGTATGGTATCTACCCAGAATCTTCTAGCTTTCATAGTCTCTGTTGACTATTCTGATAGGCCTGCCTTTATATGTTACTTGACCCTTTTTCCTTACTGCTTTTAATACTCTTCCTTTGTTTTGTGCATTTGTTGGTTTGACTATTATGTGATGGGAGGAATTTCTTTTCTGGTACAATTTATTTGGAATTTTGTATACTTCTCCCATGTATAATCATGGGCATGTCTTTTTTTAGATTAAGGAAGTTTTCTTCAATAATTTTGTTGAAGATTTTTACTGGCACCTTAAGTTGAGAATCTTCACTTTCTTCTCTACCTATTATCCTTAGGTTGATCTTCTCAATTTGTTCTGTATTTCCTGTATGTTTTGGGGTAGGATCTTTTTTATTTTGCATTTTCTTTGACTGTTGCGTCAATGTTTTCTATGGTATCATCTGCCCCTGAGATTCTCTCTTCAATCTCTTATATTCTGTTGGTGATGTTTGCATCTTTAACTCCTGATCTCTTTCCTAGGTTTTCTATCTCCAGGGTTGTCTCCCTTTGTGATTTCTTTATTGTTTCTATTTCCATTTTTAGGTCCTAAATGGTTTTGTTCAATTCTTTTACCTGTTTGGTTGTGTTTTCCTTTATTCTTTAAGGGGTTTTTGTGTTTCTTTAAGAGCTTCTACCTGTTTACCTGTGTGGTCCTGTATTTTTTAAGGGAGTTATCTATGTCCTCCTTAAAGTACTTTAGCATCATCATGAGATGTAATTTTAAATCAAAGTCTTGCTTTTCTGGTGTGTTGGGGTATCCAGGACTTGCTGTGGTGGGAGAACTGGGTTCTGAAGATGCCATGTGGCCTTGGTTTCTGTTGATTAGGTTTTTCCACTTGCTTCCACAAGCTGGTGTTCTCTGATGTTAGCTGGTCTTACTGTTTCTGACAGCAGCTTGACCCTCCTGTAAGTCTATGTGTCAGTACTTCTAGGAGACCAGCTCTCTCCAGGTAGGATTTGGGTACTGAGAGCTGTAGCACAGGGTCAGCTCTGGGTACAGACACAAACCTGAAGGGTCTTGTCCCAGACTGCTCCTCATTTCCTATGTCCCAAGAGCTCCAGTCAAGTCCCTCTGAGCAAAAGTGATGGTGTCACTTGTGCTCCCAGGTATGTCAGCCTTTCTGGGAGACCAACTTCCTCCCAGTAGGATTTGGACACAGAGAGCTGTGGCACAGGGTCAGCTCCAGCCGCAGGTAGAAACCCCTATTTTATTATTTTTATTTCCCTCACCTGATTTCCAACCTACTGATCCCCAAACATCACACCCTAACACATGTGCACATACACTTACACACACATGAACACACACATGCATAAGCACAAATGCACACAAAAAATCACAAGCATTGAGTTTTGAGAGGAATTTAGAGGATCCTTGTCCTCCAAAGTAACTTTTCATAAATCCTACAGATTTAATTTTAAACATTTGCTTTTCTCTGCGAACTTTCTTTAATTCTTTATCCCATGAAATGCAACAATATGGAATTGTTTTCCAAAGTGTTATAGGAGGTATTATTCCAATTAATACTTAAATTGGGATATTTTCCTATGTCTATTATTAGTCTTTTATTTAGTGTGTATTGAATCTATACTCATTTTTCATGATAGAAAGTTGGTGTATGAAATACTTTATTTTAAAAATAAATGTAGACCTAAGGCTGTCCTACAGCACTCTGGTCCCAAAACCAGCCCTGAGGACCTGGTCTTCCAGGAGTGCTCTCAATCCTAAGCCCACAGGTAGGAGCCCATTTTTGCTCCACTCATTGTCCAAAGAGGGTTCGACCAGCCAGGAGCATACAGGGTACAGGAACTGTGGAGCAGACTGGGACAGGATCCTTCTAATCTCCAACTGCACAAATAGCTAAGGCTGTCCCATAGCCATCCAGACCCAAAGCCTGTCCAGAGAAAGCTGGTCTCACAGGAGTGCTCTTACTCTTAAGATCTCAGGTTCACAGGTGGGACAAACTCCAGTCAGAGACCAACTAACATGAGAGATAATCAGATGAGGGGAGGCAAGCACAAGAGCTTAAGCAACAGAAACCAAGACTATTTGGCATCATTAGAACCCAGCTCTCCCACCACAGGAGTTTCTGATGCCCCAACACTGAAAAAGCAAGAAATGGATTTAAAATCACATCTAATGATGATGATAGAGGACTTTAAGAAGGAATACAGGACAACACATGTAAACAAGTAGAAGACCTTAAAGAGGAAACACAAAAATCCCTTGAAGAGTTACAGGAAAACACAATCAAACAAGAGAAGGAATTGAACAAAACCATCCAGGATCTAAAAATGGAAATAGAAACAAAGTAATCACAAAGGGAGACAACCCTGGAGAACAAAAGCCTAGGAAAGAAATAAGGAATCATAGGTGCAAGCATCACCAACAGAATATAAGAGATTGAAGAGAGAATCTCAGGGGCAGATGATACCATGGAAAACATTGACACAATAGTCAAAGACTATGCAAAATGCAAAATGCTTCTTACCCAAAACATCTAGAAAATCCAGGATACAATGACAAGACCAAACCCAAGGATAATATCTATAGAAAAGGGTGAAGATTCCCAACTTAAAGGGCCAGTAGAGATCTTCAACAAAATTATAGGAAAAAAAACTTCCCTAACCTAAAGAAAGAGATGCCCATGAACATACAAGAAGCCTACAGAACTCTGAACATACTGGACCAGAAAAGAAATTCCTCCCATCACATAATAGTCAAAACATCAAATGCACAAAGCAAAGAAAGAATATTAAAAGCAGTAAGAGAAAAAGGTCAAGTAACATATAAAGGCAAAATTACAAAAGACTTCTCAACAGAGACTATGAAAGCTAGAAGATTCTGGACATACGTCATACAGACCCTAAGGGAAGACAAATGACAGTCAAAGCTACTATATCCAGCAAAAAAAGTCAATTACCGTAGATGGAGAAACAAAGATATTCTAAAAAAAAAAAAACAAATTTACACAATATCTTCCCACAAATTCAGCTCTACGAAGGATAATAGATGGAAAACTCCAACACAAGGAGGAAAACTACACCTTAGAGAAAGCAAGAAATTAATCTTCTTTCAACAAACCCAAATGGAAACAACCACACAAACATAATTTCACTTCTAACAATAAAAATAACAGGAAACAACAATCACTATTCCTTAATATCTCTTAACATCAATTGACTCAATTCCCAAATAAAAATACATACAGTAACAGACTGGATACTTTAACAGGACCCAGTATTTTACTGCACACAGGAAATATGCCTCAGTGACAAAGACAGAAATTACCTCAGAGTAAAAGGGTGGGGAAAAATGTTTTCAAGCAAATGGTCCCAGGAAACAAGATGGAGTAGCCATTCTAACATCGAATAAAATCAACTTTCAACCAAAAGTTATCAAAAAAGATAAGGGAGGACACTTCATATCATCAAGGAAAAAAATCTATGCTCCAAATGCAAGGGCACCCACATTTGTAAAAGAAACTTTATTAAAGCATACATTTCACCTTACACAATAATAGTAGGGGACGTCAACACCCCAATCTCATCAATGGATAGATCATGGAAACAGAAACTAAATAGAGGCACAGTGAAACGAACAGTAGTTGTGATCCAAATGGATTTAACAGCTATCTATAGAACATTTTATCCTAAAACAAAAGAATGTACCTTTTTCTCAGCACCTCGTGGTACGTTCTCCAAAATTAACACTGTAATCAGTCACAAAGCAGGCCTCAACAGCTACAGGAAGATAGAAATAATCCCATGCATCCTATCAGATCAACATGGACCAACACTGGTCTTTAATAACAACAAAAATGACAGAAATCCCATATACACATGGAAGCTGAACAGTGCTTTACTCAATGATAACGTGGTCAAGGAAGGAATAAAGAAATTGAAGACTTTTTAGAACTTAATGAAAATGAAGGCACAGCATACCCAAACTTATGGGATACAATGAAAGCAGTGCTAAGAGGAAAACTTATAACTGAGTGGCTCTGAAAAGAAACTGGAGAGAGCATACACTAGCAGCTTGACAGCACCCCTGAAAGCTCTAGAACAAAAAGAAGCAAATACACCCAGGAGGAGTAGACGGCAGGAAATAATCAAACTCAGAGCTGAACTCAACCAAATAGAAACAAAAAGAACTATACAAAGAATCAAAACCAGGAGCTGGTTCTTTGACAAAATCAACAAGATAGAGAAATCCTTAAGCAGACTAACCAGTGGGGACAGAAACAGTACCCAAATTAACAAATTCAGACAGGAAAACAAAGATAAAACAACAGAACCTGAGGAAATTAAAAATTATCAGATCCTACTACAAAAGTCTATACTCAAGAAAACTGGAAAATCTGGATGAAATGGACAATTTTCTAGAGAGATATTAGTTACTAAAGTTAAATCAGGATCAGATAAACCATCTAAACAGTCCCACGACTCCTAAAGAAATAAAAGTAGTCATTAAAATCTCTCAACCAAAAAAGCCCAGGACCAGATGTCTTTAATGCTGAATTCTATCAGACCTTGAAAATAGACCTAATACTAATACTCTTCAAACTTTTCCACAAAATGCAAATAGAAGGAAAACTATCCAATTCCTTCTTTGAAGCCACAATTACACTTATACCTAAACCACACAAAGATACTACAAAAAGAGAGAACTTCAGACCAATTTCTCTCATGAATATCAATGGAAAAATACTCAATAAAATTTTTGCAAACCAAATCCAAGAAAACATCAAAATGATCATCTATCATGACAAAATAGGTTTTATCCCAGGGATGGAGGGATGTTTCAATATATACAAATCCATCACCATATTCTGCTATATAAACAAACTCAAAGAAAAAGCCTACATGATTATCTCATTAGATGCTGAGAAAGCATTTGACATAATTCAACACCCCTTCATGATAAAAGTCTTGAAAAGATCAGGAATTCAAGGCCCATACCTAAATATAGTAATAGCAATATACTGCAAATCAGTAGCCAACATCAAACCAAATGTAGAGAAACTTGGAGCAATCCCTCTAAAATCAGGGACTACAGAAGGCTGTCCAGTTTCTTCCTGTCTATTCAATATAGTACTTGAAGACCTAGCGAGAGCAATTGCATACCAAAAGGAGGTCAAAAGGATACAAATTAAAAAGCAAGAAGTCAAAGCATCACTATTTGCAGATGATAATTTAATATACATACTGTGATCCCCAAAATTCCACCAGAGAACTCCTAATCCTGATTAAAAAACTTCAGCAAAATAGCTGGCTATAAAATTAACTCAAACAAATCACTAGCCTTCCTTTACTCAAAGGATAAGCAGGCTGAGAACGTAATTAGGGATATGACAACCTTCATAATATTCACAAAACATATAAATACTTTGGGGTGACTCTAACCACATGAGTGAAAGATCTGACAAGAACTTCAAGTCTCTGAAGAAAGAAATTGAAGATCTCAGAAGATGGAAAGATCTCCTATGCTCATTGGCAGCATTAATATAGTAAATATGGCCATTTTGCCAAAAGCCATCTACAGATTTAATGCAATCACTATCAAAACCCCAACTAAATTCTTCATAGAGATAGAAAGAGCAATTTGCAAATTCATTTGGAATAGCAGAAAAAAATCCCCAGGATAGTGAAAAATAATCTCAATAATAAAAGAACTTTTGGGGCAATCAGGATCCTTATACTTCAACTGTATTACAGAGCAGTAGTGATAAAAACTGTATGGTATTGGTACAGAGACAGGCAGGTGGATCAGAGGAATAGAATTGAAGACCCAGAAATGAACCCACATACCTATGGTCCCTTGATCTTTGACAAAGGAGATAAAAGTATCCAGTGGGTAAAAGATAGCATTTTCAGCAAATGGTGCTGGTTCAACTGGAGGTCAGCATGTAGAAGAATGCAGATCGATCCATTCTTATCACTCTGTACAAAGCTCAAGTTCAAGTGGATCAAGGACTTCCACATAAAACCAGATACACTCAAACTAATAGAAGAAAAGGTGGGGAAAAGCCTTGAAAACATGGGCGTAGGGAAAAATTTCCTGAACAGAATACCAAAGGGTTATGCTCTAAGATCATTAATAGACAAATGGGACCTCATAAAACTGCAAAGCTTCTGTAAGGCAAAGGACACTGTCATTAGGATAAAATGGCAACCAATAGATTGGGAAAGATCTTTACCAATCCTACAACAGATAGAGTGCTTATATCCAATATATACAAAGAACTCAAGAAGTTAGATTCCAGAGAATCAAATAACCTTATTTAAAAATGAGGTACAGAGCTATACAAAGAATTCCCAGCTGAGGAATATCGAATGACTGAAAAGTACCTAAAGAAATGTTCAACATTCTTAATCATCAGGGAAATGCAAATCAAAACAACCCTGAGATCCCACCTCACACCATTCAGAATGGCTAAGATCAAAAACTCAGGTGACAGCAGATGCTGGTGAGGATGTGAAGAAAGAGAACACTCCTCCATTGTTGGTGGGATTGAAAGCTGGTACAACCACTCTGGAAATCAGTCTGGAGCTTCCTCAGAAAATTGGACATAGTACTACCCTAGGACCCAGCTATACCACTCCTGGGTATACCCAAAAGATGCTCCAACATATAACAAGGACACATGCTCCACTATGTTCATAGCAGCCTTATATATAACAGCCAGAAGCTGGAAATATCCTTCAACAGAGGAAGAAAACTTGGTACATTTACACAATGGAGTACTACTCAGCTATTAAATACAACGACCACATGAACTTCTTAGGCATATCGATGGAACTAGAAAATTTCATCCTGAGTGAGGTAACCCAGTCACAAAAGAACACACATGCCATGCACTCTCTGATAAGTGAGTGTTAGTCCACAAGCTCGGAATACCTAAGAAACAATTCACAGACCATATGAAGCTCAAGAAGAAGGAAGACCAAAATATGGATGCTTCAATCCTTCTTAGAAGGGGGACCAAAAATTATCATGGGAGGAATTATAGGGACAAAGGGTGGAACAGGGACTGGAGGAAAGGACATCCAGAGACTGCCCCATCTGGGGATCCAAACCCAGTCTTTATTGCTGATGCCAAGAAGTGTTTGCTGACAGCAGCCTGATATGGATGTCTCCTGAGAGGCTCTGCCAGAGCCTTTACTTATACAGATAAGGATGCTTGCAGCTAACCATTGACTGAGCATGGGGACCCCAATGGAGGAGTTGGAGAAAGGACTGAAGGAGCTGAAGGGGTTTGTGGCCCCATACGAAGAGCAACAATATCAACCAACCAGACACCCCAGAGCTCCCAGGAACTGAACCACCAACTAAAGAATACACATGGAGTGGCTCATGGCTCTGTCTGCTTATGAAGCAGAGGATGATATTGTCTGGCATCAATAGGAGGAAAAGTTCTTGGTCCTGTGAAGGCTCGTTTCCCACGTGGAAGGGAATGCCAGGGTGTTGAGGTGGGAGTGGGTGGATGGGAGTGGGAGCATCTTCATAGAACCAGGGTGAGATGGGTGGGAGATGGGAGTGGAGCCAAAGAGGATAACATTTGAACTGTAAATACATAAAATATCCAATAAAATTTTTAAAAATAAAAAATAAAAATAAATCAGTTTTAATAGAAATATTTAAAACTCACAGCTCATCTGGACATGGCAAAATTGTTTGGGAATGATAATATTTTGAAGAAGTTCAAACTAAGTTTGTAAACCTTTTTTTTCTCTTCCAAACTCAGGTTTATTTTTTTTCCCATTGACACTTTGGCCACCGATGTAGAAGTTCACCATGCCTAATGTTCTAATGTTCAAGACCACACACATACTTACGAATGCGTAAGTCCTCACATGCTTTGATCATGCATAAGTGCACTCATGTTTGCCAGTGCACTAGTAACTCACATAAGCTTTTCCATCGCACTAATGCATACACGCATGCTTTACCAAAGCCTGTGTTCACACGTGGCTTACAAATGCACATGTTCACATAGGTTTGGACAATGCACAAGAACTCTTAAGTTTTGCTAATGTAGAAGTACATACATGCTTTACCAATGCACAAGAATTTTCATGCTTTGCAAATGTTTTCCCACCGATAATTGTGTAAACTCTTTTTTCCCGATTTTATTTTTTATTTTTTGAAAAAAAAAACCCATGATTTTTATTTTTAAGATCATATTCATGAGAGCTAAATTTTCAAAGATCTATTTTTTTAAAAAAATAATCTTTTAAAAAAATTTTCCCCATCTTTATTAAATTGTGTATTTCTTATTTACATTTCAAATGTTATTCCCTTTCCCAGTTTCCAGGCCAACATCCTCCTAACCCCTCCCCTTCTCTTCTATATGGGTGTTTCCCTCCCCATCCTCCCCCCATTACCACCTGCCCCCCAACAATCACGTTCACTGGGGGTTCAGTCTTGGCAGGACCAAGGGCTTCCCTTTCCACTGGTGCTCTTACTAGGCTATTCATTGCTACCTATGAGGTTGGAGCCCAGGGTCAGTCCTTGTATAGTCTTTGGGTAGTGGCTTAGTCTCTGGAAGCTCTGGTTGGTTGGCACTGTTGTTCATATGGTGTCTCAAGCCCCTTCAAGCTCTTCTAGTCCTTTCTCTGATTCCTTCAACGGGGGTCCTGTTCTCAGTTCAGTGGTTTGTTGCTGGCATTTGCCAATGTATTTGCCATATTCCGGCTATGTCGCTCAGGAGAGATATACATCCAGCTCCTGTCTGCCTGCACTTCTTTGCTTCATCCATCTTATCTAGTTTGGTGGCTGTATATGTATGGGCCACATGTGGGGCAGGCTTGAATGGTCGTTCCTTCAGTCTCTGTTCTAAACTTTGCCTCCATATCCCCTGCTAAGGATATTCTTGTTCCCCTTTTAAAGAAGGAGTGAAACATCCACATTTTGGTCATTCTTCTTGAGTTTCATGTGTTCTGTGCATCTTGGGTAATTCAAGCATTTGGGCTAATATACACTTATCAATGAGTGCATACCATGTGTGTTTTTCTGTGATTGGTTTACCTCACTCAGGATGATATTTTCCAGTTCCATTTGCCTGTGAATTTCATAAAATTGTTTTTGATAGCTGAGCAGTATTCCATTGTGTTGATGTACCACATTTTCTGTATCCATTCCTCTGTTGAAGGGCATCTGGGTTCTTTCCAGCTTCTGGCTATTATAAATAAGGCTGCAATGAACATAGTGGAGCACGTGTCTTTGTTGTATGTTGGAGCATCTTTTGGGTATATGCCCAAGAGAGGTTTAGCTGGGTCCTCAGGCAGTTCAATGTCCAATTTTCTGAGGAACCTCCAGACTGATTTCCAGAATGGTTGTACCAGTCTGCAATCCCACCAACAATGGAGGAGTGTTCCTCTTTCTCCACATCCTCGCCAGCATCTGCTGTCGCTGGAGTTTTTGATCTTAGCCATTCTGACTAGTGTGAGGTGGAATCTCAGGGTTGTTTTAATTTACACTTCCCTTATGACTAAACATGTTGAACATTTCTTTAGGTGCTTCTCAGCCATTTGACATTCCGCAGGTGTGAATTCTTTGTTTAGCTCTGAATCCCATTTTTTAATAGGGTTATTTGTCTCCCTGCAGTCTGACTATGGTACATGGTATTTGTCTAGGAAATTGTCCATTTCCTCCAGATTTTCAAGTTTTGTTGAATATAGGCTTTTGTAGTGGGATCTGATGATTTTTTGAATTTCCTCTGAGTCTGTTGTTATGTTTCCCTTTTCATTTCTGATTTTGTTAATTTGGACGCACTCTCTGTGTCCTCTCGTTAGTCTGGCTAAGGGTTTATCTATCTTGTTGATTTTCTCAAAGAACCAGCTTTTGGTTCTGTTGATTCTTTCTATGGTCCTTTTTGTTTCTACTTGGTTGATTTCAGCTCTGAGCTTGATTATTTCCTGCCTTCTACTCCTACTGGGTGTATTTGCTTCTTTTTGTTCTAGAGCTTTCGGGTGTGCTGTCAAGCTGCTGACATATGCTCTCTCCTGTTTCTTTCTGCAGACACTCAGCGCTATGAGTTTTTCTCTTAGCACAGCTTTCATTGTGTCCCATAAGTTTGGGTATGTTGTACCTTCATTTTCATTACATTCTAAGAATATTTAATTTCTTTCTTTATTTCTTCCTTGACCAGGTTATCATTGAGTAGAGCATTGTTCAGCTTCCATGTGTATATGGGATTTCTGTCATTTTTGTTGTTACTAAAGACCAGTGTTAGTCCATGTTGATCTGATAGAATGCATTGGATTATTTCTATCTTTCTATATTTGTTGAGGCCTGTTTTATGACCAATTATATGGCCAATTTTGGAGAAAGTACCATGAGGTGGTGAGAAGAAGATATATCCTTTTGCTTTAGGATAGAATGTTCTATAAATATCTGTTAAGTCCATTTGGTTCATAACTTCTGTTAGTCTGTCTATGTCTCTGTTTAATTTCTGTTTCCATGATCTGTCCATTGATGAGAGTGGGGTGTTGAAATTTCCTACTATTATTGTGTGAGGTCCAATGTGTGCTTTGAGCTTTAGTAAGGTTTCTTTTATGTATGTAGGTGCCCTTGTATTTGGAGCATAGATATTTAGGATTGAGAGTTCATCTTGGTGGATTTTTCCTTTGATGAATATGAAGTGTCCTTCCTTATTTTTTTGATGACATTTGGTTGAAAATCGATTTTATTTGATAGTAGAATGGCTACTCCAGCTTGCTTCTTCAGACCATTTGCTCAGGAAGTTTTTTTTTCAGCCTTTTACTCTGAGGTAGTGTCTGTCTTTGTCACTGAGGTGTGTTTCCTATAGGCGTCAAAATGCTGGGTCCTCTTTGGGTATCCAGTTTGTTAATCTGTGTCTTTTTATTGGGGAATTGAGTCCATTGATGTTGAGGATATTAAGGAATAGTGATTGTTGCTTCCTTTATCTTCATATTTGGAGGTGGGATTATGTTTGTGTGCTTGTCTTCTCTTTGTTTTGTTGCAAAACTATTAGTTTCTTCCTTTTTCTAGGGTGTGGCTTGCTTCCTTGTGTTAGGCTTTACCATTTATTATCCTTTGTAAGGTTGGATTTGTAGAAAGATACTGTGTAAATTTGGTTTTGTCATGGAATATCTTGGTTTGCAGGATACAGGAACCTGGGCTGGCATTCGTGTTCTCTTAGGGTCTGTTTGACATCTGTCTAGGATCTTCTGGCTTTCATAATCTCTGGTGAGAGGTCTGGTGTAATTCTGATAGGTCTGCTTTTATATGTTACTTGACTTTTTCCCTTACTGCTTTCAATATTCTTTCTTTGTTTTGTGCATTTGGTGTTTTGACTATTATGTGATGGGAGGAGTTTCTTTTCTGGTCCAATCTATTTGGAGTTCTGTAGGCTTCTTGTACGTTCATGGGCATCTCTTTCTTTAGGTTAGGGAAGTTTTCTTCTATGATTTTGTTAAAGATATTTACTGGTCCTTTGAGCTGGGAGTCTTCACTCTCTTCTATACCTATTATCCTTAGGTTTGATCTTCTCATTGTGTCCTGGATTTCCTGTATGTTTTGGGCCAGTACCTTTTTCCATTTTACATTATCTCTGACAGTTGTGTTGATTATTTCTATGGAATCTTCTGCTCCTGAGATTCTCTCTTCTATATCTTGCATTCTGTTGGTGAGGGTTATATCTATGGCTCCTTGTCTCTTCCTTTGGTTTTCTATATCCGGGATTGTCTCTCTTTGTGTTTTCTTGATTGTTTCTATTTCCATTTTTAATTCCTTCAACTGTTTGATTGTGTTTTCCTGTCATTCTTTCAGGGATTTTTATGATTCCTCTCTATAGGCTTCTCCTTCTTTATTTGTGTTTTCTGCATTTCTCTAAGGGAGTTCTTTATGTCTTTCTTGAAGTCCTCCATCATCATGATCAAATGTGATTTTAAATCTAGATCTTGCTTTTCTGGTGTGTTTGGATATTCTGTGTTTGCTTTGGTGGGAGAATTGGGCTCCGATGATGCCATGTAGTCTTGGTTTCTGTGGCTTTGGTTACTGTGCTTGCCTCTTGCCATCAGGTTGTCTCTGGTGTTACCTTATTCTGCTATTTCTGACAGTGGCTAGACTGTCCTGTAGGCCTGTGTGTCAGGAGTGCTGGAGACCTGTTTTCCTGTGTTCTTTTAGCCAGTTATGGGAACAGATTGTTCTGCTCTCAGATGTGTAGTCGTTCCTGTCCACTGGCTTTCAGCTGTTCCCTGTTGGCAGGAACCAGTAGGACCTACCCCTACTTCTCCTAGGTCCCTGTGTGCAGGGGTCCTAGACGGCTCTAGGTGTTTTCCTCTAGAGTCAGAAATGTGGGCAGAGAGTAGTCTCCTCTGGTTTCCCAGGGTGTGTCTTCCTCTCTGAAGGTCTAGCTCTCCCTCCCACGTGATTTGGGTGCAGGGAGCTGTTTGACCGGGTCCTTTCAGATCCGGGCGCAGTCTGGACCACAGGGCTCCTGCAGCTTGACTGCTGCAATCTTCCCATGCCTAGAGGCACTATATAGTTTCCTCTTGGGCCAAAGATGTGGGCAAAGGTGGGCAGAAGTGGTGGTCTCTCCTGCCCACACTTCTGGGCGATCATCTCTCTCTCCCATGGGGTTTGGAAGCAGGGTGTTTGTAAACCTTTAATGTTTACTAATAGATTCAAAAGTGTGTTTTCCAAAGTGAACGCTAGGGCCGCCAAATCATAAGGATGCTAAAATAAGCCTGTAAGCAAGCCCTAGTTGGAATGGAATTCCCAATGAGAATCAGAGCCAGCATTTCTTGATTATGTATTCCATTCTAAGCATTTTCCTAGTCAATTTTCTTATATAAGCTCATTTTTCCTCACAATACCCTTAAAATGAGATGTTATTATCTGTTTTGTAGATAGGATATGTCAGATGATAAAAATGGTTTTGTTGTTTTGCTACAATTTGTGGCTAACATTGCATCTAACCCTATTCCATGCATTGTCCTAGGGTCTGATATGGATTAGCTCAGCTATAATTTGCAATAACCGCATGATTCACGTTGTATTATACCCTTTGTTCTCAGTGTCTTGATTGAAAGCTAGGGAGATTCTTGAATTTCCTCCAAACTCATCTAAGGCATAACGGTATAAACAGTCTATCTGAAGCCGTAGGCTCAGTTTTATTTGGTTGAATAAACTATAACAGATGCACAATGAAATCATTCTCCTTCCCTTACCCTGCTTTTTCTCATCGGACCCAGGTACATGTCTGGAATACTCATGATGTGTTCCATTTCCCAGTCTGGTATTAAGTTAGGGTTTCAGTGGCAACATACAATCCAGCATGTGGCTACAAACGTGTGACACTCATTCCATTTATTTGTTTTATGGTTCATGTGTTTACATCCCTATGTACACTGTGGAAACAAGAGAATGAGTCCATGAACTAATTTCACCACTACAGAGGACACTCACACCATGTGTTCATTTCACAATGGGCCAGAGAGACTGCAACAAAGGGAGAAAAGTACAAAGAAAATGGCTTTGTAGGATTCTCAGTCTCTCTGGAAAGGGGATGGTTACATTTACCTGTATGTAAATGCAGATGTAGAAAGCATCCTACAGAGGAAGGATGGAGGAGAGGAGGAAGAAGGAGAGAGGGAGAGGGAGGGAGAGATACACACATGGAAAGAGAGAGAGAGAGAGAGAGAGAGAGAGAGATGCAGAGAGACAGAGAGACAGAGAGACAGAGAGACAGAGAGAAGAGACAGAGACAGACAGAGAGACAGAGACAGACAGACAGAGACAGACAGATTGAGAGGAGAAAAGAGGGAGAATAAGGAGAGATCCTAGACCACTGGTAATTATTGTGGCTTTAATTTGCATTTTGATTTTTCACAAAAGCATACATGTGTCCACTCAAAGAAACTTACATTAAAAAAAACATGGGGGATTAAAAATGCCATGAACAAAATTTAAAGTTATAAAAATTTAAACATGATAGTAGTTCTTCCTTAGAATGTGTTACACATTTATCCTCTTGGCGAGTTTGAGGTACAAAACTTTGAGCATGTTAGACAGTGCGATACCATAACCCTAGCCTTTGGAATGCTTCTTTTGCTAGTAAGTGACTGGGAAGAGTAAGCAGACAGGCATGATTTACAGCACTTGCCTTCCGAGATTGCTTGGCTTTCCTGCTCTGGGCTCCTGGGATGAGCTCCCCCATACAGACCTGGATTTCTCCCTTCCTTTGGCAAGGCAGAGCTCAGCCTGCACTGGCTGAAGCTTGCTAGGGCTGCACATGCAGGGAATAAGATCCCATAGGTTTCAGAAAGTTATGAGCAATATGTTGGGTTCAGGAGCTGAAACTTAAGTCATAAAAATGACTTATGAGTTCTAAAAGCACAGTTGTTAGTGTGGATTTTTTTTCACGGTTTATTTTATTTTTATTTTATGTATATGTGTATGTAGGCCGCCTGTGTGGGGCAGTGCCCAAGGAAGCCAGAGGAGGCCTTTGGATCCCCTTGAGCTGGAGTCACAGGCTGCCGTGAGCTGCCCCAGGAAATAAAACTCAGAGTAGCAGGCACTGCTAAGGTCCGAGCCATCTTTTCATCCCTAGTACAGTTTTCAATGGAGGACAAGATGGGGAGCTCCTTCTGCACTGTGCCGCCTTTCCTAAAACTCTCACCATCATTTTGACTTTCTGTTTGTGGCTGCTGAGAGAGAGAGTTCAAGGTAGATGGCCTGGCCTTTCCTCTGTTGCCCTTCTTCTCATTGGCAAGAAAAGGATGAGTCCTCAAAACCTCTCCTGCCATATGGCCTGCTCCTGCCCTTGCCCACTGTCCCTGTCTGCATGGTTATCTGTTTCCAGGAATGCCACTATGTGCCCTAAACAATGAGAAAGCTTAATTTTTTTTTCATGGGTCTGTACAGTCCGAGATCACAGGTAGAGGGCTGGGGTTGGCTCAGGTCTCTCTCTGTGAGTTGTGCTCCCCCCAACCCCCAACCCCACCACTGTTTTCATATTATCTTTTTTCTCTGAGCACCTCACCCCTCTCTTGTGACGATATCAGATAAGACTGATGATGTCATCAGATGTCATATGATGTCCTTAAAGCAATGGTCTCCCTATATATATATATGGTTCCATATATATATAACTATATATATATATATATATATATATATATATATATATATATCCTTGTTTTGTAGTCACCCAACCATAAAATTATTTGTTGCTACTTCATAACTGTAATTTTCTACTGTTATGAATCATAATGTAAATATCCAATATGCAGGATTGCAGGATGCAGGATACCAGATATAGGACACCTATGAAAAGGCTGTTCTACCCCTTGGAGTAGAACAACAGACTGGTTGAGAAACACTGCCTTAAAGACTTCATGTATACATGTAGTCACATTCTGGGACAGTAGTAGTTAGGGTATAGACTTGGAAAGAGAGGGCACAAATCCATCCAGTGGCAGGTCATTTTTATAATGTGAATATTTTACTGGTTAATGTTTTGTTTCCTTCCTAAATGATGTATGGGCTGGCAGGAATAGGCTGGAACATTTCCTCATGTTCTAGAGCTCTTCCTTCACATCCAGGTTTCTGTGGAGAGTCTCATTTTTGGAGCTATAAAATACAAGGCCAGGTGGTGGTCGCACTTAATCTCAGCTCCTAAGAGATCTCTGAGTTCAAGCCCAGCCTGGTCTACAGAGTAAATTCCAGTGCAGTCAGAGAAACTCCGCCTCAAAACAATAACAAAGCAACAACAACAACAAACTACAAAACAGCAAAATCAAAATTTGCATAATTTTAAATTTTCATTAATTTTGTCATTCATTGTACACAAGTATATAAATGAATCATTTGCATTTGTGCATTTATGAATATATGCTCACAGTAGTATTGGATTAGAAAACCAGGTCTCCACCGCCTCCCAAAGTTTCCCCCTCCACTGTCCTCTGGTTTATAGAGTTTGCCAATTTCTATAGTGTAAACAGGTAATTTCAAGACTGGCAAGATGATAGACAAAGCACATGTAAGGTGCATATGTGCACGTTTAGAGGATAATGTCATTTTTTTCTTGCTTAAAGTGTTTGTGGAATTACCTTAGTTCTCATTTTTGACATGTGTGTCCCCCACCTTTCCTTGACCCATCTTTCGTTGTTTTTACCCCACAGAAGCAGTGTGCTTACAACAAACGTAATCTGGCAGGGACTTTCCTGGGATTTGCCTTTGGGATTCTTTGCCTCTCCTGTGTAGCATGTCTTGTACACATTGTAAAGGCCATGCGTCTTTTATAGAGAAGCAGAATCTTTGACTAATGAAGACCTGAACTGGTGAATCAGCATCTTTTCTGTCTGAGGGGTGGACTATCCCAAGGCACACTTTATGACTCTGCTAGGGGTCCTGTGGGATTGAGACGTTGCTACTCATGGAGGCAACCATCTTGGCAATTTGTCCTTGATTAGTCTTCCCTCCTGTCCTGAGGCAAATTTTAGGATTCAGTTCCATTGTTCAGTTTCACATCTCAAAGTAAATTATTTCCTCTGTGCAAGATCTAATCTTGGACTCTGCCTTTCTGGGGAAAACTCTTTAGACTAGACTTGTTTCTGTGATTGTGTGATGATGTCACGTTGGTGAGGTGTAATTACAAGAAGCAGCACTGACCAGGGTTGTAATTAAACTTTGCCTACAGACACTTAAACTGCTTGCTCTTTGGTTGGATTCCAGATGAAGGCAAATTGGCTTAAATTGCAACTTCTAAGTAATCCAGTCTGTACGTTAAAATCCAGATGAAGTCAATTAAAAGAACAATTTTGAGAGAATGTAGTATGTAAAAATCTGTGATCTTGATACCCATTTAAGGTTTTTATACTTGCAGATTATCAACGACAGTTTCAAACACGTCTATCAAGTAATTCGTTTCTTTTGCCCATGTTCTGAGGTCTTACCGTCACATGGTAGAAATAACATATATAAGAACACACACACACACACACACACACACACACACACACACACACACTTGTTGTTTCCATGTCACAGCAAAGGGACTATGGAAACATTGTTCATCACAGAAGCAAAATATTATGATTATGTTCATTTTTACATATGTAAGTACATTAAAGATCCCAGAAGTTGCTTAAATTATTATTATTATTATTATTATTATTATTATTATTGTATGATGTGTATGTGTGCATGCATGCATGCATGCGTCTCTCTCTCTCTCTCTCTCTCTCTCTCTCTCTCTCTCTGTGTGTGTGTGTGTGTGTATCATGGCAGTCAGGACATTTCAGTGTACACACCGGCTTTTCCACCTGTGCCCTAGTTTCTACACTTGATCTTAGCCAAAAGGCCGAGAAGCGATATGTGCCCTAGTTTCTGAATAATGACTTGGAGGCTTATTTATTTATGAATAAATGCCTAGACCATAAGCTTTGGCTAACTTCAACTAACTCACAACTTACATAACCCGTTTAAACTATTTGATGTCTTCCATAAGGCTAATTATCTCTCCTTAGTATCTTGCATCTGACTTCCTCAGAGTCCGGGAGGAATCTTCCCACCTCAGACTATCTCCCAGAGTTCTAATCTCTCTACCAGAACTGCCACCCCCTACTTCCTGCCTTTTGCTAATGGGTCATATGTTTTTATTGACAGGTGATGCTTCCGCACAGTGGACAAGAGATTCTCCCTTCATTTCAGAACAGAGTCCACTCCCTCCTGCAGCAGGTGGAGCTCATGTCAGCAGGCTTGTGCTGTTTCCTTTATCTGCTGAGTCACCTCACTGGCACATAAGGGATTCTAATGCGTATTTGTTCTGGGTATTAGATGGATTTGTTATTTGGGGCTTCAAGTTGAACCACACACATATGCCATGACAGCTATTTTTTGACGAGTATGTTTCTGTTTTTCTTAAATTTCATACTTAAACAGAGCCATGTTAAACTTGCCAACTCAAATAGAATATTACTGAAAGCACTTTTAAAACACATTTAAATAAAATCAATAAATATAAGAAATGCAAAATTTAAATCTTCCTTAAAACGTTGATGGGGAAAAACCCAAAGCATATAAGCATGTAGGTTACATATTTAGAAAAAAAATTTAATTTCCTTACCTTAAAATGAAATTTGCACACAGAGACAAATATAATATAAATTCAAAAAATACCAAACAAAATAAGAAAATAAAAACAATTCATGTACACAACTTCTACACTTGTATGGTGTAGAAGCATTTACTTTCTTTTGTGTGTGTATATACATTTTTGTAAATTTTAAATATTTAATTGGGCTCTAGTTGAAACCAAATTCATATTTAATGTGTATCACAGGGCCAATCATTAATATAATTGATAACTTTATAGACAGTTCTATCTGAACTCTATTTTCTGTAGCCATTTGCACAGCAATGCAGACTAGGTAAGGGATAAAGAAAAGAGGTCTAATGTTGAAGGTTAGTCTTTTGCTTGTATTGCAATGCTAAACATTGGCCCACAAGACCTGGTTGTCCCCAGGGACTAGAGAGTCCCCAGTACCCAAGTGACACTAGGTAACCTTGTCCCACAAGTTATCCCTCACTGGCGAATATAGATGCCTACAGCCGATAGCTGGGAAGAAGACAGATTGGCATTCTTGGGTTCCCGGGCTTGGGATCTTAGGAGACTGTGAGGGAGAGAGAAGGTGGAGAGAAGGAATACTCCACGTGTTGGGGTAGAAATCTCAGCCCACGTCCAGGCAGAACACACCAAACCAACATGACTGCACATGGAGAGGTTTAATGAGAGAAGAAGGGTAGAAGGGGGATAAGTAAAGGCTGGCCATGAGCACGTGGAAGGAAAGAGAGGGGGAGAGAAGGGACAAAGGGAAGAGGACAAGAGAACAGAGCAGAGAAGAGCAAAGAGAATGAGGAGGGGGCAAGCAGTCCCTTATACAGCATTAGGTACAGCTGGCTGTTGCCAGGCAACTGTGGGGCAGAGCATACCTGGCTGTTGTTAGGTAGCTGTGAGGGTGGAGCTTAGACACAATACCAACATTCCCCCATTTTGGTTTAGTTTAAAAAGAAAAATTAGAGGCAATGGTGGAGCAGGAATAAGGTCGTTGTGATCTCTGACTACTTCCTGCTTGCTTTGGGGCGACATGTCTCTAGGGAACATAGAGAAGTGGGTATGGGAGGTTTGTTCAGTCTTAAGAGTTGGCTGTTTCCTTGTGGTCCAGGGTCTGTGTAACCATTTGAGGATAGGTCAGGTCCAATAGAAGCGTCTGTGTCTGTGAGAGGAGATTGAACATCTGGAGGTGGCTTCTCTGAGCTGTCCCAGGTGTAATAAGTACCTGAACTTGACAAGATGCTGGAGCACACACACACACACACACACACACACACACACACACACACACACACACACACATTATAGGTAGAGAATAAGATTAAATGCATTTGGGAGAAAAGAAATTTTTTTCTTAGATGTACATTTGAAACCCAGAGGAATCCCACCCTTTGGAATAGGTAGTAAGTGGGAACTTTAGGCAGATGTACTTATCTGGGTGGAGTCTATTTGGTCCATGAGAAGTAGGTCTGAGTGGGTTTCCTGTAGCTTATAAATTTACAAAAGAGATAACAACATGAGTTAAGAGCATGAACACTCTTTAAGATAAGCTTTTGTGAAGCAGAAGGAAGAATTTGTCCTACAGAATGTTGTCCTGGATGTTTTAAAACAGTTTGACACGACAAAAAGACAGACAGATAAAGCAGTTTTCAGATCCTATTTGGAAAGACTGTTTAGCAATGGAGGATTTCTGGACCTCCCAGACTCCAGGGTCTACCTGAGAAGCTGGTAAAGGAAGCAGCATGTCTGTGTTAGCAGGTTGGCTGGCTAGAAGGAGCAGAAGGGCTGCAGGCGAGCTTGAGTTTGGGAAAATGGGTGGAGCAAACCAGAGGCTCCCAACTTAGTTAGGCTTCCCGATGAGAGAACTGGGCGTGTCGTTACTACCAAAAAGGAATGGTGAGAGGTACACCCCTAAAAGTGTAACTAAGTGGTGGGGTTTGGTGAGGAAGATAAGGTTATCCTCCTACCCCAATGATGGGGAAATGCGAGAGAGAAGTGGGTTCCCGAAACTACATTAGGACCAAGTAAGTGGCCCCAGTATCCAAAAGGAAGGAGATGGGCCCACATTCCATGATAGTTACTCGGGGATCCCTGCTGGTGATGGCAGTGGTCAGGTCTAGGGAACTCAGGCCTCTTCTTTCATCCATAACCAAGCCTAGGAGATGCACTGGAGGGTTATCTGGACATGATGTCCCCCTGTCCTGTGCAACACAAGGGCAATCGTCAGCCCAATGTCCCTCTTGATGGTACCTAGAACATAGCCCCTTTGGTTTGCAGGGATTAGGGCAAACCCTTCCCCAATGACCTTGTCAATCATATTTGAAGCAGGAGCCTGGTGGTTCCTTAGCCTTAGAAGACCAGGAGTCCGGGACAATAGCTGGGGCTGTTCGGACAGCCTTTGACAGCATATGGTATTTTTTGCCTGTGAGCCTTCTTATCTCTCCCATGGTACATTTTAAAGGCCAGTGCCAAAACTTCTGCCTGTGGAGTTAGGGGCCCCCTCTAGCTTTTTAAATTTGTCTTTTAGGTCGGGGTAGCTCTGGGAAAAGAAATATGGCATCAGAAGTTGCTTACCTTCTGAGTTTTCAGGGTCCAATTAGTGCATTGTAATAAAGCCTTCATAAGGCACTCTAGAAATTGGGATGGCTTTTCCTGTTTTTCCTGGATGGCCTCTTGTAGTTTTTCAAAATTCACTGGTTTTTAAGGCTGCCCTGTGGAGACTGGCCAGGAGACAGGTTATAAATCTATCTCTGGCTAAAATACCACCTGTGGGATTATAATTCCATCGGGGTCAGGTACTGCCTCAGATCTAATTGGGTATGTTTGTTTGCATGTATTCTCGCCTGCTCCCAAACTCGCCAGCATTCCTCAGGAAGTAGTTTATTAGTAAGGATCCTATGTCAAGACAGGGTAGGAATGAAAAATCTGCAGAGCAAGGGAGAGGTGCGGGCACAGCTGAGGCACTGGCGCATGAGTGGCAGTGTGAGCATGTTGGAAAAGACAGTATAAAGGCTGTTTTTCTGGAGGTTGTGGTTGGGGGAGCACAGGAGCAAAGCAAAATCCCATACAGAACGAGAGCGCTCACTTGCACACGGGTCTTAGTATCCAGAATCCCTGGCAGAACGCAAGCGGCAGGGCCAGATTCACTTTTCCTACTGCTTCAAACCAGGGGCTGCAGCGGCAGGCAGAGCACAGAAGCCCCTCAAGAGAGAGTGCGCCAAGTATAGGGGTCGCAGGAGCATGGGAAAGCAGGTCTCACAGAGTCCCTGGCAGACTCAAGGGACGGGCCAGACCTGCTTTTCACGGGGTACCCGTGGGTGAGACTAGGGATTATTATATTTTTTTTTTTCCGGAGCTGGGGACCGAACCCAGGGCCTTGCGCATGCTAGGCAAGCGCTCTACCACTGAGCTAAATCCCCAACCCCGAGACTAGGGATTATTAATTGCCCCGACCAGTGCTGGGGCTACACTCAGAGGTGGTACTCCTGAGTCAGAGAGCAGTTTATTCAGGCCTGGCCTACCATTTTAAACTGCTTCAAAAAAAAGGGGGGGGGGAACCTCACCCAAGGGAAAAGGTCCTGGAACAAGGGTCAGTGAAAAAAAAAATCCATCCCCAGGGGCAGCACAGGGGTAGCTCCAAGCTCAAGAACACTCCCCTGAGACCATATGTACATCATGGAAATTCAAGCTCTGAGGTAAAGAGAGTGCACAGAGGTAGAGTAGGTCTCCAGACCATGCTTGAAGAAGGCGCTTTCCTTGGCAGGCAGCTGCACACAGGGTATCACGGTGATGGGGAGGCCTGCTTGACTGACCAGCCAGTACCCAGGACACGGGTTACCTCAACCGGATGCCACAGGAAACAAAACACAGAAAGGGGTTAGAGCGAAGGTATATGGATGTTTGGACATGAAGAACCTCCTTCCACTTACCAGACTGCCAGCAGTAATTGTGAAGATCCTGTAAAATTGAGGAATTTCTGGTACCAGGAGAAGAGGGACCATGTGGTTGGTGAGGGCCTAAGTGACCCATGTGGCAAGAACTGGCACCACGTGGTGAACCACGGAGGGCAGCACCAGCTGCAGCAGCAACTCACGTGCAGCCAGCAGGTGGTGTTGCACAGCAGATGTGGTGGGAACACATGGTAGTAGGCACTGTGGCGGGAATGTGCGGCCCCATCCCTCCCAACTGCGGCTCCACAGCTCCTCCAGACTGAGACTGCGCTCTGAGGTCCCACAGCAGGCTGGGCAGAGTGACAGCAGCAGAGGTATGTGGTAGGAAGGGTCTGTTCTCCGCCCTGTGGTCTGCTTGGCGGTGGGACGCCAGGCCATGTAGTCACGGGGAGATCAATCACTGTGTAAGAGCGGGGTTTAAATCTCGGCTTGCTTCCTAGACAGAACACACCAAACCAACGTGGTTCCATGTGGAGAGGTTTAATGAGAGAAGGAGAGTAGAAGGGGAGATAAGTAAAGGCCGGCCATGAGCATGTGGAGGGAAAGGGTGGAGAATGGGGAGAGAAGGGACAAAGGGAAGAGGGCAAGAGAGCGGAGAATAGAAGAGCAGAAAGAATGAGGACAGGGGCAAGCAGCCCCTTATATAGCGTCAGGCACAGCTGACTGTTGCCAGGCAACTGTGGGGTTGAGCATACCGGGCTGTTGCCAGGTAGCTGTGGGGGTGGAGCTTAGACAGAACACCAACACCATGGATAAGGTGAGTCATAAAAATATGGCCATGAGGGCTAGCCAATTGAGGTTAAGAGCAGCCCAGATGGAACATAACAAATCATAAAATGGGATTAATGATAGGGAAATAGATTCTAATAGCATAGAGAGTAGATATCTGCCCCGCTGTAGTGCTGATTAAGACATAATATAATAATAAAGTTGTATGGTTTTTATCTGGAAATTTAATGATCAAAGGTGGGGTAAAAGCACCATTTGAGATTAAATAATTTTTACAACAGTCTAATTCTTCTGTACCTGTAGATCGGTCTCACTAGCCTTCACCAGCAGTTTCCTCCTGAAGTAGATGGGAACCAATACAGAGACACGTAGCTGGACGATGTGCGCAGACAGACCTTGGACCACTCAGTCCTAAATTGGATGTCTCCATTAAACTCCTCCCCTCAGGGCTCAGGGACCTCTGCAAAGGGAAAAGAGTGTCAGAATGAGGTGGGGATGAATGAAAGCAGAAAACAATGTCCCGCAGACAGACACACCAGGGAAGATGCACCTTCACCCATCACAATTTCTCTATGCCCTTTGCTTCTCCACCCACTGATTTCCTTGCTGTGTGGGAGTATAAAGCACCTACGAACTCAAACGTTTGTTATGGGGCTGGAGAGATGGCTCAATGGTTAAGAGCACTGCCTGCTCTTCCGGAGGACCCAGCTTCAATTCCCAGCAACCACATGGCATCTGTAACTTTCCAATTCTGGGGTATCCAAGATCCTCGTACCAGTGCACATGAAATAAATTGTTTTCGAAGCATCGGACTGTGCAGAGTTTCAGTAGAATGCTACAGATGCTTAAGCCTCTATTTATTTTGCCTCCATCTTCATTTTTTTCTTCTTTCTGTTTTTCAAGTTTTTTTTCCAAGTACTGTGTTACAGGCAGTTTCCACGAAGCCCAACTCGCGCAATGGGTTCTAATAATCTTAAAGCTGGCCGAGTCTCACACTTTGATCTCTGCTATATTATTGAGTCCATCCCATAGAAAGATAATTTCGGTCATTGCATTTTTTCAGTTTTCAAACCTGTATTCGACTCATTTTTAAACAGAGGTTTCTAGTCCCTGTTGAGATGTCCTCTGTTTCTTCCTGTTCAAGTCTCTTTCACCTGGGACTCCAACTTCATAGTTCACAGGTTTGCCCTGCCTGGTTTCTGCAATTGCAAAGGTGGGGAGTGTAGCCCAGGTGCTACTGGGACTTTAGAGACTCTGCCAAGCGCACTTACACCTCTGGCAAATTGCCTAGAGGCTAGCCCAGGTGGGCTTCTCCTCCACTTTGATGTATTCGATCGGCCTGGTTCTGCCCTTTGTTCCTTTCGGGCAGCTGTCTATTGCTTTGCAGTCAGTGGCAGGGATGAGCTGTAGGGAGGCTGCATCCCCTCATGCAGAGCCTTCTGTGCCTCCTTGGGGATATTCAGATTAGTTTAATAAAACCAATTTTATATAAAAGGATTGAAACTATTATGCAGGGATCTGGACTTTACCTGAAAAAACCTTCATCTGAAATCTTAAATGCATTTGTTTAGTCTTAAAGAGAGTGGGCGTCTGGGAGGATTTGGGTATTAACAGCACAGCCCCAGTAGGGTTCAGTACATAGACCTATGATCGCTGTGCTGGGAGGCTGAGGTAGAAGGATCTCACGTTCAAGGCAGCCTGGACCACCTAGTGAGTTGGAGACCAGATAGCAAGACTCTGTCTCAAAACAAAGACCCAAAAACTGAGCATACAGAGAAGTATCATCACCACGTTAAAACCTACGCAGAAGGCCATTAAGTCACCCATGTTACTACTCAGTTGTGTTCCTAGAGGTTCGTCTAATTAATCCTATTATGGGAATTCACAAATCTTTATTATTTCATCTGTAAAAAAGATAGTAATAGGAATAATGTCCTTAAAGGGCTTTAGAGAATATAGAAGTGATACTTGATGCTGCTTCTTAACAACATGGCCGTTGCATAAAATAAGGTGTGAAGTGTCCCCAAAGAAACCTCATTGTTTCTGGTGACCATAAGGACTCAGGTTTTACCTTTTTTATTGTCATCAACATTGTTAGGCCAACCCTGGGCTAAATGTAAAGTAACAGAAGATAAGAACAATTTGACCATCATTAAGCAACAACGCTTCTTTATTTAACCAAACCCCTTCCACAGCCAAGGGATAGATATTTAATAAATAATCACTGGGAAGCAAGTAGGAGAAGAGGATTCTGGGTGCCTCTCATGCTCACAGGAAGTTTCACAGTGTTGTGTGTGGTGTTTAGATCTCAGATTTTTTTCCTTAAGGGAACTGAATGGTTCCAACAAGGCGCTAATGACATGGCTCCAGACGCTGCTTGAGTGGCCTTTATTCTTTTGCTCGGGATTCCAGCTTCTGGCCTCCTGGAGCTAATTGGTGTCACCAGCCTTTCCTGCAGAGCCAGCTGCCTTTCCTTTTAATGGTCAGAGGAGATAAACAGAAGCTCAATGGGAGATCTATTTCTGGGTATAGAAAGGGCCTCTGTGCTGCTGGTTGAGGGAGGAAATCACCCAACCTCCCTCAAGGGATGCCTGGACTGTTTCTTATGGCTCTCCTCCACACTTTGGCACTTCCTGTCCTCAGTTTAACTAGGAGATAGTCTAAGAGAAATGGAGTTAAATCCTAACAAGCCCTAACGTATGAAATCAGGTCGAATTTGGCAAACAGACCATTTTAACTTGACAGAACAGTGTGTGTTCACTCAGTGTTGAATGCCTGTCTGGTATAGAACCCATTATTGATTTGGGGTCACAATTACAACCCAGAGGTGGTCAATAGCATTCTCGGTTCTATAGTGATTTGCTTGAAGGAAGGGACATGTCGCTTCTGTGCACAGAGTAGCACCCTGAGCCTCTTGTGTAAGCAGAACCCACTGCATATTTATTCACATTACACAGTTGACAAAGCCAAGCTTAATGTCAGATAATTATGATGGAGGTTGATTTATAATTGCAGCCATTTGAGTTTATTACACACTACTAATCAGATAGTACGCTACACCGTGTCAGAGTATTGGTTTTCCCCTGAACAAGAGAAGGAAACACTGTAACAGAGGACTGACCACTTGGTGTGTGGGAACTGGCAGAGGTCAGAGGTCATCCTCCTGGACCTAATTCCCTCCTTCTACTGCATGTGCACAGGCTATAATGATGATGTTTCTGTATGAAATGACTATGTCAGTAGACACCTTAAGATAATCGTCACCATTAACAATCGAGAAGAACACAAAAGATAGTATATGGAGCTGGGGAAATGTCTCAACAGTAAGAAAGGGTACTTGCTAGGCAAAGACAAGGATCTCACTTTGAATCCGCAGCACACATGTCTTAGACAAAAGTCAGGCGTGGCTGTGCACGCCTGGAACCCTGGCACTGGGAAGTGCAGACAGAGAACTTGCTGGCCAGCCAGCCCCGCTGAAAACTCAACTGCAGGGTCATGAGGAGACGTCATTTCAGGGCAAAAAGGCAGAGAATGATAGAGGAGGAGCCTTGATATCTTGCCTTAGCCTTCACATGTGTGCAAAGGCACACACACACACACATACACACACACACACACACACATACACACACACACACACACACACATACACACACACACACACACACTCTGTGGGAAAATGAAATGAAAACTGTTTCCAGCACTAGGAAAAGAAATGTGCCGCTCAAATCATTGTTGAATTAGAAAGAATTGCCTGTTAGAGGAGCGGGGAGCTCAACCCTACAAAAAGAACTATAGACAACTAAGAAATGTTAAATCTAGGGAAATAGTCTTCCATAGGGAAGAGCACACCAACTGACTTTCTAATACCAAATGCTCAGCCCTGAAAACATACATAAGTAACACTGTAGATATTGAGCAATTATATTTAGGAATATATACATATAGACATAAGCATTGGTGTATGAAACAATGATTAATGAAAAGAGACCATGAATTTGAAGAATTATGGACAAGGGTATATGGAAGAGTTCAAAGCAAGGAAAGGTAAAGGAGAAATGAAGGAATTATAGTATAGTCTCAAAAAAAAGAGAGAAAAATGTATGTGTGCCTTTTGTCTGCATATATGCATATATATGTATATGTATATATATATATATTTATATATACCATGTCCATGTCTAGCTAGAAGAAGTCACTGTATTTCCTGAAACTGGAGTTACAGATGGTTATGAGTCAACATGTGGGTGCTGGGAATAGACTCTGAGTCTTCTGGAATTGCACTAGTGGCCTTCACTGCTGAGCCATCCCTCCAGGCCTCTATACTGCTTTCATAAGAACTAGCGTTATTTATATAAGGCAGAAAGTCCTTCGCAAATAGGAGAGTATTTCAAGTCCAATGCAGTGCACGCAGCAGTAGGATACATACCATTGATTTGAATTTTAATGTAAAACGTAACTAGCTTTGGACTGCAAAAGGACATCGCGGTTCTTAGAAGCAAGAGTGCTTCTAGGTGTAATTGGTTGTATCCCTCAGCATCCTCAAAATAGAGGATTCTGGAAAAGAGAATATTGAGGGAAATTTTCAACATGAACACCTGGTTTCTCTGAGGATTCGCTCTGGCCTTTCTTGGGTCCTTAATAAACGGGAATGATTGAACACCATGCCAGTTTTCCTAGGGAATTTTATATAGAAAACACCAGACAGTCTTCCCGGGTTCTTCCAAAAATGAATTGTAGGTTACTTCCCGGGTTCTTCCAAAAACGAATTGTTGCATTATATGTTGCTTTAGTTCCTGAGAAATCACATAGCCACATTTTGAACTCACAGTTCCTCCCTGGGACTCTACCAAGACGTTGCAGATGAAGAGCTTAGAACAGAGGTTAATCACCTTTGCCCTTGTATGTGAAGGCAGAAAGCAAAGCACATATTTGGTACAAGAAATGTCTTTGTTGTTTCTATACTGCCCAAGTCTCTTCCATTCATCCTGTCTTTAAATACCTTATCTCCATATGCAGTCAAACTTTGATGTAACACAAGATTTCAATCAATAGCAAGACGCACTCCTTGAGATTGGGTCATATGCACATCCAATGATAACACCAGTATCATTGTGAAGATGCTACCAGTCAATCAACTGGTACAGAGACATGCAGGCAGCACCGGAAACCAGGAGAAGCATGGGGGCAGACTCCATGCTGGTCTCCCCTGTGGAGACATTGACTTTAGATCTGTGAGAGAATACACGTCTGTTGCTTTTGGGTCACCTAGTCCTCTGACCCCAACAGAAGAGCCTCGCTCAGTAGTGACTTGTGCAGAGTGTTTAACTGAGAACTATGACAGTTATAGTGGCCTGTGTGGGTACAGGCAAGAGGCTGGATCTGAAGAGGATAGAGAGGTAACAGGAAAAGTTTGTCAAGTTGTGCCTCCAACTTGAGATCAGAGAGAAAAAAATGGGTATTTACTTGCCCAACCTTTCTCTCCTAGCCTCTCCACTATGTAGGTTGATGTCATTATGCAGGTGAAGGCAGGTACAGGATAGAATGAGGCCTGTCATCAGAGAGAAGGAAGGCTATGTGGGAGAAAAGTTTTAGAGCCTCCTCTAAAACTGGACTAGACTAGACTGGAGGAGAGAAGAGCAGCAGAGAGAGAACATGGCAGCGGATGTTAAGATTTCTCTCTGCACATCTACAGGTTGTTTTGAATATTCTTAAGGGATGGATGTGTACAGGGCTTTGTAGTCTAGATGAGCAAATTATATCTTATCAATTGGATCAGAGGTTATTGTGTTGTGTGTTCTTTCATATGGCGATATGAGTTCTAGAGAGTGTGTTGTGGCTGGACACACTGGGCTGCCATGGAATTGGGATGTATATGTCTGGCATGGTGGCAGTCTACCTTGGGTACTAGATGGGTAGAGAGATTGCTGCTGGGCTCAGAGAGTAATCATCAGCAGTGTGATATGGGATGGAGCTTAGCAGGTGAGACAGTTTGTTGACTGAGATGAAAATATCCAACAGATGCCACATGGTCCTATGGTGCTGGCTCTAGTGTGGGATAAAAGAAACCTTTTTTTTTCTTTTTAATTTTACCGCAACACTACTAAACCCAGGTTAGAGTCTTGTGTCTTTTAAAAGAGAAGCCATATGTTCAACAAAATATAGTGAATGGAATAAGTAAGAGTGAATAAAATTTCAATGAATGAACATCAGATAGTACACACCTAGTGCTATAAAATGCTTTCAAATACATGCTGTCATTTGATGGGAACAGTTCTATTCTTATTCTGTAACATAAATTATAGGAATTTGGGTATTGTGATGATTAATACCATAACTCAACAGCTTGACAATCACCTAGGACAAGCCTCTGACCATGCTTGCATGGGATCATCTAGATCAGTAGTTCTCAACCTTCCTAATGTGGTGACTCTTTTTAATATAGTTTTTCATGTTGTTGTGCCCCTCATTCACAGAATTATTTGTTTCTATGTCATAACTGTAATTTTACTATTGTTATGAGTCATAATGTAAATACCTGATATGCAGGATATTTGATAGGTGATCCCCACAAAGGGTCGTAGCCCACAGGTTGAGAACCACTGATCTAAATCGGTCATGACAGGAAGACCCACCTTGACTATAATTGGCACCATTGTCTAGGCTGGGATCTTGTATTGAGTAAAAAGAAAAAAAAATACACCAAGTACGAGCATGAGCAAGTCTAAGCTTCTTGTCTGAAGACGCAATGTGACCAGCTGCCGTAGGCTTTGTCACTTCTGTGAGGGGCTGACCCCTGGAACTGTGGCCCCAAACCAAACTTTTCTGAAGTTGTTTCTGCCAGGTGTTTGATTACAACAATGAGTAACTAATGTAGGGGTCCTGCTCTGTACTGCAAGATCAGCTCTCTACTCTATCCTTTCCAAACTGTGTGACAGAAAAGTTATTCATGAATAATGCAACAAGGCTAATTCCAGAATGTTAAACAAACAAACAAACAAACAGACAAATGTGAAAATAAGCTCTTGACGGTAATTACTGAATATGGTAGAGAGAATTCAGTTTACTATTGGGATGAGAACATCTCATGTTCTGGGGACTGAACAAAAACTGCCCAGGTTCTATTCTGCCCTGTCCTTACTGTCACCTTACCTGTTTCATCAACCCCACTCATCTTGCCTACCCCACTTCAGGAGGGGTTTCCCTTTGCCGTTGAGAGTGCTGACAATGAACAACTTTTAGTGATCTTTTAGTGACCGCAGTGGAAGACTGCTGCCTCTTCTAAGAGTCACATTACATACATTTCCAGGAGTAGCTCACACCCAGTGTCTGGTCTGTGTAGAGCCTGAAGTTCCTCTTGCTGTAATGCAGAACAGTCTTTGCTGGGCTTCTCCGGACTGGTGGCCTCTTGCTGACAGACTCACTCCATTGCAGCCTTTCATTCCTTTCCTGATCCTGCTTCCTGTATTCTCTCACAGACGTGGCTGATGGTAACTCTGGGCAATAGCCATCTTAAAGGCAAATCTCCATTTCCGCACCCACCCTACAGAGAACTGTGTCCCTCAAAAGTAATAACACCAGACTGTGGTTTGTGAACATTATTCTGTGAACAGTTCACTGTCAGGGACTATCTGTCATTCTCCAAAGACACAGTGGGTAGTTCTTATGGGCCAACCACTGTCATAGATATGGGGGAGGTGGAGAGGAAGGCAGGGGCACATCCAACACTAGATGCGTTGCTCTAAAGGAGAAATGGGCATCCGCCTATAGGAAAACTTGTGACTAGGGAAGTGTTTAGGTGTTGAGATAGATAGGGCCAAGTGACAGGCTGGAGGAGTTAGTTCAGTGAAAGACAGCATGTGAGATAAATACCAGATATCTTCTTTGGGCAACTCGGATCTTCTGAAAAGAGACAACACTTCTCAGGTTTCCTTTAAATACGAAAACAAAACTAAACAAACAAAACAGCCAAATGGCCAATCAAAATATTTTGTCCATAGACAAAAGTGCCATGAAACATTTTTTGGGACCATGTGCAAAATCTCCCCCTTACACTGTGGTTGTAGCCAGCCAATGCTTAAAGAGACTGCACTCGGCCTCCTGTTCTTCCCCCTATGTATCTGTCGGCCCAGATTTGCCTTTGTTTTCCTTCTGAGGATCTAGGAAATCAGACATCTTTGCTCAATGGCTGTCTGCTGAATAAATAAGTAGCTGAGACTGGGGAATGTTGGGGACAGTGCATGAAAGAGGAGACAGGAAGCTTAATAAAGCAACACTGGAGCACTTCGCACTTAGGACTGTCCTCTGAGAGGTCGTTACTACCGCTTTTCGCATTGGAACAAGTTGGACCAATTGAGAACTCCATGGTCTTTCACTCTTATTTTTCTGAATTTTAAGAAAAATCACGTTTCTTGTTTCTCCCACTAAAATGTTTCCTGTTAAATATCCTGGTGCTGGCTCTCCAAGCACACCCCACTTCCAGAAAGTGCACACCAGGAGCAAGCTAAGGAGACACAGGCGTCTAGCCAGGCAACGGAGCTGTGGCTGAGGCGACTGGACTAGTTGTTCTGAATTTTGCAGGAGTTACACAATACACAATACTGTACGTGTACAGTGGGCTGCCGAGCCACCAGGTTCAGGCCGAAGACTGTAAAATGTGTTCTGGGGTGGTCAGACAGTCCAGGCATCGAAGTGTGACACTTGAAGTCCTCGAATGCACTGATATAGGGTCATCCTGCTATCAGAACGTCCAGGCTGGTTGAGGACTTGCTGTACTGAGGGCTGAGAGCAACTTGCTTCTCCATCACACTTGCAAATCGATCTACATTAGAATTTGACCAATTCTTATTTTATTTGCTCTCATTATCATCTATGCGCCAAGTCATCCTTAGGTCCTGGTATCTATTCCAGCTGCTGTGGAGTCTTGTCTGGACCCTGGGTACTACTGTTACTAGGCTCGTCTTACAGTTGCCTTCAACTCAATTCCTTTAGCTTTGATCACACACTATATTCTCAGAAGCCCATATCCATGATGCCCATTTTTCTTCTGGGATTTAATTTTCCTCATCCCTATAACTTACATTTGTAACTTACTGGTCTATTCCAGACAAGCATAAATATCATGAAGGCAGGAGTTTTTGTCTTGTTACCTGATATATCGTCAGAACCTAGAATAGTTTGGCACATAGTAGGAGCTCAAAAGGTAGGGGATGAGTGGACGAGTGGCAGGTATGCCCCCACGTCAGTCTCTCTAGCCAGGAGACTGGAGCAAGCCTCAGTGATGTGCTGCGACTGTTTGGGAATTCATCTGTGATGGATCAATTCATTGGCCAGGCCTTAAGAAAATGGTCGTCTTCTGCTTCCGGGCCAGTTGGAAATGTTTGCTCTCAGAACTCAGCTACCACACTGGTAGGAAGGCAAAGCAACTTACTGTATTATGGGAAAGAGAAACAAGGTTTGGGTCATATAATGCAACACTTTAGAAAAACAGACAAACATTGAGGTCTTAGAGGCTAATGTACATCCTTGAGGATGTTGAAAAGTTCAGTTCTCAGCTTCGTTTAGCAGCATCGTTCTAAACTGAGTGGGTCAGAAAAACAGAATCTTGTTTTGGAGTCCTGGAAGTCAAACTATTGGCACTGCCATGCTCTTTCTGGAAGCCCTAGGTCAGGATTCTGCAAGTCCCTTGTGTTTGTTTGGCAATCACTGGCTGGTGGGAGCTTTACTCCAGCCATTTGATCATCTCTTCTACACTACTGTGACAAATGTGACAAATGGCATCTGGAAGCTCACAGGCTACACTCTAGTTAAACTCTTAAAGGAGGAAGGGAAAAGCTTCCAGTGGAACCAAATTCAAAAACTGTTGGGCTGGAAGACTGATTGGCTTAACTCAAGTGCCCCATCTCTGAACAACTTGGTTTTCTTGATATGGTGGAGTGTGAGAAGTAATGTTACCCTCCTACAGGAACCGCAATGTTAGGTGAGTGACACGGAATCTCTTAGGGTACAAAACAATGTGTGTTGAATGAAACGAGGTAACTGGACCCTTGAGCAAAATTATATATTTAGTCAATAGGAAATGTCCAGAAATGTGTTAGATATTAATCACTAAAATAACTTGCTTCTTGGGACATTTCAAATGACATCCTGGACTCAATGTGTAATAATCAGAGTAAACTAGGTTTCTCTAGTGTTCATGCCTGTTATTAAAGATTCATCATGTGTTGGCTATGTTCCAAATGAAAGTCATTAACTAAAGCTAATATTTACTGAAAGTTTATGAAGAACAAGGTAATATGATGTGCACGTAAATACATATTAACCCGGTTAAGCCTTAAGACTGCCTTCAGAAATGTATTATCTCCATATAAAAAGGAAAGCCTAACCACAGGAAAGTTAAGTAACACGCCCTGAACTCCGTAGCCGGGAAGTGTATAATTCTGTTTGGGAATTGAGCCAAGCACTGAGATACGTACATACCATCTTCACAAGACTAGCTCAACCGTGACCTGAGGGTTAAAACCTGCACCATGAGTAAATTTCTGAAGGACATAATCATTAACTTTTCAACAGGAAACTCCTAATGATCCTTGGTTGAAATATAAATTAATTATTAAATACATGGAACAGACAAATATGCAAGGACAGATAGGAATGCCCATAATGAGGTACCTACTGTGATGAACCTTTCAACCGTAAGCACACTATTCCCCACTCCAAACAACTTTAAAATATGGTGCCAAAATTGGGCAAAAATTAGAGGATATGAAGTTTAAAAAACACTATTACTAGAACACATGGTATCTGCTCAACACTGGTAGAGGCAGAACTAGAATTCTAGAAGAAATAGAATTTTACAATTCAAAGTGTTTGTTTAGCTTGGAGCATATGTTGCAAACATTTGTGGTATGTTGTGTAAATGAAATAAATTTCTACAGTGGTATGCATGTGTGTTGTTGGCAACTGTTGCTGTAGTGAGATGTAGTATCCGTTTTGTATTTAAATTTACAGCATGGGGCTTGGAGATGAGTGCTTACTAAAACTGGGTTATCAAATGCAATCCAAAACTCAGTGCAGTGTACATAACCAGCTTAGCTGTCATTTAAAAAGATCAGATGGGATTGATTCTTCTCACCCATCGAATAGCAAATACTGTTTTAACGTTTTGGCAAGGATTGAGCAGAAAGACAGGGTGCCAGGAATAGAATTTGGCATCAACTTTGGATGGTGCCACCTGAATGTATGAGGGGGCATATGCCACAGGTTTTCAGTCTGTAACCCCCAAATCCATTAAGAATGTGTGTCAGAATTTGTGTTCAGGAACAGTCCCCTTGTTCTGCTGACCATACTGAAGTACAAATAGCTAAGGCCCACGCTAGCTGAAAAGGCAGCTAAGGTTTACAGCTCAGAAGATGCCATAGCTAAGTCCCATTTGTCCATGTCTGGACTATGGATAACTTCTTTCTTCTGGAATGTTCCAAGTGATCTGCTTTTTCTTCCAGTGAGAGAGAGAGAGAGAGAGAGAGAGAGAGAGAGAGAGAGAGAGAGAGAGAGAGAGAGAGAGTTTGATGTAATGGTTTTTATTTTCCTTTGTTCATCCAGCTCCCTCAGTGAAAGCATAATCATTACACAAATAATTCCAAGTTAATTTATAATAGGTGGGTTTTGATTGATCTTGCCTTTTAATTTATTTGGAATAAAAGTCTATTGGGAAAAACGACAGGAGTCTTCTCTGTTGACAACTTTTATTAGGTATCACTAGATGACGCTGCATGACATCTGCACACATCATGTGGTACACAGCACTCCACAGTAATCTACACTGTACACACAGAGACAACTGGAACCATTCAACTCCACTACTTTCATCCAAGCAGAGTGTCTCTTTATATTCTTCCAAGAGATCTACTATCATAATGAATATTACCCTCCCAACTTAAAACAATAAACCCAAATTGGTGGCTTTTTTTTAAAGCCACAGTTAAAAGGCTATAGTGCCATTACTGAGTCTGCAACTAGACTCCGTCGTTTCAAAGCGTATCTCCACAGTTTGTGTGATCTGATACTTGGGTTGCATTTCACAAGTGAGATAGTACTTACTCAGAAGGAACATGGTATGCATCCTTTAGTTGACATGATACATCCACTAAACTTTTTTTGAGGTAATGGATTTTTAAATTTCATTGTTTTAAAACACAGAAAAACAAAAACAAAAACAAAAAACCTCGTCATTTCCAGCAGGGCGTGGAGGTTGGCAGGAAATTTTTTTCCCTTTTGTCAAATATTTGTACACTTCTATATATACCCCATGTCTTTGTCTTTTCTTCACACCTGGTTTAAATTAATTTAATCATTTAATTATCATTATCATATCTATTTAGACTTTTCATATATATGAAATACACACACATATGTGTGTATATCAGTCACAACAAAGCCAGCGTTTTATATAGCACAAGATAAAAGGCACAGAGCAAAAAGAGTACATAATATACAGAATGGCTTCAAGTTGCTACAGTCTACTGTGAATGGATACTGTGTAAATTGTGACAACTACATTGTTTTGGATCTGTTAGAAACAATGATTGAATATTGTCAAAGTCAAGTTATAGATGAAGATACATTTATAATAAGTGCCACAGTTATATTTACTTTGAATGATATCTGTAAAGTTTTGAGGCTTTACCCTCCTTGGAGCTGCAGACAAGCTCATCCATTGTTTCCAATTTATTCAGCCTGTGTGTGTGTGTGTGTGTGTGTGTGTGTGTGTGTGTGTGTGTGTTTGTGTGTGTGTGTGTGTTTAAAAATAAAAATTAATTCCAATAACTTTGATTTCCGGTATTTAATATTCATTTTCTTTCTTTAGCTTAAAAATAAACAACATACTTAGGAAAAATACAGCTAATTTATTATTCTAGAGACAACATTGTAGATTCAGTAGCAAAAGCAGCCTAGGGACATCTATAAAGACACCTGATTAGCATGCTTTACATAGATCAAAGAACACTAACAGGAAATTTATGGCTCCTCTGATAAGAAATAAAGTCACGTGAAAGAAATAAGGCACTAATACCATACACAAATGTTCCATCATCACACAAGCACCATGTGGAAGGTTTAGGGCTGCACAGTAGCGTTAGCATTACTGGGTAGTGGAAACAATGTTGATCTCCCTTGCTTTCTTCTGGAATTCTTTCTTTTCAATGATCAGAGCAGACACTTTGTTCAGTAAAAGGAACCAGCTGTACAGAGCACTTCCCTGGAAGGTGACCTCTTCAGCAGTGTGTGAAATCGGGGCTTTTTGAGAGATACTTTGTTTTTCTACCTTTTAATTTTGGCAAAATTGGTTTTTCCCTTTTCCAATTTCTTTTCAGGGATTAATTAAGAATATCAATGACATCTATTTTGTTATTTCTACCTGCCTACTTATTAAAAATACATTCAAAATGGCTTCTTCCATGTAGTTTTATGAAGATCAAAATTAGCAGGACAACTACTGGAATGCAGGAACAGTTTAAAAAATTTTAAGAATCAAAGAAATATTTTCAACACAAAAAACATTATTACATATTATTTGGAAAGGAGCTATAAAGTTTACAGAAAAATTTAAACTGTACAATAGAAAGAAGACTTTTTCCGAATATGTAGTAGCAACAAATGAAAGACCCAATATTTCTTTGTATCATTTTTAACACTGTGAAAAAAAGAAGGCATGGATAATGTCAGAGTCCTTAAAAGTTTACAAGGTAAGAAAGTGACCTGTTTCATGAAAATCTCGTAACAATTTTGCCAACCACCCAGCGCTCTGTACAGATCTTAACAAAGGATGGGTTTGACTGACATCTGCATGCTGCTGGTTTCTGTTTTCTTAGCACTTGTTTGTCTGTCTGTTTTTGAGACTGTGTAGCTCTGGCTGTCCTGGAATTCACTGTGTAGACCAGGCTGGCCTGGAACTTAACAAATGCTAAGATAAAAGCAGTGTGCCTGCTGCTGTTTTAATTAGTTTTTTTCTAACACTTAAAGATGTACTCCTCATTAGTATGGGAATAGTTGTTATAGTAAGCAAAGAGAGTGCCAATGTTTTTCTTTGTCCTCCCCTAAGGGCCTAAAAGAGTCTTTATTAGATGGTGGCAGAGGTGACCCTAAAGAACAGGGTTTAAAGGCCCTAAATTTATTGTGTCATGGGAAGCCAGGGCTGGAGAGGGATACAAGGATGACGGTCACTGCAGACACCTGCAGCAGTGACACACATGTATTATGCCTTCTGCCTTTCAGCACAGAAGCAATTTTTAAAGGGCAGGGGAGAAGGAAACACTAGTGATTTTATATATATGTGGAATGGTCTGTTTAAAGATTCCACTGTGAGCTGAGAGGAGTCAGAAGCAAACCCAGCCAACCCCAGACCTAAGACCCTGGCTGGGTCACCCGCCAAGCATCCTACCTGGATGCCTGTCAGTTTTCATAAAAATCTGCACCAGATCGTTTCTGTTTTGAGAGATGGTGCCTATCTATGCAGGTATTTATAACCAATTACTATTCTGAATCCCATATAAAAGTAAGGTTTTTCATGAGGTTTCTTTAAGTTTTCAAAACACTAGAGAAACATTTTAAAACATTAGAGAAAATTGTGATGAAAATGACCCATAATCAATATTAGCTATTGAGGAGTTATCCCATGCGACTTCAAAAATGGGCATTAGGAAAAGGATCTGCGTTCAGCCAATAAACAGTAATGATAATAGATCTAGGATTTCTTTGTAAAGGAACATAAAACATGCTAATTTTCTAGAGGCTAAAAATCAGATAGGTGCATCAGATATTTTGATGTTACTTGTTTGAAACAATATATTTAGCTATGGATGGAGTAATGCTAGTGAAAAACTGGTATTTTTAAGAATTTAACTAGAATATTAAGACAATTTTCTTAGCTGTCCACATGGTGACCCTGGACACTGAAATGGACCAGAAAGTGCAGCATGGCCTGCCAGTCACAAGGAAAACACCTGAAATGAACATTTCTGTGATTCCTAGAACCACTTAATGCCGAGTCTGCCTCTCTGAATGTCTGTTACACAGTAAAACTACACTAAGTACATTTTGAATGTGGCTGATGCATAAATCCAATTAATCAAGATCTTTGAGTATTTTTAAACGATAAATGGTTTCTCTAGAATGGGGCCAATCCTGGTTATAGATTGGCCTGATCTCCTTTTAGATTAGGAAACTGTCTAATAATAACCAAAGAGTGCAAATCATCCCCTGCATCCTATGTACAATTGCTAGTGTGTTTATGTCCAACCTAAGTTCAAGCTAGAGGATGTGTTTACTTAAAGACCAGTGATCATAACTCTAACTTATTTTGGATGAAGGATAAGACTGTGTCAGGTTGTATGAATGCATATGTGCTTTTCATCCATCAGATATGCAGACGCTGCACTAAGCTTCCAGTGATCATGAATCTCTCAAGTTTGGCTGTAGAGTATTGCTAACCCCTTGGTCCAATTGGCATCTCATTTGTCTGACTTAACCTGGCAGAGGGCTAGTTCCTCAACTCCTATCAAGAATCAGGAAAACTGATCCAGGCACTCTGGATCCATTTCAGTGAACAAACAAAAAAGATAAATGACACTTTTACTACTAGAGTCAAGTCACAGAGACCTTTTGGCATAATTTCATTCATTACAGTGGAAAGAGCTAATGGTTAAGACAATTTATTCCTCACTTGGCCAAGATGAGAAGGGGAGGGGACTGTGGAAGTAAAAAGCAAGATAGTGTGGAAAGCTAAGGAAGGCAGTAGGTCTGTGGAGTTGAGATACAGGAGTATTGGTATACACAAGGAGAGGCAGAGTGGTAGCATACGGCTCAGAGCTAAAAATACAAACATCATTTATGCTAATGAGTCTACGCAATCTAATAAATCAGTGAAGTATCTTTTAGAGACATAAAGAAATGACCCTCAAAGGGGCATTAGTAATATTTCATGTATTTCTCAAAGATGTTTTTGCATTTTAAGTCATTATTCTCAAATGAAGAATGACTTAAGTCACTCTTTAGTCAAAAGAAAAAATATAATTTCTAATATGCAAGATTACATGCTTGCACAACGGACAACATGCATAAGGATGTATAAGGTATATATGAAGGTATGTTTTAACGAACCAGCAGACAGATGGTTACAATAGTCTCACACTACTGGCACTCTGTCTGTTGAGTCTGGATAGTATCAACTAAAACTGTAGACTCACAGAGTGATGCATAGAAGTCCCACACAGCACATGGCTTTGAAATCAGTCTTAGTTGTCTACTCAAAGGAGGAGTTACAATGGAGTCCTATCCATTGATTTGCTTTCAAAAAGTAACATCACACCATCTTAAATACCTTTTCAAGTTTGGAGTGCTCGTTTTGACAATACTGTTTCTGTATAAGTATCTTAGTTTTATTGATATGATCACTGTAGAGACACATTGTAATATGTCATCTTGGAAGTTAGTGTCTATAACTGTAGGAAAGTGTACAATTAAATTATAATTTGAAAAAAAAATGTGCTCCAGCGATTTTTATTTATTGTGTTTCTAGTAAGAAAAATTCTTGTATAGAATTCATGGACTATGAAATACAGTTAAATACAATTAAAACTTTCACTAGGAATTAATATTTTAAACAAAGATTCAAGTGAAATTATTATGTAGCAGCATTATTTGCTATGAGTTCTAAACATAGCAAAATTGTTACAAAAAATTCCAGGATTACTAAAATTTTAGTAGCAGTTCTATATTTGAGTGTTTTATACTCAAACCATACTTAAAATTATTTACATAAAGTACTCAGCTTCTGGTTCCTCACGTTTGAAGAATTTAGACATATTTGCTGGCACGAATCCACTCTTGCTGCTGAAAAACACATTTCTGTCACTTCTATTTTACCAGTTTATTATTTAAATGGCACAGACACTGGGAAAAAGTGCATCCATTTTAAGGCTAGCAATTTTAGCAGACATTAGCATAAAACAATAGTGGAGACAGACTTTAACCACTGACATGGAAGGGCTCCTGTTAAGGCTTGTTTGCAGCAATGGGCATCATAAGTCTCTGATGCTAAAACAGTTCCATCTGTTGGGGAGGGGCGATGTGTTAGCAGATGCAGTGAAATCTGAGAGAAGCCAGGAGAAGCACTGAGGCTACACAGACCAGGCTGAGCTGCTGCCCCTAACTTGCCTCTCCTCTAAGTGTGGACAGACAATGACTGCCGAGGTGTAGCGTATTGCAGGAACACTGGGGCATGTTTCTGGGCAGTGAAATGAAAAGATAAAAGACTCAAGCAGGGTCCTGGGATTCTGGATGATGCTACGGAGTTGGGCATTTCCCAAGAAGTACCACGGAATCCCGATCCCACAGCAGAGACACAGATACCATGTTGCAACACGTTTGCTGTCTAACTCATCTTTAGTTGTTTTCCAATCTGTTCTTGTAGGAGATGGTAAGTGACTAAGAGCTGGACCATAAAGGTGGGAAGAGGATGTTGCTGGGTTACAGGGTTTGATGCCTTTTCTTCCTCTCCTACCTTTCATAAATGAGACACATGAAGATGGGCAGTGTTCCAGACCTTCGTCCATTTAACTGGAGCACTCAAGTTAAAAGGAAGCAATCTGAAAACCAATTCCTCTTTTTCACACTGTCAGAAAGACAGCTCACTGTGTTCTAGCTTCACTGGGAACAGATTAACTTCCTCCTTTAAATTCTGGTAAGGTATCTGGCTAACCTTTTAAGGAGAAAGCCTCTCAAAAGATGCTCTGCTTTAAAATTAGGCACTCTCCACTGTTTACTCACAAATAGGATCTTTAATATATCATTTCTATGGTCTCATTTTTTCTGATTATATCTTAAAAATCTTTTTTACAAATATTGTGTAAAAATAAAATTCAAAGTCCCATGGAAAGTCCCGTAGTAGGTGATAAAGTACACGGAGGCAGAAGATGCTTAGTTGGTGACAAGTGAAAACTACCTTGTATCCCATTTAACTAACTAACTAACTAACTAACTAACTAACTAACTCACTCAGTCAGTTAAAACGTAGCTCTATGTTGAATTAGACAGTAATTTTCAAATGGGTAGAAACACTAATCGAAAGTTATTTTTCCAGTATTTCAAAACATGAAAAAGAGACAGCGCTAAGGATGTCAATCTATTTGCAGACAACTGACACACAAGGGTATGTAATCCACCAAAAGGATGCACACTTATTTGTATATTGGAAGGAAGGAAGGAAGGAAGGAAGGAAGGAAGGAAGGAAGGAAGCAAGGAAGCAAGCATTTGGAAGGACAGTTGTCAGATCATTGATAGTCACCCCCAGGAAAATAAGGGGTAGGTAATCAGAGGACCTTGTATTTTATAGTTCTATATGGTTTGGTCTTTTTTAGGAACACGTATACATTTACAATGGTAACATATAAGGACAAGCCATAGATAAAGACACGCAACACGTACACTTCATTTTGTAAAGGAGTTTTCAGAATAGACTCTAAAGGTTACTATTGTTCTACCTTCAAACTTGGCACTGACATAGAAACACGTTTTTTCATTTTCTGACTCTGCTCGAGATTTTTAAGATATTCACAAATGATTACTTTTACGTTACTACCATGGAAAGGACACACATCTGTGTGTATGTGGTTGCACATTCTTTAAAAAGACAAAGATGCACACAATTATTTTACGAATGTATGCTCTTGCAAATGAGATGTCTGTTAGCACTTGTGCAGTCTCCCAGCCTCTGATGGAACAGCCTTTCCTGGTAACAAATACCGCGTTGTAACTCATGTATTGGGAAAAATTTCAAATCATATAAAAATACCTGTAAAAGATAAGTTATCTAAAGACTAGAATAAAAATCCCTGAGTAGGCCAAAGACAACAGGCACGGTAACCTAAGAATACAAACTGTCTCAGACCCCAGAGTCTCTGTTCACTCAGGGGGTGTACAAACACTACGGTATGGTTACATGTGACATACAGATATGTGCAGACATCAATACACAGACACATCCATCCACTCACATCAGGCCAAGCTGATGACCAAGTCCAGGAAAGATGAATGTCTAGAAATGAAGCAATCTTACAGCAGAGACATGTGTTTGGTCTAGACGTTCTCATTCTTCTGGTCTAAGACCAGCACACCTACAGCAGACAGTAAACACTTGCCAGACGGATGGCTGAAGGCACGGGAAGATGAATCTGTGCAACCAGAGACCGCTGCTCCTTACCTCATACCACAGTCTAGAACATGCGGCCAGCAGTGCCGCGTGCTCCCCTCTCCAGACTCGCCCCTTAGCGGAAAGCTGTCCAGCTCTTTGCTATTGCTCAGAAGGAACATGGGCACGCTAGCTTAAACTCGGACTGTCCTTCCCAGACAGGGACTTTTTCGGTGTGAAACAGGAGGGTATAAAGTTCTTACACTCTGGCTTCCGAAACCATGAAATAACCATGGCAATGAGAGTGTCTACTTCAAGTCAAACACGGTTACCTATCCAGTAACCACTCCTCCTGAGAACTCAGGGGCGAATGGGAAGCTCAGGCCTCTTCACATCTCTTCTTTGTTGTGGTAAACTTGATGAGAAAGCAAGGGGACAGAGCTGTGCTGTTAAATTCCATTTTCTTACTCAAAGGAAGTTTCTGAAAATATTTTCATTTGCTTCCTTTTCCAAAAGCCTTTTATGTTTTGAAGGAACTATGCACATAAAAAGCTGTTTCCAAGTTGTCTCTGTATAAGGAGATATTGACATAATAAACCCACATAGTAAACACGGGCAAAATCCTCCCTCCAAAACTAGTATTTATTTTTGTAAAAAAAAAAAAACAAACTTGGGGACAAAAAAAAAAAAAAAAAAAAAAGACAGAATAGGGAAGGAGTAGAACATTCAAGAAATTTTAAAAACATGACCTAAAGCAGAAATCTCTATGATTATAAGGTGGTAATTAAATAATGAGCAGAATGGGAATTAAATTAGAAGTTTAACCAATTTTCTTCAAAGCAAAAGATTTGTTTTTATTAAATAACCCCAGGACAGGCTAAAGTATGTGCATCAAAATCCAAGGCATCTGAAAAGAGCAAGTGTTGGGGACTCGGGGACTTTCTGAACCATCCGTTCAGTTTTGTCAGTTTACAAAGTTGAGTGTATGTCTCAGAGTGACATTACATACATCACCGTGTGTGCATGTGACCATAGGAAGAGCAAGAAACAGACATTTACCATGGAAACAACCTGTTGTTGACACTGGCTTTAATTCAGTACATTACCAAGTTAGGCCCACGGAAATAACCATCATGGCTGAAAGGCTGTATGAGAACAGACACGGAAATGGACGAGCACACGGTTACGGAGCCTGGTTTAATACGTGTTTATATACACACATTCACATCCTTACATACACGCACCAGGAACTCAGGTTCTTTTCATTAATTTAGTTTCATTAATTCCCTTCTGGGTGCTGAGATTTTTTTTAAAGCAATTACAGTATCCAAAGAACAAAATGACTATACCATTTGGGTTACAGATGACAACAGGTGCAGTGGGTGAACTCTGATTTATCTTCTGGAAAGTGGCTTTGTTTGTTGAGACGGGCAGGATTCAGCTGTGCATACCACCTCTCAGAGACAGCCTGGGGAAGCACAAGGTTCAGACAATCCAAACAACACTCCTGGGAGGTGTCCTCAAAACACATCTGAGGATACCCTGTTCTCAAAGTATTTTCTTCCGAGAGCCACAAAGGCCAGAGTTACTATGTAAATGTCTATAGTTAACGAAAGTGACCGTTTCATTTTTCAGAGCAGCAATTGTTTAGGGAAAGGACAGGATACCATGGGAGTGCACCGCAGCTAGAGCACTGTGGCCTGCAGAGAGCCACAGGACACGAGATGGCACGGGTTCCTCTCGGTGGTTTGAAGGATCCAACTCACAGACAGGCGCACAAGCCTGCACGGCTCCTCCTGGTACCAGCTGACGTCACGTGAAGTCCTCTGTGGATTACCAGTGCATACCTGTCCGTGATCGCTTTCTCTGTTTTTTACAAAGGCAATATATAGGAAATACAAATAAACCTAGAAATTGAAAAAATGAAGGCAATTAGGGAGGAAAGCACTGAGGGGTGTGTGTGTGTGTGTGTGTGTGTGTGTGTGTGTGTATGTGTATACATATATGTGTACATACATATATATTTAAATTTTCCTAATTTTACTTATATTACAAACTAGTTACAACAATCATTATCAATAGTTCACAACATCAAAATACATGGGATGTGTTTTTTGTAAGACTTCATTCTTCCTAGTTTCCTGAAGTCCTCTGTCCCCTTTATCACCCTCAGTCATACAAGTCTAATTAAAAACAACAACAACAAAAAACAATGTTTTCAAGTGAACCATCTAGCTTTATGTCCTTGTCTTTACTGTCACAATCCTATAATTTGCACACTATAATATTCATTTCATTACTGGTTGTTATAATATTGCATTTAAGAACACATGGGTTCCCAGTTTAACAAGTTTGAGATTTTAATGAGACCGGAGTCCCTCTACTTATAGAACAGATAGTAACATCTGTTCTATAAAGTCCCAACTGACTACAATGACTTAAATGTGAGATACTTTGTAATTCTCTCTGCCCCACACATTCATTATCTGTAAGGAGAAGTTTACATGTGGAAAATCATTCAATCAGCAAAAGCATCCCATTTTCTATAGGGAATAATGATCAAAGTAGCTTTTATCTAGAATGTTTAAGTTGAAATTTTTTAAAGCAATGCTTCTCAAAGTGTGCCCATGGGCTAACAGCATTAGTAGCATCTGGGACCTTTTTAGAAATGAGAACTCATGAGTCCAGCCAACACACTGTGCTAGAAACTGACAGTAGGATCTAGCAATGTGTGTTTTTAACAGCTCTACAGGCTAGCTATATCATGCTAAGTTTGAGAACTAGTCCTTTATATGTTCCTATATTACAGCCTCATAAACACATTCTATAGGAAACATGACTTACACACCCCAAGCTGCATGGCTGTTTGAAGCAAGGCAGAGCAGAAACCACACACACACACTGACTGATTCACGCTACTCTATGTACACTCACACTGTCCCTACTGCCATGGAGAAGTCTAATCTGAAATATGTCATGTTCTTACCGATTACAACTGCTATGGCCCCTAGTGCCAATCCCAAAACCAGGATAAGAGGCGCAATGAAGAGCTTTCCAGCTGGAAAACAAAAGGATAAAGAAAAGGTTCTCACTGCCGAGTTACCGAGCGGTTACAGGAATCCTCACAGCAGCACAGGTACAAGTAAGGGCACATGTAGAACTGACACACAGAACGCAGTGCCACGAAGCCATGGGCATATGCCGAACACCCACAGGCCCCTTATTGTTTATAACCAAAATAAGATTATAATCTTTTTACACTGACACATTTCATTCTTTTGTGCTTTTTCCTTAGATTCCTCCACTTTCAATATTCAAAATGTTGAATGATTAAGGATGGAGTGACTCAGCAAACAATCTATTAAGCTCACCAAGTTAGAGGAGCTGGTAGGGACCAATGAGGGTGTCTGACCAGGCCCGTGTCTAAGAAAAACGCTGTATTCACTTGCTAGATAAAGAGGGAAGTCCTATGAATGTCTAGCAGACTGAAGACAGCTGCTGAGTAAGTGATGGGCTGGAAGTGACCCAAGTGAATCACTGAGACAAATGTTAACAGGAAGCATTGTAAGACAGCTCCGTGCTGGCAGGCACGGCGTGCTTGGCAGGACCAGCGGCTTCTGTGCTGAATGAATAATTGATTGGTGATAATAATCACCACTGTTACGTGTAACCGCGGCCCAGAAGCCACCAGTGGAATCCCTGACTCTGGAAGGCAGCAACGCAGACAAAACCCCAACAGTTACTTATGTCTTGTTCCTGTGCTGCGACTTTTGACATAACTGTACAAACGAAATGTCACAAAAGTGTGAAGGGAACAGGAAGCCTGCAGTGGACACACAGTTACTTAAGAATCACACAGCAATATCATCTGTGTTATGGTCATTGACCAATGACTGAAAGACAACAGCCATTTGCTGGGAATTTGTCAGGAAAAAACTAACTTTTTTAATTCATAGAAAAAAGTTTTGGAATTCAATGTCTAGCTATTGAAAAAACACAGCTTTAAATATCAATTTAACAACATTGCTTAATATTTAGTAAATTTAGAAATGAATCATTGTTCGTTTAACATAATACCTAGACATACTCTTTTTTTTTTCTTCTTTACATCAATGACAAAACTCAGTGCTTGTACATCCAATGAGCTGTAGGGAAGAATCTAGAATATAGTACCAAGGTTTACATATTTTAAGAGTCTGCTTTTCTTTCCTTGGCCCTGGCTTAGACTCTTTAGTAGTATATCTTCTTAAAGTACCCGCTAAGACATTTTCTTCACAGCAACAGAATACAGCAGTCAAGTAATAAGAGCACTGACTTTCCCAACCGTCACTGAGTTCAAGGAGCACATGCCTGCCTTTAGGAGGAATAACTTGACAGTACAGGACATGGTTAGGTCTACTTTAAAGATGATTTTGACTTGGGTAAGCATGTTTGTTCTTATTCCAAGAATAATTCTCTTAGGACCTCATTTTTTTAATCATCAAATATAATTTTTCACAGTCATAAATAATCTTATTTAAAGATTTTTAATTTAAAATTTTATTTAATTTCTGCTATTACAATAAACCATTGATTATATCTCTAGATTTACTGTTTTATTTGTTCATTGCTTTGGTGTGTGTGTGTGTGTCTGTGTATGTGTGTATGTGTGTGTCTGTGTATATATGTGTGTATGTGTGTGTCTGTGTATATATGTGTGTATGTGTGTGTGTCTGTGTATGTGTGTGTATGTATGTGTGTGTATGTGTATATGTGTGTGTGTGTCTGTGTATGTATGTGTGTATGTATGTATGTGTATGTGTGTATGTATGTTTGTACGTGTGTATGTGTGTCTATGTGTATGTATATGTGTACATATATGTGTATATGTGTGTATGTATGTGTGTGTATGTGTGTGTGTTTATTCATCATTGTCCTGTTTCATGCTGTACTGTACATATTTAGGAAAAGTCAATGGCAATCCTTGTGTTGAGATACCAGCTAAGTCCATACAAAAATTAATACGATATTCTTGGTTTCACCACTTGGTTTTCACTCAGTGTTCCAGATGTGCTGATCATGGAAGAGTGTCATATTAACAATCTTAACTTTCCAATTTTGTTCACAAAGGGAGTGATTCTCTTCTTCCTCTATGGTAAGGACCTACTAGAATCTCTGGCACATAGCAAGCCCTCAGGATTCTCATGCCTGGGACCCTGCTGCTCGCTGCCCTTCATCGGATGCTGAGGAAGCAGGGAAGAGCAAGCGTGTGTGCTACTCACCACAGACTGACCCTCGAACTAATCTTCTTAAGTGAGGTCTCTCTGGGAGGTAGCGATATTTGCATCCAAATATACTGAGGTTTGATGTATGGTCTCCGAAAAACCGGAGCTGGCGGTATCTCTCTCCACATCGATAGCAAAAATTAGTGTTACACTGTGAACAAGTCATATGGTCACACCCTTCTGTCCTCTGGATATGGATCTGGATAAAGGGACAAACAGAGGGAAACACAATGTCTTTAAAAAGTAAAATATGTCAAGAAGTAAAATAAATCAGTTTTATGAAATTAAAAGTCTTATGAGTATCCCAGAGTGACGTTTTCAACTTGTTTATATTCATATTTATAAGGTTTCCAATATTAATTTTACCATTATGAACTTGTAATGTGGCTTTAGGAAATGCACACTGGGGAATATTTTAATGTGGCTGGGAATTTTATAGTTAAAACAAGAGGCGAGCCTGCCAGAGTTTGTTGTTTGACTTAGCAGTAAGTTGCTGCCAGAGTCCACAACTTTACGTATTCCACTTATGACTCTACTCTTTTTCCTCAAGTACACAGGGTTAGCATGTGGTCAAGGGCATATGAGCAGTTACATTTTGGGGTCCCTACTAACCCAAAGCTGATGATCCTTGCTACTGGTCACCTCACCCCTTCACAGCTATACAGTTTTCTCTTTGTCTATGCTGGTCCATAGTAGTGGATAGGCTTTGTGCGGCCTATCAATTATCTGAAGGTCCCTCGTTAAGGACAGATGTAAATTGTCAATAAAAACCTGGATACAAGGCCTCCTAGTCTCAGCCGCTGGTCCAGTGACCACGCTTCTTGTGCCTATTTGTGAATAAGAAGATCACAGCCATGCAGCCCAGGTGGCACTAAGATGGCGCTCAGGCCGGGACTGGGAGTAGCGAATAGGCCTGATCCAATCGATTGCACCTCATGAACTGAGCACAGGCCTGCACTGCCAACACCAGGGGCCTGGGAGGCAGGAGAACCGGAAGTTCAAGATCTTTCTCCACCACTAGGAGAGAAATCAAGGCTAACTTGACCTGCACGAGGCCTTCTCTAAAAAAAGAAAGAAAGAAAAAAGAAAGAAAACAACAAAACAAAAGCAAACAACAACAACAAAAAAACCCCCCAGTAGTATAGGCCAAGGCACTTGTGAACCATTTCTGAGCCTTCACACTCCCAGGTCCTAGAAGGCATTGTGAGAAATCCACCCTAAGCACTCAGCACCCACCGTCAACCTTTGGACTGACTGCTCCATTGAGACGGAGATAACAAACAGTCCGTGGTGTTTGTGAGAACGCGGCCGCATCACTGGTGACCTACAGAGACTGCTCCTGCCACTTCTAACCACACAGTGTGACCATCCTTCTTATTCCTACCCGAGCTCTGAAAAGTATTTGGACTACAGAACCTTGGGAAGTGGGACGAGCTGTGAGGGTCTTTGAAGGTTACAGCCCAGGCCTTGGTTCTGGTTATACTCTCTGCTTTCTGGTATGTTATGGTTTAGACACACGTTCCTGCCACCACGGATGCGACTACTTGACCACACCTTCCAGTTACAAGAGACTGAACCCCTACAACCACGAGTCGAAACAAATCTTAGAGTCTGTACCAGCTGGTTTGGTCCCAGTTATGCAAAAGCAAGGAATATGATTATATAAATTCTTTATGACAGCCTGGAAGACATGGCCACCATTACAATAGTGGCGTGGATGTCATGAGAGTAAACAAGGACTTTCTGGTTGAATTTAAATCTTGCATGACAGGATGAAACCCATACCTGGCACCATTATTGGGCTCAAGAACCTGTGGCCTGACAGTTCATAGACCACCCCATAGGAGAACCTTGTATTATCCTTCAGCCAGTTTTCTTAAAAATGTTCACCTGTCAAGGGGGTAGCGCCACTAACAGTGGGTTCAACTTCCCCACATCAACAATAACCAAGAAAAGGTCCTAAAGATATGCCCACGGGCCAATCTGGTCAAAACAGCTCCCCAACTGAGATGCCCACAAATAACGCTGTACTCAAACTGACAACTGTAGCTAACGAGATCTCCTCAACAGTCAGTCAAAGGAAAACATACTAATTAGTGATAGACTCCTGTAATCCAGTGCTTGGAAGCGTGAGGCATGAGGATGGCCTTGGTTACACTGTAAGATCCTATCTTAAAAAGCAATATAAAATAAAAGACAAAATAAATATAATGAGAGTATAGTTGCCATCAGGGAGTCAATGCCAAGGGGGAATAGGTAAGAGCTTATTACTAGAAGTTAAAGACCAAATGAGTGAAAAGCAGTTGCTTTTCCTGTCAGACATAGTTCCTAAAAATAAATAGGATGTTGGTTTCATAGTTGTTTGGTATCTCCCATTGTGATGTTAGCTTTTTAACATCGTCAGCACCAATGATCCCTTGTCTCCATTGGATTTGTTTTCAGTAAATGACAGAAGGCTTTATGCATGCTTCTGTCTTCGTTTATGAGGAAGGGAAGAGTCTGAAGTAGGTATGAACACTGTGTGATTTCTATAGAGCTTCGGAACTGATTAGCCTCTCACTACCATCTTCCTCCTTTACCACAGTACCTCTCGTCCTCAGAAAACACTGACTTCCATTTCCTCATCTTCACATTCACTCTCAACCTTTCCCTCTGCTCTGGACTCCTCAAGCATCCATTAATTCCCCATGGTTGTCTAGCCAGAGATTACTCTCATTTTCCTGAAGCCCTTGTTCCTCTGAGTCATGTCTCCATTCTTCCTCACCAGAACTCATGTTCTGGAAACATCCAGCTGTCTTCTACTTAGTCCTTTGCCCAACAAGCAATTACCTTCTTGCTGATAAAAGCCATCTTTCATGGCTTTTACTCTTAAAGGACTGTGTAATTTAAAGTGTAGACAGATAATCAATTGTACAAAAAGCATGTCTCCTAAGCCGTAAAAAACTCCATGAAGAGAAGGAGTGTGTGGGGGAAGAACGGTTAATGGAGGAGGAGCCTGATCTGGTGTTAAGGGCAAGAGGAGGTTTATCTGAGGAGGTGACATTTAATCTAGGAGATGAAAAGCAAGAGCAGTGTACTCGCTGAGTGGAGTTCCAGGGCAGAACACTGTTCTCAGCACCAGACTTCTGAATGCACCAGCCAAGTGCTGCTTATTCTACAGCCTAATTATCTGCATCCCCCTGCCTAAGCCCTGGCGGATAAAGTCTATGTTAGCCCAGATATATCTATTCATTCATGTATTTATTTTTGTTAGTATTGTATTTGCACCTCTCTCTCTCTCTCTCTCTCTCTCTCTCTCTCTCTCTCTCTCTCTCTCTCTCTGTGCATGCATGGGGCTGAGGGGTAGTGCATACATTTCTTTGTATGAGACCAGAGGGCATGAGAGACATGTGTCCTCCTCAACCCTTCTGTGCTGTTCCTTTGAGTCAGGAAGTCTTCTTTTGAACCCAATGCTTTCATTTTTCTTGGTTAAGCTGGAAGCCAGCAAGCATCAGCAATCTGTAACTCAAGAGCTAGAGTTACAGGAGAGGATGGGGTTGTTGCGTGGTTGTAGGAATGTGAACTCTGGTCCTCAGGTTTGCAGTGAAGTGCTGAGCCACATCTCCAGCCTTCTGTGCATTGCTTTGTTTTTGTGTTAAGGGGCTTACACGTCCTCGCACACGCACATTCTCCAAGAATACTTATGAAGCGGCAGATGAGTGGTACCCACGATGTTACACACAATGGTTGAACTCAGTGAACAAGTTTTAAATGGTTATCTTCTTTTTTTAAAGATTTATTTTATTTATTTTTAGTATTCAGACACACCAGAAGAGGGTATCAGATCCCATTACAGATGGTTGTGAGCCATGAGGACCTCTGGAAGAGCCATCTCTCCAGCCCCTCAGTGGTTATCGTCTTGTATCACTTGGTGTCATTAGTCAGCCCGTTACTGCCTCTTGTCTCACCATTGGCAGGCTCTTCTTTCAGTGACCTCTCTTTTTCCATCCTCTGATCTCTCTTGGGTTTGCACTGCTTCACCTGGCCCTCGTGCTTCCAATACTTCGTACGAGATCTTTGGGTGAGCTCTTTCCACACGTCAGTCACTCTTCCTCCACTCTATTTCATTTCTTTATCTCATTTGTGGGCCTGGCCTTTAGCCTTTAGGTCTGCACAACTATCTGTTGTCATTTACATAGGACTTTTAGTCACTTCCAACCCAAATAAGCAAAACTCAAGTCACCATCCTTCTAGAGCACTTTCTCTTACAATAGCAAGATAAAACTGTATCTTGTCTCCATGTGCAAGTGAGCTGACAGCTTCCTCACAAGTTTATGTACACAACTAAATGTCAACGGTGACACATTAACCTCCTTTAACTGCCTATGTCAGACTAATCATGAAGTTCACGGAGATGTAGGTCTAGGTGATTTGTCTGATCCTTCTCTTCTCAGCCTTGGGACAGCTAGCCTAGCTCATACCATCATCTCTTTCTAGAGGTGTCAATAGACACCTACTAGAAGCGACTCTCAATGGCCATTTCCACTCCCTTTAGAGAGGTCAGAATTCTTCTTTTATTTGGCAGGAGACACCTGGCTATCACAAATGAGGCCGATGCTGCCTTGGGGTCTCCTGGAAGAATAAGACGCTTGCCATATAATTTTTAAGTGCATTAGATATTCATACAGATATAATCTACTTATAATGTCTGAACTTAGACCCTAACTATTTTATGTATAAACACAAAGCTATTTATATAGTTTTCAAAGAGCATGTTTTCTTAACTTACACTACTATTATGTGACTGAAGATATTGATTGTATATGAACTTAGAGCCTTACTCCATTTTATATTAAAGGCCAAAACATGTTTGCATAGCTTTAAAATTAATGACTGTTCTCATGGTATAACTGCACATATACATAAGCTTTTATATGCATATACGTATATGTGTATGCACATGTAAGCATGTTTAGACATATGTATATACCTTTTTGCCTTCATTTAATACTATTAAATTAAAGGACAGATATTGATATCTTAATTGCAAAGTTTATTAAGTATTAATACATTTATATATCTGCCTGCTTCCTTATCTCTTTTAATATCATAACCCATATTTACATATTATAGTGTATGTTGTTGTATTATTATAGTGTCACTTGCTTCTATTTTATAATTAGATCAATTCACAATTTAAAAATGGAGGGCAGGAAAGAAAAACAGAAAGAAAAAAATTTAAAAATGAATGTAATATGTATTTAGCAAGTTTTTTTTCTCATAGAACTCCAGTTGTGGTTGGGTTTGTCTGCACATGCTCAGAATCCCAGCATGTGGCAGCCGCTGTGGGGTGACTGTAAGATAACTACCTACCACAAAGACTGGCGTGTGGTAGCAAACATCAACATACATTAGACAGCACCGTTATTGTTATTAACGTGTTAACAGTATAAGGGGGAAATAAAGACTGTGTATCAGAATTTAGCATTACCTATCAGTATTTCAGCTTGTGTGTGCATGTATGAGTGCGTTATAACTCAGAGCACCCCTGACTATAGCCCTGACAATTCCTTTAAAAGCAGAAAAGTAACTGTCTTTTCATTCTGAAACAATGTGTTGGCTTAGAATAAGTTACTTAGCTACCATTGTTTCATATTTCATATTATTTCACAAATCCTGTTACACATTAGCCTTAGAACTCATGTGGTTCCCAGGTAATTAGTTCTTCCCTATGTCTTATAAAATAGCTCAAACAGAGGCACCAGTTCATTTCTGTAGCAGGAGGATCTCAGTTGTCAGCTATAAATCACCTGGTTGGGTCACGTGACTAATGTCTATTACATGCCATAATGTCTAAGCAAACAGCTTTTCAATTCAACACTAAGGAAGAAAGTAGCTCAGGAGGAGGTGGGTACATGAGTTCCCTTTTAACTCCTGCCTCCCGCAGGCACCGCCAAAAAAGATTCCCCAATAATTTTGGAAGCAACACAACTTTGGTTTAGTAAGCTCTGAATTCTGAGCAAAACTTGGCCTTCACCCAAAGAAGGAAACACAAAAAGTAGGCAAACTAAACCAAGAGACATTCTGAGTCCCTAAAGGATATAGAATACACAGGTTACAGGAGAGGGTTGTCTGTGAGCTAACCAACGCCACAGGACATGACACTACAGGGCTCCTGATGCCTGGCTGAATTTTATTTTTAATTATGAGCAAGTCTGAATAGTTTAAGTATTACCAAGGATGATTTAATGACTGTATGTGGACTCACTGTCCACATTTAACAGAGAAGGAACAGTTCAGCCTTTGCTTTACAAGGGTGAGAAGAGATGCTGTCTTGGCTGATTGCTTTCTTCATATAATTATGTGTGATTGACTCAACTTCCCGCTTGCTTTGCACTTGCCTCAAAGTATGATGTAAAACAAAGGTATGTGCTACTGTGTTTTCCAAGATCCTAAGTGGGAAAGGCATGTTTGGTGGGGGGGGGCAGGAGTCCTGCCTTAGAAACAATGGGGTTCGTCTCTGCCTTCTGATTGGAGACGGCAGGCATGTAACAATTACTCCTGGGTGAGGACAATAAAATAAAATATAAAATTTTTTGCTTGTTTTAGATCATGGTCTTAAAGAAGCAGTTGCGATTGAGAATCAAATGCCTTGTTTCAAAACCTAAATACTCGCCAGCAGCTACTAACTTCCCTGATGGTTTACTGTTGAAGGCAGGGGGACAGAGGCAGGTGGAGGTCTGTGAGTCTCAGCTTAGTCTGGTCTACAAGCAAGATATGGGCCACCAGGAGCCACATGGTGAGAATACTGTCTTGAGAGAAGAAGAAAAGGAGGAGGAGGAAGAAGAAGAAAGAAGAAGAAAAAGAAGAAAGGAAGAAGAAAGATGGAAGAAGGAAGAAGAAGGAAAAGAAGGAAGGAAGAAGGAAGGAAGAAGGAAGAAGGCGGGGAGGAAGAGGAGGAAGAGGAAGAAAGATGGCAGTGATGTGACTAGAAAGGTGGCTCAGTAATGAAGAGCACTTCCTGCTCTGGAAGAGGACCCAGGATCGAGTCCTAGCACCCACATTGAGACTCACACCCATCTTTAACTCTAGTTCCAGGGTATCTGATGCCTTCTCTGAACTCTGTGAGCCCCTGCCTATATTTGTATATATTAATTAATTAATTACAAAGTGGTAATGACATTCATCAAAATGGTTACACAAATTCACTCTGAATAAGACATTTCTACAATCTCATAAGATAATTAATGAGTAACCTATGGAATTGTTTTTGTATGTTTACCCCAATACACAATAATTGGACTTATGAGTAAATATCTTGATCATAAATGATAGGGAAGAGTTTCCAATGCTTATTTGTAATATCTGTTAGATTCAATTATACTTTTTAATATATTTTATTCTTATACATGTGTGCATGCATGCCACGTCTACCTACGAGCAAGCCATAGCGCATGTGTGGAGGTTGTACCACAAGACCGAGGAGTCTGGTCTCTCCTTCAACCACATGAGTTTTGAGACTGAGCTCAGTTTAACAGTTTTGATGGTAAGCGCCTTGAATTTATTGATTCATCTTGCTGGCCCCCAAAATCAATTATAAATACTAATTTTGATTTATTTACAAAAGTCAAATTTTTCACAGTAGCATGAAACTGTGATTTCCACCTGAGGCAAAGGCATCTCACAGTGGGAGAAGAGCTTTGCTGAGTGAAGGAGAGGAAGAACCTGCTGTACTTAACACACTTCCCACAAGGTTCACATACGATTCACGCAGGGACAGCCACATTCTAACGCTGCTTCACTTAGGCGTAATCATTGGAACTCATTTGTCTAACAACTTAGCCACACGATTGGAGATCCCAGCGAAGACAGTATTATGTATTATAAGATGACACTGGCTTAGCAAGAATTAGAAATTACTTGGTAGGGCAGAATTATTTGACAAATACAGTTGAACCAATATGATTCAATTGGGGAAAATCATTTTAAGTGTCTGATTAATAATAAACACTAAATAAATTATGGTCAGATTAAAATTTGAAAGTTAAAATATCGGTATGTCAAACCTAAAAGGAAAGAAAGAAAATAAACACTTGTATTAAACTTTTACATCAAACTTTTGGATGAGTGACTTTTTAAGCTTAGAAGCAAATGCATATGGAAAACATGTAAGTATAAAATATATGTGTGCATGATATTTGTGTGTGCTTGTATGTATGTACAAAGAGAAAGAAAATGATATATTCAGACAAAACTTTTAAAAATATGTGCAAATCAATTAAAAGAAAAAAACAAGCAGAGAAAATATTCTATAAAAAGAGTTAAATTTTGAAATGGAGAGCTCATAGAATTTGATGCAGACAAGAACGCCTCAGCCCAGCCCACTCAAACGGTCAACTGATACAAACGGAAAATGTAAGAGTTCGTGACGAACACTAAAGAACGTGAATATTTATTTAGCTTATAAGCAAGTAAGGAAATGTCAGCATGAGGATGTATGTCACAATTACTAAATTTGCAAATGAGTAACAGTATTCTTGAACTCTGCATAGGAAAGAAAAGCGCACCAGAAATCTGCAGACATTTCTGGGAATTAAGCTGTTTCAGTGCTTTTAGAATTCAGTAATGGGACATTATCCACCAAATGTGGAGAGCCTGCGTCCCTACACTCGGCAGCTCACAATGGCACATGCCACCGGTTAAACGGGAAGGATGATGTATCCATGTACACACTGCTCATGTAGTGTGCAAACAAAACCGAACATCAGGGAAAGGACACTTAAGCGGAGAGGACGCAGATTATAGAAATGTTTACTGATATTAGAAATGTCTGAGTGGTTACATCGGGAACTAAGGCCTGTCATAAAAGTGATTTCAGAAGGGCATGGGCTGTGGAGACAGCGGATATGGTGGTGCAGTGGGGTGCTTTCCCTCTCACCCCAAATCCTATCAAGTTTATGAGTTTAGAAATGAACACAAAATACAAATTACTACTAGTACTATAAAATTAACTTAAAACACAACAACAGAATGCAAAAATATAAGTAAGTTTGGTCAAAACAAAATTCAAATACATTTTGTTACAAGTATTGAGTCTATTTACATGAAAATGAATTGTTCACTTGGAAGCATTGTATATGAAAAATCTTTGAAAAAACCTCTTCCAGATGGTTTCCTTTTTCATATTTGTAAATTTTAATGGATATTTTGTGAAAAGTGCTCTTAGAGTATAAAACACTAACTCACCAAACCTGTCTCCTTAATTCCTAGTAGGAAAAAAAGAAAAAGAGGGGTAGTGATTTCAAGAACAAAACAAAACAAAACAAAACAAAACAAAATCAGAAAATATAGAGCTTTAAAGTCACATATGGAAGGAAAAAAACAGGTTTGCAGTCAAAACAAGTCATAAAAATGACTTACACTGACCTACGCTTTATGGTAGTTTTCAGGCGTCATGTGGGTGGCCCCATGCCTCCTTCCTTTGGGCTGTTTAAAGGGCAGTTCTTTTGAAAGCCTCTTTACCTGCTTTGTGGGCTGCAGCCCTTCCCACGGTCTCTTAGCTATTTATCTGTATTCGTGGAAACTGCAGACATTGTTAGAGCCCGCGGTGAGTAACCAGCTGCTTTTCCTCCATCCTTCCGCTCACTGTTAGGTTAGGATACGAATGGAATCCTCCTCTGCATGTCACAGGGCCATTTGTTTGGGGTACAGTTTGAGAGCCATACTAAGTGGAAATTGCTTTTATGACTACTTAGAGATGTGAGGTAGGCTCCTGAGGAAAGTGTTCCATAGAGTGAGCGAGTAGCCCCTCAGCACCTACTGGCCTGGCCTGGGTTTGAAACTGAGAAGATCTCTGAATGGAGTGCTAGGCAAGAGAAGGGTGAGCCGTCTCATCTCATACCTGCTCTACAGTGGGGCAAACACTGATGTACGCAGAGCCATTGGCTCAGCACAGAGATAAAGACTGAAATGGAACTAACCTCAAGAATTAAGTCAAGCTAGTCTGGAGGTCCCAGCTATGGAGGCTAAGACAAGACAACCACGGGAAGCCAGGAGTTCCAGTTCAGCCTGAGTAACACTGAAAGGACTTCTCTCAAAGAGTTCTTCTTGTCACTAAGTATACAGCACAAATGTCACACTACATTACTTACTGCCTATATGTATAAGACTGGATATAAATTTGGCACAGCAAAACATTACATGCTCAATAATATATTAGTTTATAAAATGCTTTTGATACAATTTGAATTAACCATTATTATTTTTTATAATAATTTAAATTTCATTTATCTAGTGCTAGATATCAAGGAAGCAACTAAAAAAATTATTCTTAAAGAAAATAAGGCCCAATATGGTTGCCTAAAAGTAAATTTGTTGGAAGACAGTACAAATACTTTTCAATCACACACATAACTTTCTAAAGTAAATCTTAAGATAAAAATGTCAGGCTGCGATGGATGCTAATGACAATAATAGACACCATTTATGTGACTGTATGTTCAGTTTGATACGCAGTCCAATTACTCTTTAAGAATGAAATGGCAGAGCTTCCTCACACCTGATCACAGTTATGCACATGATCCACGTCCATGCTGCAAATACTGTCCCTTTAAATGCAGACGCCACTCCCTTCTTGCTAAGGCTTCTCTCACCTTGCACTTTGGACACTTCTGGGCATTTCTCTGCCCGTGCTCAATCTCACTGGCCCAGTGACGCAATAACTTGTCTCCTTTTCTGTACTCCTTGCAGTTAACACCTTCATGCCAAGGAGAGTGGCACTTAAAACACCAGATGAATTGGCAAGTGGGACACTGGATCTGTGCAAGAGAAACAGTCATTAGTACCCACGAGACATACTGAGTATTTTCTACCACTGTGATAAACACTGTAAACACAGGCAGCTTGGGTAGGAAAGGGGTTGTTTGGCTTACACATTCCAATCACAGTCCGTCATGGAGGAAAGAAAAGGGAGTGCAGCTGGACCTGAAGCAGAGACCACAGGGGAAAACACGCTTGCTGGCTTGCTCAGCCTGCTCTTGTATAACCCAGGACCGTCTACCTAGGGAAGCACTGCCCAGAGTGGGCTGGGCCCTGCTTTATCAATCATTACTGAAGACAATGCCCTCCTGATGGAGAAATTTTCTTAGTGAAGGTTTCTTCTCAGATGGCCTGAACCTGTGTCAAGTTGACAAAAAAAAATTAACCAGCATAGTGCCTCAAAGATAAGAATGTCAGTGCTTTGGGAAATTAACCAAAAGGTTATTATTTGACATATTTTTCCCAAAACCAGAAAAGCTTCCCACTAAAAGAGAAACACTCTGCTACTGAAAGAGGAAAACATCGTTTTGAAAGGATAGTTTGTTGTTCAGAGACTACTCAGGCATTAACTAAGCATGAGGTGTTTTCATTTTGAAAACAATTTGGTTGTTGAAATCTCCCCCCACTGAAGCACAGAATGAATCCTGAAGTCACCAAATCTGAACTCTTTGACCATTTGTCAATTCACCTGTCCCCTGAGCCAACTTTCTAGTCTTTCCATTGCTTTTCTCGCCGAAGGCTTGCTTAACGTACAAGTGGAAAGCTCAGTGCTGGTGCCACGCTGCTGAGCCAGCACTGAGGGTCCTGTTAGAGAGGTGCAGTATGTGGACTTGCTGGTGGCACTAGGACACCATCAGAAGGAAGCCTTTGTGGTGAATGCCAATGTATGGAGTATGCTCATTGGGAACATCTGATGTCCACTCAACATGGAAGATACCTTTTTAGAATGGCAGTGATGTATTGTTTCACACAGTATTCTTCATTCTCGTTATGGTGTGATAAACGCACCATCGAATCCCTGAACTCCAGCACCAAATTCTAGCATCATCAGATGAGAAGATGTAAGTTCTCTTTTAAAGGAAATAAAACAACAAGCCTGAGGATCTGAGTTCAATCCCCAGGACCCATGTTTAGCAAGAACCAGACATAGAGGTTGGTCACACTTGTAACTGTAACTCCGGGACCAAGTGGCCGTCCAGTATAGCCTAGCTCAGTGAGTAAGATGTAGTACACGGCCAAGCAAAAACGCTCAAGGAGGATGGTGCTTAACGTTGAACATACTTGTACGCACGGATACTCAGACACAGACAAACATACACTGCTGTCTCCTTCCCCTGCAGGGTTTTTTTTTTTTTTTTTTTTTTTTTTTTGTTTTTTTTTTTTTTTTTAACTTGAGTTTTTCTTATTTATTTTTCGAGTTTTTTTCCCTTTTCCGTTTTCCGGGCCAACATCCCCCTAACCCCTCCTCCTCCCCTTCTCTATTGGTGTTCCCCTCCCCATCCTCCCACCATTGCCGCCCTCCCCCCAACAATCACGTTCACTGGGGGTTCAGTCTTAGCAGGACCCAGGGCTTCCCCTTCCACTGGTTCTCTTACTAGGATATTCATTGCTACCTATGAGGGCAGGGTTTTAAATCAGATTTATATTGTATTTATTAGTGAATAGAAGAAGTAATGTATAGTTACTTTGAGACCAGGAAACACTTCACAAAGGTGGGACCACTATAATGTCTCAAGGATTCTTATAGACAAAAGTTGAATTACATTTACAGCTTTCGAGCAATGATAATTACAAATATTCAATTATATTAAGGTATCATAATGAAGGAGTCTGGCACCTGGTGCCTACACCAGAGAATGTGGTACAAAACGAAAAGTCCTAATTCTTACCAACACAGATTTGGAGACAAACTGAGAGAGCCACTGTGAAGCAAGATCTGAAGTAACTATGGATAATAAAAATTCACACTGAGCTAAAATAATATAGAACGATAGCAACTTTGACCTCAGAGAATTTACCTGAATAGTTATAGACCTAGATTTTGTCTGAAGATGCCACGATGCCTTATTCATTATGACCTTAACCACGTTCAAAATCAGCCTTACATCAATGCAGATACCAACGCTGCCTCGTGTCCAGCTACTGCCCTCAGGAGATGCCAGTTCACAACCACAGGCCTGCCACATGGAGTTTGCCTTCTGGAGTAAAATTATCTTCACACAGATGCACCATAGTCCCTCCTTCCCACCGGGACTGGTTTGAATGTGAGATGTGATACCTGCTCTCCAGCTGGGGGCACTGGAACACAGCCTCTCTGTGCTCTCAGAAAACATTTCCCAGATGATTTCCCCTCAATGATGCTGGTCTCTTCTTGATCACCACTGATTTCTTAGTTCCAGCTGACCAGCATCAATAGTCCCAGTGATGCAAAGGTTTCGCTTTAGTAGTTCTGGTGTCTTGTTAATCACAGCCCCAGCTAACCAAACCACAGAATCTTCACAACTAAAACAACCTGACAAGTGGCCCTGACAAGTCTTTAATCTTCCCTCTGAAACGTTACAAGCCAGGCCTCCATCCTTTGCACTGTTCTCAACATTAGCTTCCAAGCGCCCACAGAACATCCCACAGAGCTCTTAACACCCAATGGTTCTTCTAGCCCAAAGCTCCAAAGTCCTTCCGCAGTTCTCCCCAAAACATGGTCAGGTTGTCACAGGAATACCCCACTTCGGCACCAACTTCTATATTATTCAGGGTTCTCTAGAGTCACAGAACTTATGGATAGTTTCTATATAGTAAGGGAATTTTTTATGTTGACTTATAGTTTGTAATCCAATTCCCCAACAATGGTTAGCTGCGAATGGGAAGTCCAAGAACGCAGAAGTCGCTCAGTCCCACACGGATGTTTATTCAGATGGCCTTCTGTAGAAGTAGAGTCCTACAGATGTGCTGGCAAGTAATTGCAAGCAGGCAAAGAAGACTAAATCTTTTTTCTTCCAATGTCCTTATGCAGGTCTCCAGCAGAAGGTGTGGTCCAGATTAAAGGTGTGCACCACCACGCCTGCATCTGGGACTTGTTTTGTTCCAGGCTGATCTTGAACTCAGAGATCTTGCCTTACTCTCCTACCTTGCCGAGCCCTAAGCTTTCCATAGCCACTCTGCTTCAAGATCTCCATGTCAAGATCCAGGTCAGAAACTTGTGTCTCCCAGCCTCAAAATCTGGATCACAGGTGATTATAGTTCATTCCAGATATAGTCAAGTTGACAACAAGGAATAGTCCTTACACATACCCATGCTAAAGTTTCAAAAGGACCAATCTATTCCCTTCATCTCTTTGACTACTGGGCCCAGAACTTCTCCCAAATACATGTAGTTACTGGTTGACATGGTTGACAAGCTGCCTAAGGATTAGCTGACATTGTTGTGGCAGCAGAGGTCATTCCCTCTTTAATGAAAAGAAGCAAACTGTGTCTTCTCTTCTTAGGTGCAAGATGGGATTCACATACATCCGGCCTTCACTGTGGCAGCCGACAAGAAGACTGTAGGTGCACATCCATGGAGAAGACAGCTGACATTGGCCTGTTTGCTCCTGCTCCCAGGACTGTCTGCTTCTCCCTGAGCCTGCTCTCATCCTTCCCAATCCTCTGTGTGTGTGTGTGTGTGTGTGCGTGTGTGTGTGTGTGTGTGTGTGTGTCTGTGTGTGTGTGTCTGTGTGTGTGTCTGTGTCTCTGTGTGTGTGTGTGTGTGTGTGTGTGTGTGTGTGTGTGTGTGTGTGTGTAGGGGACATGCTTAGGAAACCTCATTGGGGTGGCCTGAGAAAGATCGCCTCTTTGCTTCCTCTGATTGAAATGGATCTAATTAACAAGATGTTTCCATTGATGTATCCTGAGGAAGCTTCTTGCTTCAAAATGTCTTCTCTGTGCTTCCCAACCATATTTAGGACCTTTACCAGGAAATTTATATTAGGTATACAGATATCCAATCTCCCCAAGAGTCTACAAATTCTCTGAGGCTAAAGTCCTCATCTGCCTCCTGGGTGCTCGAAGCTAATAGCATAAACCACAGGCAATTAGTAAGTTTTCTGTAAAAGGAATCTGACTAAACCCAGGAGCTGACGTAACACTGATGTGGCACTACCACAGCACCAGGCGACATTTTCTAAACATCTTATCTTCTTGACACTTTAGTGATCATCTTGAATAAGGTATAAACCCTTCTGCATGAACTAACTTCATGCTTCTGACACTACAAATCCATCTCCTTTTGCAGGAATCCTTGCCATACCGACACTTAAACTCAACTGCCCTAAGCAAGCGATGCTTTCCTGTAAACACATCAAGCCTCTACCCCCAAAAACACTCAAGAATAAGAATTTAAAATAAAGAAAACTACAGATAAGTTTTCACTAAATTCCCATATTCCTATATATGATTTTAGCAATTTATTTGTGTATATGTATGGCATATGTATGTGTGGGTTCATGTGGGTTTCTGCACTTGTGTGTGGAGGTCAGAGGTCAATGTTTGATGTTTTCTTCTCTTGCCTTTTCTTTTATTTTCGAGACAGGGTTTCTCAGTGAACCTGGAGCTTATCACTTGGCTATGCTGCTTGGCCAGAGGTCCTTGGCATCAGTCTTTCTCCAAGCCTCCCCAAGGCTGGGGATTACAGATGCATATTGCATCTTCAACTTTTATGTAGGTGTGGAAATCTGAACCCAGGTTCTCCAGTTTGCACATCAAGCACTTAACCCAGTGAGCCAATGCCCAGCCTATAATTTTAAATAAATCACAAAAATCATTACATATTATGCTCAAGATGTTAGACAACATCCATGCGTACATAAATCCCTCTGAAGATGAGAGCTACCTCAGTTTCCCATGAGGGACTTAATTCTAGCATCAGCTTAGACATATTCTCAACAGTGAAACAATTCATTTGCAGCAGAGTCATATAGTACCTGAGTGACAGGTACTAATATACTGATTTTTTTTTAACGTTTCTGACACAGAATAGAATGAGAATATCTTGTCCGTAACGAACTTACTAGAAGCAGACAGGCATGAAGCCGGGCAGTCATATAATCATAATCTGCCGAAGCTGCCGAGATAGAAGCTTGGACAGGTCAGGGCCTGGAAAAGATGTTTCAAGGAAGACTGTAGTCTTGCACAACAGGTAGAATGCTGCTGTAACATGTGCTATAGCCCTCTGTCAGCCACAGTCCACCTGGAGTACTAGATCGGGCCCTGAGAGCACGCACAGAAACAGGTTATTCTAACAGCCAGAACTGAGAGGGCATTCAGCTAGCTTACCCTGAACCGTGCTGCTTTTCCAATCAACAGACTCTGTAAATCCCTATAATCCAAGAGGGCTGCAGGTCTGGGTTCAGGGCAGCCAAGATGGAATATAGGTTTTAGTAAGTAATAATTTAGGAATATCCGAGGGGAGAATGTTAGGCACATGAAGATTTGGAAGTGGCCAAGCCATTGAGCTGTTTAAGATATATTAAAATATAAAGGCTGTGCGTGCGTGTGTGTGTGTGTGTGTGTGTGTGTGTGTGTGTGTGTGTGTGTGCGCGCGCTTGTGTATGTGTGTGTGTCTTTCATTCGGGAATCCAAAACATTGGGGTGGGTAGCAAGGAGCAGCACTGCGGCCTCCGTCACCTCCTCCACCCTGCAGCAGTGATTAGTGGTGATCAGTGTAGCATTAAGTGGAACTGCAACAGGGGATTGCTCCAAAGAGCCCCCTTTCCCTCATGCAAGATCACAGTTTCACTACTCACCTGGAAATACTCTGTAGACCCCTTCTAAGGTCAGACAGCAAGGCCTAGGGAAGTGCCTGAGTCCCAGGCCCACTTTTCATTAATGTATAAAGGGGAGAGGATAGGAAAATTCTGTCTTGAGTTACCTCATCTCTAGGCCAGTGTGGCACCTCACTGGGTCTATGCAAATGGGAGAGTAAACGAGAGAAGGCAGGGTTACAGAGGGCAAAAGAGAAGAGTGGCATGGTCCTAACCCTTCCTGTTCCTGAGCATCTTCTGACCACTGTACACCAGCCCTAGATGTGCTGGTCAACCCCCAAAATAGGGCTTGTTCTGAAACCTCAAGAGGCGATGTGATGAAGGAAAACAAACAAACTCACTTCTAAACACTACGGAAGTGAATTTATGTTAGCTTTAGGTCTGGATTATTATTATTATTATTATTATTATTATTATTATTATTGTAAAATATGATAATATTTATGATAAAATATCAGGTGAATTTCAATATTTGACTGTTAGACGTTAAGAGTAGGAAATTTTTCTAAAACTTTAGCTGTTTTCTGGAATCAAGAAAGAAAGACAGGTAAGTATGGCAAGGCCCCTCATAAAAAAACAAAGGGAGAAAGAAATGTGTTCACAAAATCTAGCCAGCTTGCATCACCACCGAGCATCAATAAACACTTCAAGGTTAACACCTGCGACATACCCTTTGTTTAAGTAGCTTCCTTAAACCTGGCTGGACAACTTCATTTTTATCTCTCTTGTGCAACAATGTTTAAAAAGCTACCTTTGTTTTCTGCCCTCTGCTAACACTGACGATGCGTCAGTCAAGTTAGTCCATGTGAGGAGCTACGCTGACCCTGGTGGCTGACTGGCAGCCTGTTCTCATTTGTAAGCAGTCAGTTTGAAGAGATGATGTGTTGGGGGTTGGGGGAGGTGGAGGAAGGCAGGGGTGGGGGGAATGTAGAAAGGAGAGCAGAGAATACTAATTTCACATTCATGGGGAAGCCTGGAATATGTTTGCACATAGATAGCTATCCTCTTGTCATTTCAATCAGAAGGAACACTAAGCACATTCTATCTACCCTTCTGAAAGCCCTTAGGAAATTATTTTCACCACATACTGAAATAGCATATGTGTGCAGCTTTAAGGACTGTGATTACCCAGAGGCCTATGACTCCTACAGAAGGCTGGAAAAGTCCTAGAGCTGTAGGATTTTCTCCAGGACATCCTTTTATCTGATGGTGAGTCACGGTACCATTGTGCGAATCACCCCGGTTGAGCTTAATAACCATTGTGATGAGTGAAGGGCTGTTATTAGTTTTACCTTCAGGAGCCACATAGGTGCGGCTGACATGTTCCCTGTGTGGATATGCACGGCCTTCAACTGAAACTGAGTCAGAATGAAAAGTGGCTCATTCTTCGTCTCACTTGGGAGGAGAGGGGAGTTTGGAGCCTCAATAAACTATGAGTGGCTGCTTCTGACCCTTGGTGATAAACTGCTCCTCTCTACTTGTCTATCCGAAACAGAACTCTCACTCTTTTCACTACAATGAGTTTAGTTATTACGATGGCTGTTCTTGATTGGTCACGAGTGGAATCAATTAAAACCCAAGCGAATGTGTATACCAGTAAGAGATTTTCCTTAGCTAAATCATTTGAAGTGAGAAGACACACTTTTAATCTGGATCTTTCAAGGTTAGGAAATCCACCCTTAATCTGGCCTCATCTTTAGATGTCAGCCTACACACAGAACATGGAGGAAGGAAGGTCTCTGCTTCTTGCCTGCTTGCTCTCGCTCTCACTGACCGGCAGTACAGCCTTTTTTGGGATTCCGGTGTATACTGAAAACCAGCTGAGACAGCCTCCAGTGGACTGAATAACTACTGGATTCTTGGACTTCCTATTGGGTGACAGCTAATGTTGCTGTATCTGGGCCACAACCTACAAGCCACTCCAATAAATTCCCTTTCTTCTTTTCTTTATATCTTCTTACTTCCTTTTATCTACCTCTTTCTCATATATATTATATATTTATACAGATAGATTGATATATGGTAAATAGATGATAAATACATTCTATCAGTTCTTCTCTAGAGAAAGAACCATGACTAATATAAAGTTAGAAATCTCTCTTCCTACAACCCCTACGACTGATGACTTGTATAAATCACTTCTGACTCTGATGTCCCAAGGGGTCTTTACGTCATCAACATATTTCTAACTCAAGTGACTTACTTTGACCTAAACAACCTAGCCTGTTGCCCTTCTTCAAGCCAAGCGGCCCATCTCACCCTCTCCTATTCCTACCATCCATTTCTTGCCCTATCCATGCCTCCATCTCTGCTCTTGTTGACTCTCCTCCTTTCTTGATGCTCAGGGCTGTTAACCTTGCTCCCTTGCCTAACAGTAATGAGCACAGTGGTTGCTGGTGTGTGTGGAACATGACTATCTGTTAGTCATGGTGCTAGTCCTTTATATGTGTGGTTTCACTCAATCCTCACCACACCCTTAGAGCAGAGGTGCTATTTACCCCCAGGTAAAAATGTACAAACTAAACTCAAGGTATTAGAGAAAGCGTGACAGGCTGAGACTACAAATCACGCTTACCTATGTTGGCAAACTCAACATTAAAATATTTAATAACCTTTCTAATCGCTCCTGCCTTTTCCTTTTCCCATATTCCCAAAACTTTCTACCCAGATGTATTCTAGGACATTTATTATTATTTACATGTTGGCCACTTATTAGTTCCTGTAGCAAGCAGAATTCATAAGAATGCTTGCAGGATGATGTCATTATACAGGTGGAAGGCAGGTACAAGATAGAACGAGGCCTGTCACTGGACTCGAAGGAAGGATGGGCGGGAGAAAAGTTTTAGAGAGGGGAGGAGACTGGAACAAGAAGGAGAAGCAGTGGAGAGAACATGGAGTCAGATGTTAAGATTCCCCTCCACACATTTACCGGTTGTTATGAGTGTTCTTAAGGGATGGAGTGTACAGGGCTTTGTGTGTCTAGGTGGGCAATTGTATCTTATCAGTTGGGTCAGCAGTTATTGTGTTGTGCTCTTTCCTGCGTCAATTTAAGTTCAAGAGAGTGTGTGGTGGTTAGATACGCTAGCCCTACCATGAAATTGGGATGTGTATGATTGGCATGGTGGTAACCTGCCTTGGGAACTAGACGGGTAGAGAGATTGCTGCCAGGCTCAGAGAGAAGCCATCGGCAGTGTGATATGGGATGGAGCAGAGCGGGTGAGATGCTTTGCTAACTGAGATAACGATATCTAACAGATGTCTTGGGGCACTGCGGTGCTGGACCTAGTGCAGGGTAAAAGACAGCATTTTATTTAATTTTACAGCAACAAATACTGGCAAGTTTGTAGCTGCTTAACTGCAATGAATGAAGCCGACCTGGACCTGGACCCCTAGACACCAGGTGGAAAGACAGGTTCTAACCAGATGACTACACAAATGTTCCATAAAATCCCAAATGACAGTCTCCATGGAGACACACTTCAGGTGCGGGTGATACATTCGTCTCTAGCTGTCATGTGAGTACATTTAAGACATATTAACTTTCTCATTGCGAACACGCTTGCAACTTGACGGGCATTAAGTATGACATCGGGGCATTAAAGGGATGGTTTAGGCAAGAAATTGTATTTTTACTCAGAAATTGAAGTCAGTCTTATAGAAATGGAATTGTATAAATTGAAGGAAAAAATAAAATTGACTTGACAAGGTTGTCTTGGTATATATTTCTCAACCCAGGAAAGCACTTATTCAATGTGATATGAATTTGACATGTTTAGAATACATCGAATTTTATTCAAATTATTGCCAGATGTAAGCTGTTACCTGGAGACCGGGAGATATGAAGGAGTGCCCAAGAGTTCTGATTACCTGAAAATGCTACATTTCATCTGTCCTGCTGGCATCTGTTAAAATAAATATTTAACAATGGTCTTTACAGAAAACATAAAGATGAAAGGCCCAGATATGGCAGTTTTGATCCTTACGTGAGAAGCATCATTCAGCTGGAAAATGACTGAGACATTTCAGATCAGTTTTAGCCTGCTTCTGACTTGATAGCCAAAACCATGGTAAATGCTCAGAGTGACTGACGTCTTAGAATGATGCTGTAACTTAGTGATTCAAGAACAGTACTACTGAGATAAATAAATGTGAAAAGGGACTTGTTGATAGGCACAAAACCTGTGTACAGCTATAAATAATGTCATAAAGAGATACTATATTATTTGGAAACATTAGGAATTACCGGCAGCCTTTTTTGTTTGTTCATTTACGTCATAGTTTGAGTGTTAGTATTTTGTCTAAGCTCTGCCCTATGGTATCAGATATGCCTGATACTATAAACAGGGCTGCTTGCCCCCTCCTCACTCTCTTACTCTTCCCTTCTTGCTCTCGAGCTCTCCCCATTCCCTTCCCCCTTTCTCTCCATGTGCTCATGGCCAGCTTCTACTTCTCTACCTCTTCTCTTCTATTCATTTCTCTTTTCTTCTGTTCTCTTCTCTTCTCCTTTCCCTCTCCCTCTCCCTGCTTTTATCTTTCTTTATTACCCTCTTAACTCCCCTCCCCATGCCCTGAATAAACTCTATTCTATCCTATACCATGTGACTCAGGGGAAGGGATGGCCTCAGCATGGGCCTGCTGAAGCACCCTTTTCCTCCAATGTCTGACTACTCCTCCATAGAACATATCCCCCCTTATCTTTTGTTATAAGCATATTATTGAGTACTTTACTAAATTGGAAGTGAATTTAGTTATTGAGATAGATGATTAAAATACATCAAAATGGAGGGGGAAAATATCCATTTGCTCACTTCGAGTACCAAAATTTTAGTGTCAATTTACAGTGCTAGCCTAAGAGCATGTATGCCACGGGGCTTGCTGGCATGACCACGTCAGCACCATCCTCACCTCAATATCGAGACACTTTGGGGCATGTAAATTGGGGAGTGTTAATTAATGTGTAGCCTGGGTTTTAGTGACGGGAGCTGTTATGTGAACACTACACTAATGTAGTAAGAAGTACTGCTTCAGGAATTACTTGAATCCTGCCTCAGAATAAGGCCAGCACAGACCAGGAAGAATCAGTATCTCTTGACTGCTGGGGTTTTCTCTTCTAAGAGAATAAACGGGGGCAACAAAAGCAGTCCAACCCACAGCCAGCCAGCGGCAGCCTTGCTCTTGCTGAGATCTGAGTCATGCTGCAGTTTGGCTCTGTAATGTTCTAAAGGCTCATGGCTGCTGGTGAAGGCTGGGTTGCTACCTATATGAACTCTATACCTGACGTGAACTCTATAGGGGTGGCATTTAGGGACTGAAGCTGGTCTTGTGGGTATGCCCCTAAGGACATACTGAGACTCATACCCTCCCTTCTTTGGCTTCCTCTGCCACTCTCCAGTTTCCTGTTATCATGCACCCCAAGGCAATACAGATGACAAACCACTGAGCGAAGCCGAGAGGTAATCTTCTCCCCTGTAAAATGCACGTTGTTGCGGTGACATAAAGCTGCGTGGCACAGACTCAGCTTGTGATCCTTACGCCAACCCTGAAGATTTGAACTGCTTTATTCTGAACAACATTTCTTTTGTTCTAAGTTTCTGCTCTCCTCCCGGTCCATTTGTCCTTTGCTCCTCTGCTCACCTGCAACCCAGTTGAGAGACACTGAAAGAGCACTATTTATTGGGATATGTTATCCAAGTTCCTGTGGTTCACTCAAAACTACAGACAGCTAAATAGATATGCAAGCTGACAAAGTATGCTTATCCTGACATGGTTTTAATAAAACAAGACATTTTATTCCTATAATAATTGTACCTGAAATTATAGCACTTGTTGCCCATTTAGTAATAACATTACATTTTAAATTACTCAATTATTTTTATTTTGATTCAATTATGCATCCATGTTTTAATTTCAAAACTCCATAACTGAGTATTGCTTCATATATATATATATATATATATATATATATATATATATATATATAATTCTGAAAGTAATTTAGAGAAAAGTACAATACTCTATGTTATGGAAAGACATAGCTTAGTTCTAAAAATTAAAGACTAGTTCCAAAACTAATCTTTTCTTGATAACATTAATAAAACACAACTGGACTGATTCCTCAACCTAAGAGCGCTCATCATCCAATAAAAATGTTCTATTAAGATCACACATCCTCAGGGCATGATTTCAGTCCCATGGCTTCATAAGCTCAGGATGGCATGTTTGCAGAGGATGGACAAAAGACTTTCTTGATGGTTATGTGCTAAAGAGACTAGAGAACATAGCAACAGGACAAATAAAAATACTAAGAGTCAAGCAGCTTCCAAGGCCAGCTGGTCATGAAGAGACTTGGACTCAGCTCACCAGGACCACAGAGGATCAGAGGAAGTCACTCACTAACCAGTCTCCTTGAGGCTAAGGACCAATATGGTGTGACCACTGCTTCAAAGATAGCACATGGGCAGGAACTGCCCCTAAATAAAGGGGACTTGAGACAGTCACTTGCTTCGATGGTCAGGAAGGACACAGGACACACTGCAGCAGCCTTACTGCCCCATCCTAAAAGTCCCCTGCTCTGCTGCTGGTCAGGCTCCTAGTGAGCTGAGACATGTTGCAGGACATTGTTCTGGGCAGGACTGACTGATACAGGCTATGTCTTGACAGCTCCCTAGGCTTCATCCCACAACAGAGGCTGCCCTACCATGGCAACTTTCGACTACTACAGTTCCGATTTCTCTCAGATGCCTACAGAATTAAATTCAAATCTGTGAAGACTTCCTACAAGACTCAGCCTGCCCTGCTCTTATCTCCACAGCTGCCTCTCTCTTCCCTGGGCCTAGGCAATGACTCAGGCTTTCTCTGAGTTGCTCACCTCTGTGTCAGCCAGAACAATTCCTTCTCAATCAGGCTATTCTTAACATCCTGGCTAGTGTCTACCCAGGTACTACTTACGTACGAACTGCATATGTCTCTTAAGCATCCCCCACCCCTACGCCGTATGATAAAGAAAGGCTTGTTCTCAGTGAGAGGTGTCAGAGTTTTAACAGGCAAGGCCTAAAGGCAAACCTTCCGGTCACCCCTCTCCCTCTCTCTTGCCATACGACCACAAGATGAGTAGTTTTACTCAGCTGGTTCTCCTATACAGGCGCAAAATGACCAAGTAAAGGACCCTGGACTAAAGTGTCTCAAACTGGCCAGCAGAGAACAGGAACATTACCCTCTATAAGCTGATTATCAAGGTGTTTGTTACAGTCACAGAGAACTGGCAAGCATACACTTATGGAGAGTTTTGAAGCAGAGACTGTGTCACATTTGTTTGTCACCGATTGCATGTAAAGGCCAAGCACATGACAATATCCTGCACTTGGCGAATAGTGAATGAATGTTTTATACATGTTTACTCATTATATGTAGATAGAGGCTGAGAAAAAGGAAATTGAGACCACCGAAAAAATCAAGCTCATTACTGAGAAAGAAACAAGGTCCTGGCATTTATGTAGCACTTGGTATTAATGATGACTGCCACTCTAAAGCTTGGCCTTTCCATTAAGTCATACAATGAATTTCCAACATGATTCAACTCAAAGAGAAAACTTCAGTTAAATTCTCCAGTGATCTCTTAACATGGGTCACCCCAGGCTACATGTCAGAATCACGGGGAACACCCACTTACCTACCCAGACAAGGGGGTAAGAGAAGAAAGCCCACATAATGCCCACTACAGGTCAGCCTATCATGGCTGCTCCCATGACCTTTAACCCACCAGTCTGGAGAGCATGCTTACTTTGTATCTGCTTTCTGATCTGGAAGGAGTGGGGATATGTCCTTTTTTCTTAAAGGTTGTGAAGTGTTTGCACTGAGGACATGGCTTGGTGCTGGAGTCAATCCGGCCAAGTTCCAAGAAGTACTTATACTTGATGGAGTCCTCATGGGTTAAGTTGTAGACGACAGTTGTTTCCTCCAGGAACTCGAAACACTCTGTGACTGGGCATTTGATTTCTACTTGGCCAAGTTGTACCTGTGTAAGAAACAGACAGAAAAGAAAAAGACCACTGTTTTTTTTTAAGGTTTTCGTATTTGCAAACAATGTCTTTATATACAGAGTATATAATTCGTACTTTCAAGAAAAGATTATCAACTACCTTTCCAGATAGCATAAGGAATACTGGTCATTTTGAAACCTATATTAAGTACCAAACCTAATCAGAATCTATAAAACGTTTAAGCGTTCTCTGACGAGTAGGTTTGCAAACTTATTTGACGATCCACAGGCTCATTAAGGAAGCGGTGGTCTGTCATACTCTTTTGGAAACTTCAGTGTGAGAGAGCATCCGGCAGAGAGCCAGCTGAACGGTGCGCAGACGACTGAAGGCCCTGGGCCCTGCCAACCAAGAAGTATTCAGAGATTTCAACTGCACTGCTGTCTTCAGTCCTATGCTTTGGGCAGTTTTAGAAAGAGAGATGCTATAAAGTGCTAAAGTTTAATAGCTACTAGTCTATAACAGTCATGACCCAAATTAAAGTTTTCTGTGGCCCTGCCCCGACAAACACATAAATAGCTCCAATTTAACACAATCTTAGAAATACGAAAAGAAACCAAACCCCCTCTTTGGTATAGGAAAAATAAGAAAAGTCCTGGTTGTCATCAACCTAAGGATGTGGGTTCAATCCCCAAGACCTACGAAATAGAAGCGGCCCTTCTTCCAAAAGTTGCCCTCTGACCCCATATGCATGGCACAAGCAAGTCTCCTCTTTTATGCACACATACACCAAATGAAAAAATACAAAACAGCTGAAAATACAGTGGTGTTATTATGACATTTTAAGTGCAATGATGAAATCTTGCAACTGTGAGAAAACTTATCAACAAATAAATGTTATGGGAGATACTTAAAGCTAGCCAGACTCTTCTACGTAATCGGGTTAGCTCACCGCTTCTCGTGGTATTTGCAAGTCCTCCCAGCTTTCTGTTACCTTTAACTCTTACATGCGTTCTCTCAAGTTTGTGAGAGGTGAACAGTGATGTCAAGAGTGAGTGTGAGTTTAAGGTCTTTATTTGTAGTTGTTCTTAACAGCTACCTCTTTCCTCTCTCCAGACCCATTTTCACCCCACTCTTCCTACATTCTCTTCTCTTGTGCGTGAGTGTGTTGTTTCTCAGAATGTCGGAACAGCTTGCCAAAATCAGAGTTGTAATTGTCATGTAAGCGTCTATTGTCAGCCTTCCTCTCACAGTGTGTGTGTGTGTGTGTGTGTGTGTGTGTGTGTGTGTGTGTGTGAAGGCGATTATGGTGCCAGACGACCGTCTAGAGGCACCACTACTCTAGAAAGCATCCCAGTTCCCCTTTACTCTTAGTTTACTTTCTTGAAGTTACTATTCTAAAAGTGAGTTGTGCTAACGTCTCCTGTTTTAGTCATTTTCTGTCATGTTTAATGTGTCTGTCACCTAGTTTCCAATCCAAATGTGAACAGTGACATTCTTGGTATCACTTCTCTCCCAGTTCAGCTCTGTGGTCTTCTGGATAAATTAACATTGTAAGATATCAGGACTAAACCAGATTTTCAGACAGTTTCACTTTATAACCCGGGTTGGTCTCCCTTGCTCAGCAACCTGACTGTTTAGATATCCTCCGATCACTGGCTTTCCAACTATTTTTTCTAGTAAATTATTTTGAATTATACTTCAAGAAAGAGGTCTTTATAGCTTTTCATATTGACAAAAGTACACATGGACCAGTAAGTGTTTGGGTTTATGACATTGGTAACAAATCCTTAAAAATGACGAAGTGTTCCTTTTGCATACTCTGTGGACATCTATGAAGCCCTGCTTAGAACTAGGCACCGAGGTAAGTGCTGACGCTCGGCAGGTCCCTATCAGGAACGATGCATGCGTCGGGGCCCGGACTGAAGCTATGTCGGCCTGACAGGGTGGTGTCGCCGAAAGGTGTGGGAAGCTTGGTCACTTCATACGTGAACGGATCAGACCAGCCTTCTCAGAATGAGTGTAGCTTCCAGTGAGAGCTTAGAATCATCGGGACTTAGCCAGTAAGAATGAAGCTGTTCCAAGCACACAAAACCAACATCCTCTGTGAAAGGCCTGGAGGTAAACGCAGAGCTCTCTGGGGCAGGGCTGCCATGTTCCATTCACCCCAACTGCATTGACTTACACAGGAAGCATTCGTGTGAACTGATGATCACACCCTTAAAAGAGGGTAGGAAAATTGGATTGAACCCCACAATATCAGTGAAGAAGGGGCTGTGGACAAACGAGCTTGCATCAGAGCACAAGGGCAGGGTGTCACGCTATCTGAGGTCCCTGGACATTTTCCTCTATAAAAATAACACCAGTTCCTAGCACATGGAAGCAGAGTTTCTTTCATTTAACGGGTAACGGCCCATTTTAGTGCTTAAGAGCCCAGCCTACCTATTTCCTGCCTGATGCTTGGATTTAACCTCCATCTTCCTCTGTTTGCATTTACTTATTTCAGCCGTGTAAGTGGTAGGGATGGATGCAGCACTTTTCTAGCTATCTGGACCAGTCGGGTCTTAAGGAAATGCCATGCACTGTGGCGAGTAGAAGCATCCCAGGCCTCCGAAGGACAGGGCTATCTTGTTACTCTTTGAGCGGTGGGTGTTTATTACCTGACCACACTGGGATGCCATCCAGCATCCAGAAGGCATCTGCTCTTCTTCAGTGGTTCTTGGCCTTCTGAGAACCTATTCCATTTCCGTGGGCACCTTATTTCCTGTAGTTTTCGCTCTATTCTTTCTCAAAGCTCCCAAATCCTTACCCTACAACACTGAACCAGCGACTACACACAGCACTCTACCTACCCATCCCGGGGAGACGACCTCAGGCACATATGCCTCAGCTGCACTGGCAATTCCATCGTCTTCCTCCACCCAGCACTCTCTCCTCTGGCTTTCTTACTATGAGACAAACACACAAGCACACAAAAGTCCCTGGAAAAGTTTTTTGAGATTTTAAGTTTCTTAGCCTACTCTAGATTAACTCATTCAGAATTACGCATTCCGAATTTGAATTATTTTCAGGAAGCCAGTAATTGGCAGATGGAACAATGACTCAAGCCTTTCAATTAATGCACACTTCCTCCCCAGAGCCACACCCCTTCGCAGGCAGAGCGTGACTCATGACCTGTCTGATTCTTGACAGCTACATGTATATTGTTTTCAGACAATTTTCTTAAAAGATTATCTGACAAGTGTCTTAACGAAGCAATGTCTATTCATTTATTTATCCAGCAATATATATCCTATTAATTCAGGGATACACTTAAATAAAAAAACCCTTTAACACCTCAAAAGTAAAATTTGTCTTGCAAGCGAGAGCTGGTTAGCATTAAGTTGAAGTTTTTAGTAGTTTTACTCTTGGATGGTGCATGGCGTAACAGTGTGTCCCACAACTAGTCACCTGTTAGATTTCTGCAAACTGTGGGCCTCACAGGGCAAAGAACACGAAGACTTCTAGAGAGATGGGAAGAGACGGCTATGCTGGGCTTATGGAAAGAAAAGAATTTTAAGTGCAGATTGCTATCTTTGCCACGATGGAGAAGTGACAGCTTCCCACAGGGCCTGAAGAGCTGTGATACAGGGAAAGTCTCCACAGGCAGAGGAACCAAGGACTGTGGGTCCCTCCCAGACAGGAGGAACCTGACGTGGTCCAGTGGATAAAGCTTACCGTGTGTAGCCTGGGACAGAAATATGTGGAATGAAGCTGGTGTGTCAGGTAAATGTGGTCATATAGGCTTTCCTAATCATATTAAGAATTCTAGGTTAAATTAAAATTCAATTTGAGTCACTTCCAGGTTTTAAAACAAGGTATAACATATCACATTAATAAGTAAATAAACCATTCAAGCTCTTCTTGGAGAATGCACCTACCATACAGGAGCCAAAGTGCAGGCTAAGAAAATAGTAGCTCTCAGATAAAATCTGGGTCTACCAGATGTTCAGGGAGCAGGCTGCTGATGGCTGAATTTGGGTGCCTAGCGGCAGCCAGTATACAGCAAGTTTTGTAAGTAAGACCAATTGAGACCTTTTTTTAATTGGCAAAAATTATCTGTGTTTACACTGTGCAACATGATGCTTTAAAATATGGATCCACTGTGGACTGGCTACAGCTCATTTCAATATTTATTATTTTGGAGTGGGAACACTGAAATCCTTAGCAACCTTCAAGCTTCTCATTATTAACCACAGTGACCACATTGGACAATAGTACCTTGAACTTATTCCTTCTAATTGAAGTTTTGTATTCTTTGATGAACATTCACCAAATACCCCCATGTCTCTCACCGCTGCTGCCAGCCAGCTCTGGATAGTTAGCTACTCTCTGCTTCTCCGACTTCATCGTTTTCGGATTCTAAATTGAGTAAGATTATCTAGCAGTTATCTTTCCGTGTGTGCCTTCCTCACTCAACATTGTACTGCTGTGGTAGATGACAGAATTTCCTCTTTTTAAAAGACTAAGTAGTACTCCAATGTGTGTGTATATTTACAAGTATGACAATGTAAGCATAGTTTCTCCGTCTACTAACAGATACTTAGGTTAATTTTGCCTGTTAGCTCTTATGAAAAACGATGCAATACACATGGAAGTGGAGATAACTCTTTACATGTATATATTACACACACACACACACACACACACATACATACACACACACACACACACATACACACACACACGAGTATATATTTTTGTAGTGAGTATTTGAGAGGAGCCATTCTTTCATTGCACATAATAGCTGTAGTAAATTATTTTATTTATTTTAAAATTAATTCGCAGGGGGTGGGTTAGCCCTTGTGACACATGTGAAGGTCATAGGACAATGTAGAGGGGTTAGTTCTCCTTTTACACCCTGTGGTTCCTGGGGATTCAACTCAGATGGTCAGGCTTACTGGCAAGCACCCTTCCCCCAGCCATCTCACCAGCCTGGCTGTGGAAGTTTACATTCCCACCCACATGTACTCCACCATTTATCCTTTTTACAGTTTATAGAAACATTTGTGTAGTGATAGTGATAAAAATGATGGGTACATAGAGTAGACTAATTGTGAAGCCTTCACTCATGGCCTTCACAACAGTGATCAGTGCTGACAGATTTTGTAACTTGGGTTTGATGTTACTACGTCCATTACTATCTTCCCAGTGTTTCATAAAGCCTTCACTAGGGATAATTACAATCATATGTGAAATGGTAGATAGGCGCTAGGAATCCTCATGTGCTCATTCTCTCATTTAAGCAATTGTCAACTCATGACCAATACAGACTCTTTGGGGACTTGACTTATTTAGATCTTGCATCTCATTTTGAAGTAAACGCCCAACATCATGTCATTTCACTCATACATATTTTCATATGGTTCCAAGAATTAAGACATTCCTCTGCTACTATAACTGTCATGCCAAACATTTCCCCAAATGTCTCTTAATATCAAACCAACGTTTGCAAAGTGCCAGCCGACATCTGTCTACAGTACAGCGATGTTCTGAGTACACATAACTGACTTTGCATTTTGTTGTGTTCAATGCTGATGCCACTCCTTACCTCACTGAAAAATATGTTCTCTGCTTCTTCTGAACAAGTTCAATCTTGTAAGAAGAAAATTACTTAACTGTAAAACAATCTCCAAGGTGTCAGCAGGAAGCATAATTATCCACTTAACACCTGAGCTAGATGGATAATTTGCCACATGAGAGAACTCAAAAGTAATTTAGTGGCTAAGGTGAGAGAGACCTCTGAAGTGGTGGATTAATTAACTAAATTCTCCAAAGAAAAGGACGGAAAAAGGTACAATCTGGGGCCTCAAAATCAATTTATCAAATGTTTAGTATGATTTGGACCTTGGTTTTAAGTTGGACATGAGATTTTACAAGGTGTTTACAGCCTTTTGCTCCCGATACCAAAGGATCGCGTTGTCTGTATCCTGAACAGTGAGCAGCAGCATCAGGACGCCCTCAGCATCCACTGTGCAAACGGCTTCCCAGCTCGCTGCTTTCCAGCATCAGCAGCCATGAAGAGGTGGATGCTCTGGGGTATTTTTGTGTTTGCTTTTTGGCATATGTAGACATGTTAATGGATGAACATGCATCTGTGTGCACGCACACAGGTGTGGAGGCCAAGGACAGGTGTTTTCACAGACTGCTTTCTTTATTTACTGAGGCAGGGTCTCTCACTAAACCCAGAGCTTCTAAGTCTGGCTAGCCAACTTGCCAACTTGTCTCCTCTCCTGAGTGCTGGGAATACAGGCAGCTGCCATGCCCACTGGCTTTTTATATGGGTGCTCGGGATTCAAACTCTAGTCCTCATGCTTGCACAAGTGCTTTATCTCCTGAGGCAGCTGCGTAGGAGTTTTTAGTTTCCTCAGCAGCTTCCACGATGTCCTATGGTAACACCTTAAGTTGCTTTCCTTTTTATTGTTCTACCAGGTACGAGCAGCATGAGTGCAAAGAACACCGTATTTAGGAGCCTGAAGCAAAACCACCAAACACCCACATAAAATAATAAATGCAACCGTGAAAAGGAAGCGTATCACAAAACGGGAAAACTTCAGCCCTAGGTGCCTTGTAGGTGAATCCACTAGCAGTCAAGGATAAAATAACATTAACATTACACCATAATTTCGCAAACAAGGGGGAAAGAAGCATTGTTGTTAATTCTTATGGAGTTAGCATAACCCTGATGACAAAACCTGCAACAGAAGCTTCTAGGAAAAAAATATTGGGCAATCTCTTCTATAGACATTGATGCAAAAACCCTGAGAAAGCATTCACAAACTAAACTGACCAACACAGGAGCTATATCATGATAAAGCTGGTCCTATTGTAAGAATGCAAGCAGGATTATCTACTGAAGCTTGAACAAAGACGCCTTATTGGCCCTCTGGAGAGCACCATGGTGTTTGTCAAAAACAAGCACCTAAGGAAAGATGGCAGAGGGGAGCCAAGAAGAAAGTCATTCATCCATATTCTAAGGAAGATCTGTCAGACAGGAAAGCTCTAGACAGATAAATATCGGCCATGATAGAGACCCAGCACTGCATCCCACAGCCTCAGGACTGTGTGTATGAAGTGAACCTTGCTGATCTGCAGATTGATTTTGGAGCTTTATCCTAACTACTGAGGATGTGTGGAGCAAGCCTGCCTGGTCAGTTTTCATGGAAATGAGCTAAACTGGAACAAAATGTATTCTGTGGTCAAAAGTAGAGTCGGTCAGTAAGGAAGACCACCCTGAAACATCACAGCCTATTGCCACTGCTTTTTGGTGGCCCTCCAGGACCTGCGTTAAGACTCTGTTGCTGTGAGTCAAAGGATATGGGGAAATGAAGCTGCTACCATCATGAAAGTTTCATCCCTACTGGCTAGCTTCCACGGTGCAGGAAGCCTCTCTCGTGATACTGGGGGAGAACGGTAACCAGCAGTCTTATCCAGTTGTGATCCCTGGAAGCTACTTTATAGCAATGCCTAGATTGACACAATAGGCTCTCCACTGCAGTAGTGGCAGCGGGAATGCTATGGGATTAACCAGCCACTTTCTGATAGGATTTAAGGTCCATTACCATTGACATGGAAATCATGCTTGGTACCACTAACTGGGCCAAAGAACTGAATGTGGCTAAGTCATTGACCTTTGGGAATAACATAATGTTACTGTCAAATGGACACAGTATTAAATTGCACCACTTCCTCCGGGTTCTTATCGTTATGCTTATAGATCATGCATTTTCCAACCCTCATCAGAGAAGCTCCTTTTTGAAACAGATGGAGGTTAATATAGACACCTATAACTTCCGATATGCAGAGCGAGTCTATGGAATGTTCTACTCTAATTTGGACATCTATATCACAGCCCATCCCTCAAGTCTCAGTGATCACCTCAGAAGAGGGGGTAGTGAAAATTTAAGAGTCAGAGACAGTAACTGTCTGCAGTGAAACAGTAGTTGCGGGCCATAGCAGAGCTGCTGCACACATGAACTTACAGCATCTGGGACTACATGAACAAGACTTGGATAAGACCACGCCAGCCAAAATCCCAGCATGGATGGGGAAAGCTCATTATGTTACACCCCTAGCTAAGGATCTACTGTCAACTGATGACTTCCAGTGTGGAATGGAGTTTTCCTAGGACCTCTGAAAGGCTAGTTATGTTGCAGTAGACAGTCCTACACCCTTGCACATACAGGAACTCAGTTGTTGTTTTTTTGTTTTATGGTTTTAAAGAGCATATAGCATTAGGAAGGAAAAATGGTTGAGGGAATAGTGGTGGAGTTGGAGGGGAAGGTATGGGGGTGGATTTGATCAAAGCACACACATGCATATATGACATTTTCAAACAACAAAGGGCAGGTTGTGATTACAGCAATGGTAACGTGAACCCTACTGCCAGTTATCGGCTTCATCTATTTTGCATTGGTTTTACAAAAACACAAGAACCAGTAAGCAACATTACCAGCACATCTGCCATTCCCAGAAGATGATGAGAAAAATCATGGTCCAAGAGGACACACAGATGTCTTGAAAGAAGAGGATAATCCATTGCTTCTGGCTGGCATTGGGGAAGACACAGAAAGGCTTGCCTGTCAGTAGGTCCCCTTCTTAAAAAAGGAAAAATGCTGAAGGCAGCCGGGTTTGAACTGGGAAAGTGCCTGGAGCTTTATGGTTAAGGCAATTGGTTGGGAAAGGCTGCAGGTAAAGGGACAGGTGCCAAGGCTCCACATGGAACACCAGGCAAAAGATCTGCTTAAAATTCAAAGCTTTAATAGTGACAAATTTTAAAAATCTTATTTTTAAGAAAATAAAGTTTAAAACACAATAAAGGAGAAAGATCTTTTGATCATCACACATCAGGAAACATTCGATATATTCAACATCTATTCCAGAGAAAATCATTCTGAATATCAGCAATATGAAAGTGTCCTTAGTGTGATGAGGAATAGCTACAAGAACATCCACAGCAAACACCAAAAGTGTGAAACACCGACAGTTTCTTCTCAACGTTGTACTAGGGGCAGTGATCCCCAATGTCACTATTATTCAACACCCAGTAGAGTGTCTGACCAAAGCAAGATGACAAAAAAAGGAAATGAGAGTTGAACACATTGGAAATGAGGAACTCAATCCCTCATGACTTGCAGATTTCATGATCATACACGTAGAGACTTTGAGTTCTAACAGATAAACCATTAGAATTAAATGTAAATCTAGCAAGTGCAAAATGTTGCACAGGTTGGTCTTGGAATCTAGACTCTAGTTGGTGAAAGGAATAAGAAAGGACAGACACATAGACACATGTACAGAGAACCTGGGGCCCAATGGAGATGCACCATCCACAGAGCAACAGTAACCAGAACCCAGCGTTCGTCTTCTGTATCTAAAGCAGAGGGAGGTTTACTATATCCAGATGAACACGGCCTCTGTAGGGTGGCTATCTTCAGCTGCAGTCATCTGACAGAAGGAAGCTGTGGTTGATAGTTTTTGTGTAGGCTGTCAACATTCACACTTAGACCAGAGGAAGACTATGTGGACCTCTGAGCTTCACCACAGGAAGGATTTGCTGTCCCGACATCTGAGGCACTGGGTTGTTGACATAGCTGTGCTCATGTAAAACAAATTTCCTCAGAACTTCATCCACTCTGCATATTCATTCAAGGCTTTCTTTGCTTCATGTAAGCAAGGGCACTAAATAGGTTAGTAATGCACAAGCTTACATATTTCTGTATACTCGTTATGAGAAATCAAAGATAATCTCCAAGAACCAATGACATTTTGGATAATAAAACTATTTCCAACAGAGGTAAATATAACAAATTATCTCCTCAAACAGACGTCAAAAAACAACTAATGACTAAAAGAACACACTGCATTCAAGAATTGGAAGAACACACTGCATTCTGGGACTGGAAGAGCACACTGCATTCTGGGACTGGAAGAACACACTGCATTCTGGGACTGGAAGAGCACACTGCATTCTGGGACTGGAAGAACACACTACATTCTAGAACTGGAAGAACACACTACATTCTGGGACTGGAAGAACACACTGCATTCTGGGACTGGAAGAACACACTGCATTCTAGGACTGGAAGAACACACTGCATTCTGGGACTGGAAGAACACACTGCATTCTGGGACTGGAAGAGCACACTGCATTCTGGGACTGGAAGAGCACACTGCATTCTGGGACTGGAAGAGCACACTGCATTCTGGGACTGGAAGAACACACTGCATTCTGGGACTGGAAGAACACACTGCATTCTGGGACTGGAAGAGCACACTGCATTCTGGGACTGGAAGAGCACACTGCATTCTGGGACTGGAAGAGCACACTGCATTCTGGGACTGGAAGAACACACTGCATTCTAGAACTGGAAGAACAACTGCATTCTGGGACTGGAAGAGCACACTGCATTCTGGGACTGGAAGAACACACTACATTCTGGGACTGGAAGAACACACTGCATTCTGGAACTGGAAGAACACACTGCATTCTGGGACTGGAAGAGCACACTGCATTCTGGGACTGGAAGAGCACACTGCATTCTGGGACTGGAAGAACACACTGCATTCTAGAACTGGAAGAGCACACTGCATTCTGGGACTGGAAGAACACACTGCATTCTGGGACTGGAAGGATACACTGCATTCTGGAACTGGGAGATTCAACACTAACAAGTGTAAAACCAATCTGGAAGCAGCTACTATTTCAAGTTAAGTGAAATTTCTAGCAGTTTTCCTTTTCTTATTTTTGGGGAAAGTAGACTCAATATTATGAGGTAATTTGAAAACATATATATATATATATATATTTTTTTTTTCATATTCATGACACTTTCCACTGTTTGAGCTCCCAGAGCCTATAAGTGACATGTAACGACCATTGTTAAATATCAGGAGAGAGGGACTTTGGAAGGAGATTGACTCATGAAAGTGGAGTCCCTGCAAGTGAGATTAGTGCCCTTATGAAACCGACCCCAGAGAGCTCTGCCTCTCCTTCTATGTTGAGAGACACACTGGAAAAAAAAAGCTGTCTACAAACACAGACATTCTCAGGGCTCAGTTTCAAAAGTTCCAGTTCATGCTCACTGTGGGTCTGCAGTGGTGCATGTGGCAGGAACATGTGGCAGAAGAGGCAAGCTTACTTCATGCCATCTAGAAAGTAAGGAGCAACAGAAGGGAGCGTCCTAATATCCCCTTCAATACATGTCCCCAATGACCTACCTTTCTTCCATTAGCTCCCATCTCCCAAAGGAACCCCCAATTTCCTATAGTGCCTCTGGGTGGGAACCAGCCTCCACATGTAAAGCCTTGGGAGGCTTTCAATATCTAAAGTTGAACAGCTCCCTAGTTTATAATATTTGATTATAAAGGCATGAGTGGACTAAGTCAATACTTGATCAAGGAAAGAACAGCAGTAAAACTTGTTCTGCAAGATTTAAAACTAATCTGGGAGCTCCAGGATTATGATACAATGGTGCTGGCTTGAGGGCAGATCTTGCAACAGTGGACCAGGCGTACAGAACAAAAAGCAGTCCACAGGGAAGCTAAATACACCGATGGTACACAGTAGTGTGGCAGACAGCTGATTTAGTAACTCATCTGGGTTCCTTAAATCTCATGGCCGTTAGTCTTAGATGTCCCCTTTGCACGAGGTGGGTTATGGTTATGTAAGTAAAAAAGAAGCTTCTAAAGGCACCCGAGAACAGTTTTGTACCAGAAAGTACTTCTTACACACGATGGGAAAGCATTCATTATACAAACAGGTCAATTCACACCTACACTAACCAGAAAATGTAGAAGAGTTGAGATTCATAATTATGAAATATTCACAAAACAGAAATGACAAGTCTCATAACCAGAAAATATAAAAAGTGAAAAAATATGACCAACACAGTTTTTAAAAAAAATGGTCAAAGGACAGACGGGATTTCAGAAAAGATGATATCCACATGGCCACAAAGAACATCGGAGGGGGCTCAGATTTGTGAGCACTCAGAGAAGAGCCCAGGGCAGGTGCCTCAGAATTAACAACCTGAATGCTCGCCTCACTTGAAGGGTCAATAGATTGGCTAGGGAGAGATGGCTTAGTGGGTAAGGGGCCTGCCAGGCAAGCAATGAGGATCTACGTTTGAATTTCCAGAACCCACAGCCAGCCACATGCAGCAGCACATGTTTGATCCTGTGTCCCAATGTCTCTATGCTGAGATAAGAGGCAGAGACAGGAGAACCCAGAAGCTCATGGGCCAGGTAGCCTGGTATATAGAGCAATGGAATTAAAGATTGTAGCTCAAGACAGAAGCCAGACTGAACACCTGAAACTATGACAAGCACACGCTCACATAGAGCGCGCGCGCGCACACACACACACACACACACACACACACACACACACACACACACACACAACACACACATACACACACACACGTGCGCGCGCGCGCAGAGGGAGAAGGGGAAGAGAGAAAGATTAAACATTAAATATTTAAAATAACTGTAGACTTAATGGATTATTGGATTTTTACATAGCCAGTTCTAGGTACTCTCTTTCATGTAATCATGCTCCTGTATTACTCAAACGTTTCCCCTTCACTCTCTGGATTTTATAACCACCTTTAAAGTAAATGTAAATATTCAACTCATGTGTTTTAAGGTTGTAAATTCTCATGGTTCTTCGATAAAGAAGTAGGACACAAACCCAATGGACAAGCCTGGGTCTCAGCCAGGCCCTGTTTCCTCACAGACACAGAAGGCTGGGGTTTCTTTCCAGAGACTTTGCAGGGTGGCTGCAAAATGCAAGGCTCTCCACTATCCTCCCGAATACAAATGTCTATGAATAATCCTTGTCGTACTCTCTTTATCAGGAGTTGCGTCCCAGAGCTATGCTTATATTAACTTGAGTAGGTTTTACTGTTTCTTCATAATTCCTAGTACAGCATACCATTTTATTATAACCAGTCATAATGCCTATCCTGATATCTATATTATTCTTAGTACTTTGTTGTATCAGACAATGCTGGAATATCTAATATTTTACATGCATTATTCAACTCTACACAATTACCTAAGAAAGATGAGTGCCTTAGATGAGAACCGTTGGGTCTAAAGAAAATGCTTGCGTTTAATAGACAGAATTAGCCTGTTCTCCAGGGGACAGTTAGAGTCGGTGTGGTGGCTCACGTCTGTAACTCCAGTACTCTGGAGGCAGAAAAAGGAGGACCATGAAGTTAGGGTCCAGCCGGACCAACAGAGTAAAACTGTATTTCAAAACAAACAAAAGAGAAAACTTCGTGACCAAATAAAGCTTTGACCAATTAGGTATGTAGAATGTTTAGATTCTGGAATTTATAGGGCAACAAGTTCCTTTTCTTTATTTATTTTTGTAAAGTCATAAGTCCAATGTAATTTCCTTTTTTGAGAAGCACACTGAGATGTAATGTCAGACACTAAGCAATTTTTACGTGTCCCTAACTTACCTTGACTCTTTGAGAAGAGAGCTCCCTACTTCTCATCAATACTTGGCAAATATTACCAGAGAGGGCCTTTGTCCCCCCCAAATCCAAGTTACTGAACAAGCATTTAGGCGAAGGGAAACCTGAGGTGTCACATGTGTGTAAATGTCCAACTTTTATAACTTCCTGTTTAAGTGAAACAGTTAAGTTCACTAGGTTTACAGTTGCTGTGCTGTCATCTTACCTGAGGTCACTGGCATCCTTTGCCTCTCCCTAGTCCCTCCTGTCCCAGACCCTCTTATTCCACTCTAATCTTTACTGCTTGTGCTTTTGGATTTGATGCTTAGGTGAAGTCATGTGGTAACTGGTTTTGTGCACACTTATCCCAATCCAAACAGTGTCCTCTGGGTTATAGCAAAGGGCAGAGCACCCTCTGCTTTATCCGTTCCACTGCATACATGGACACTCTCTTACTCATCCATCCACTGGTGGACTTGTGGGCTGTTCCCACGGCATAGGTAGACAAGGACTGCAGTGGGTATGGAAACATAGTTATTATATCCTCTAATGGGGTCACTGGATTATATGGTAATTCCGCTGTACTGTTTCCTATGGCAGCTGTGCTAACGTCGCCACCAACAGAACACAGGATTCTTTCTCCAGAGCACTGTTTTTAAGATACAATTCTGATCATCATATCTCATAACTTAGTATATGTGCTACTGAAGCGAGCACAGAGTCTCATAAATTAAAGAATCCAATGCCCTTACACTGAAATAAAGTGAAGATTTCTCATTATGTGAAACCAGCCCTGCCTCACGATTGTCCACTTTGGGGGCTCCCTGTTCCCCCTCACAGGCTATGTTTCCATCATATTTGCTTTCCTCTGGGCTCTTACACATGCTAGGGCGCATTTTACATCATTTAGGACGTATTTTTGAACATTTCCTTATATAAATTCTTCAGATCTTAGTACAGAAGGCAAATACTACTAAAAGACATTGATACTCTATCAAAACTGTACCTGGTGATCTTAAAACAGCGTGTGTACCTTCGGCAAACGATGCTTACTCAAGTAGTTTGGTTTGTATTATGTTTTCCTGTTGTCTTGTAACTCCTTAAAGACAGCACTGTGGTGCGCTTGTTCCTGTACCTCCCACACCCTGCTGATGACCTGGCACAGAGCGTGTACCTAACAAACATGCGTCGAAATTTAAAAAGAGGCTAAGACAGCTTTGCATGGGCTTTGCTATGTAATGATCAGGTGTCACTAATAATAAGGGGGAGTAGGTGAGAAAATGACCCTGTTATAGAATAAATGGTATGTGATTCTGGACTATTTTAACGAGGGTGAGGAGGCATGCAAAATGGCCTCACTCCGTGACAAAGAGGATAAAAATGGCCAGGTCTAAGTGCCAGAGCAGACTTATTCAGGCTGTATGGCCAGTCTCCTAAGAATCGCCCATACTCACAGCTTGCTATGGTTTTAGATTCTGCTGTGATGGTTGAAAAAGGGAGTTTCCGTGGCTCTCTGTGACAGCTTCTGTCTGCAGGTGTCCCTAAGCAGCTCAGAAGAAAAGGTCGTACTATGGTTCGGAGATTAAGTGTCCCTGCAAGTGTCTCAGATATTGAAGGGCTAATCTCACACTCTACCTTCTTCAGTGGATTAGTCTATTGCTTCATTCAAACTCTCCATAGAAAACTAGGAGGTAATAAAACCCAAAGGCAGGGTATGCTTGAGCAGTGTGCCCCAGAAAGGTAAACCTAGTACTTGGCCCCATCCTGCCAATTCTCCTTGCTCCCTGGAAACTAGAGACAAGACTTCTCCTCCAGACGTACATACATCCTAGCCGGAAAGAGCAGATCCAGTCAACCACAGGCTGTATCCTCTGATACTATGAGCCGAAATGGATCCCACTGGACGTTCTCTTCCCTTTTTTTTGTCTTAGTGACCAAAAGCTAAATAACACACACATTTGCTACTGACATTTATTAATGCATTAGTTATTGAACTTCCACTAGTTGACTAAAACATTAAGAGACTTCTACTAAAGGTGACAGAACTATACAAATTTTATCTGATGGTTAAATAATCTCACTATTTCATATGAGAGATCTGAAATATCTATTTTTTTATTCCTAAACAAAAAGCTATAATTTCAGTCTCACTGGATAGACGTATAAGGGAAAAATGGACCGATTGTTAGGTCAAGTGTGTGATGACTATAAGTCTCTTAAGCCATACTTTCAAACAGACTTGCAAATACTGTATTGATATTGATTTACTTCGTAGCTGTGGCCAGTGCACTTCTTTTCCCTCATAAGGACATATTGGGGACTTGGAGCACATGGGGTAATATCTGACAACAGCTTTGGTCAGTGAATGGCCTTGTTTACTGAAGGATAGAATACCATTTTACTAGTTGTTTTGATCATATAGGGAAAATGAGATGACCTGTATTTGTGTAACTAATAAATGGTTTTATAAAAGAGATTTGGAAAATGGCAGTAGAAAAATCAGGCCTTGGTTTATCATCTAAACAAGTTCTTTTATTTTCTGGACAATTCTCTCTCTCTCTCTCTCTCTCTCTCTCTCTCTCTCTCTCTCTCTCTCACACACACACACACACACACACACACACACCTTGCAAGCCTTTCGCACACATGCATATCATATCATAGTCTACATGTAACTCACTTTAGTATCCTACCTGTCCACATCTATGCAGTGTGAGCCCCTCTTATGTTATTACTGTGTGTGATCACTTTCTGATATCCAGGAAACTGAGAATATACTGACCATTTTGCAACCTGTCAGCAAGCAGCAATAGTCCACCTCTATGTGGACACTGCATCCAGTAATGCACGTCACTTCGCTGGACTGAATACCTCAGGGCAAAAAGGCCTCTGTATTAGAGGCTATTTTCTTAGGCTAGATTCCCAGAACTGAAATTACTAGGTCAAAGGAAATGATTAGTCTAAAATTTTTCAAAACATACTGTTGAAATGATTCTCGAGGGCTGTATTAATGCTAAACAATATCAACCTTTTCTCTATTGTAGACTACCACCTTAAAAAAAGCATGCAAACACATACATATGTACACTCACTCACCCACATATATACCTCAATATTTTGTCAAGTAAAGTAGCAATGCTATTATATTAATATATGTCAGTCCTTTTCCTCCTTGCTGTGAGATGCCTAGCCATGTACAGCCTATTACAGTCTGATCCTTCTCCCACACTTGCAGTATTCATGGAGATTATCTAATATTCTATGTGAAGCATGAATAGTTTCCAGCAAGTGCAGCCAAAGGAGAGCCTTTATCCAGAATTCAGCCCTGAGCAGATGTTTACTTGGCAGCCTGACTGCACTAATTAGCATCAGAAAGCAGGGCAATTTAAAAAATAGACAAGCAGATCTCAGGTCCGTGAATCACTGTTCTGTAAAGGGCCCAAACCATCTGGGCCCAGTCCTCCATTTTGAGAAAAGGAAGCAGGACAGTAGAGAAAGTCAAGGGACCTCAGAATACCAGGCGCTCACAACATAATGTCCTCACAGTGTGGCCTCTTAAACCCCAGCCATTCTCTATCTCACAGAAGCTGGTTTACAGATAATCTGAAGGATTACCTACATCTCAGACGGACATGTGGCAGTTTCTGTTAAATCTTAGTTTCCTACATAGCACAAGCAGGACTTAGTATTTACTTATTGACATAGATTGAAACAGAATAATCAAAATCTTGGCAGACATATGTCCCCAGGCCAAAGACAGGGGATGACTATCTCTGTCTAAAGTCCTGTTGTAGGGCACAGAACATTCACTGCAGCCTACCGCACCGGAGAACCCACAGAAACGAGGAGCAGCAGGTGGAGATCTCAGGACCCGCAAAGCCTCTCGCCAAGATCTGTTGTGCTGCCCTCCACAAAGCTGGCCTTTCAGAAAGCAAGATGAGACTTTGATCTCATAAGCAAAACTAGCAATGCATGATTGTCATGGACATAATTTTAACACCGGTTTGCTTTTTTCCTGTTGTTCATTTTCTCAAGAAACAGATGTTTACAGGTGATTTTTTTTTAAAACAGGAAAGTACTTTTCAAAGGATCTACACTAACAGGGCAACTAAGGAAAGTTTTATTTTGAAGTCTCAAAATGATGTGACTACTTCCAAAATATTTCAGAGCTAACACACATTTAGGGAACTACAATGTTGCCTTCTGTTCCAATCTAACTTGTTTGCAAATTTAAATATGTCAAATTCCTTTACTGGCAAAGCATTATTAATGTATCTTTTTAAAAGGAATAAAGTACATATTAGGCTATAATGTATACACTAAGTGATTTATTTCTAGTTTTCTATTTTGAAACATTTGATATCTTCTCTCTTACACAATATTTTTCATTGTGCTTAAGCATTTAAAAATATTTAATCAAAGTATAACCTTGTGATGAGGACAGATCCCACATGAAGTATTTTTACCTAATATAAATGCCATATTCAAGTTTCCTCAATTTCCCCTCCAATGATCTTCACAGTTGCTTTTTAAAAAACAATTTAAGATTGATCAAGGAGTCCAGAGTCCATTCAGCTGCCCTAGTGGTTCAGCTGGTTCAGCCCTTCACCTGAAGAAAATGCTGTCATTAAATGTGAGAAATTCGGGTCAGTTATTTTGAAGAATGTCTCACAATGTGGATGTGTTGATTACCTCATCCTAAGAGAACCAGGTGAGCATTTTTCTGGTGCGGTGTCTTGACAAACAGCAGGCCAGGAGGCCTACAGCTCAGGTCCCCACAGTTGCTGACGGCAAGTGTGCTCTCTTAGCTCCAGTGATGACTGCCAGGGCACTCCCCACAGCACTGCCCGGTCCTCTGTGAGGAACATGTAACGTGTAGGTTGGTACTTGGACACAGAGCTGTATTTAGTTCCCCTAAGAATGTTTTACTCAGTGGCTGCTTTTCCATCTGTTGATGATCTGTTCCTGAATCAGACACTGAAGTAGGGGTTCCAGAATGTAGCTTTTTCTAGTTCTATTATTCCTTCTACTTCTATTAGCTGTAATTCTGAGTAAGAGAGGACTTTGCATATCTCTCTCTCTCTCTCCCTCTCCTCTCCCTCTCCTCTCCCTCCCTCTCCCTCCTCTCCCTCCTCCCCTCCCTCTCCTCTCTCTCTCTCTCTCTCTCTCTCTCTCTGTGTGTGTGTGTGGGTGAATGTATGTGTGTGTGGTATGTGTGTTGCGTGTGTATGTATCCTCAGTATTTCCTTTTTAAATCATCATGTTACAATCCATTACCATCTTTCTAATTGGCCCACGCTTGGCCAGAAGAGATTCAGTAAGTCAGCACCTTTCGGCAGGTCTGCATTAGTCTTGAGTAATTCCTTGTCATGGAGCTAGAATCAGCAGAGTCTCCAGAGCACTGTGTCTTGAATGAGGAGTTAAATCTATTTGGAACCCAGGATCGGGGCTTTAGAGGTGCACCCGTTTCTACTAAAGCATCACGACTTCAAAGCTGCAGCACCTGTGTATCCAGTCCTTACTCCGGTTATACAGTCATGCCATCAGTTCTAGCCCACTCTGCTCGTAGCTCTTTTCTGCAGTGAGACGAACTATTGCAAACAGCTCCCCTCCCCCACAGCCCCCCCCCCGTTCCCCAGAGAATATTTCTCTGAGTAAGTGTCACGGCAAGGCGTCTGTAACTTTTCTGAGTTAATTCTTTAGCCTGGTTATTCAGCCAGTCTGGTAAACAGTTAAGTGCCTTTGTTCATTTCGTATTCTATTTTTAGGTTTGCTTTTTAACGTTTTCTATTTTATTTATTTTTGGTAAGTAAAACAATGTGATTCAAAAATCAAAACTATGTGAAAAATACACTTAGGCTCTCAGAGGGTTTATACTTCAAGATGGTGGTCACATACCAGCCCTTCCACTCCATTTCCTCCCCACCTCTATCCAGTTTATGGTTTCTAACAAAGTTCTTTTGACACAAATAAATACGTTTTGGTTCTTTTTCACTGTCTTGCCCCAACATATTCTTAACCTCCCTGAATTAGGGAATTTTTGTATCAGAACTTAACAGGTGAACACAAGGCAGACCTCTAGTTTCAAACTGATAGAGAAAGAGCAGACAGGGCTATTCTATGTTTCTAAGACCTTCACGTCAGTGAAGACCAGCAATGCAATTAAGAAGTATCCAGAGACAGAATTTGGTGAGCAAATCATTGTGCTCTGAATTTAAATGCCACACTCATGCAAAGCGTTGCATTTCCAGATACACGTCACAGTAAAAACAGACTTTTCCCCACTAACTAAATGTGCTTTTAAGGGACGTGCAGACATACAGTATATACATCTCTAACTGTGCCCTACATGGGACAAAAAGAGCAGCCAGCACAGCAGGAATACCAGAACCGTGAAAATGCATCTTAGAAGTGAATGTAAGGTATTTAGTGATGCCCTTAGATGTGAGCCAAAGCTTCCTTGACTATAGTGACTGCACAAGCCCATAATCTTCTGAAACAAACGTAAGCTGGGTACTCTACAAAACGAGCGCTGATCAGCCTTACAAGTGTTCCTTTTATTCACTGTGTGATCTTCAACTGAAAAGGCATTAAATATTCCATCTCTTTCTCACATACATACAGACATACACAGACAGACAGACACACACTCAGTGAAATACAGGAAACTGAAGCTAGAATTCTGTGCATGCTAGGCAAATGCTGTATACACATTTGACCCTCTTTCTGCTATTTTGAGGTATTGTCTAATTAAGTTACCCAGGGCAGCCTTGACCTGGTTTTGAACTTGGGACCCTCTAGTCATAGCTTCTGAGTAGCTACAACACCAAGCCATCATCACTTCTTACTTTAGAGATAATAAATTACAGTCGAAGTATGGTCCAGATATAATTTGAATTCTCCTGGCTAAACAAAAATACAATGGATTTGATAGTCAAATGCAGTTATGGCAAAATATTAAAATAAAATTCAACCACGTATATGCACCTAACAAAGGAGCCCTATCAAAGGGCTCTGTACGCATCATTTTTCTCTTTGTAAGAATCATGGGAACTTATTTTTTATTAGAATTACTATAATTGTTGACATTTTATAAAGGATGAGACAATGGATTTCTATGGTGTAAGTACCTTCATTAGTTGCAAACCAAAACAACCCTGTCTAGGAAACTTAGAGAATGTCGCACCATTTTGTTTTGCCTCTTCCTCTTCCTACCAGGTCCTGCCCACTGTCTGAGTAATTAGCAATCCCTAGGGATCTGCATCTGACCCAGTGTGGCTCAGGGGGTGGGACTTACTTTTCATCTGATGGCACAAGGATGACATTTCACCTTATATTGTTACAGGGTGACACATTCTTAAACCTTAACTTTTTCCTCGTTTTTGTTTTGTTTTGTTTTGCTGGGTTGGTTGGTTTTCTCGGTCTGTATTGCTGTTACTCCTGAAGGAGCGGGACTGCCTGTCAACCTGTTCAAAGGCAGGCAAAAGCATGCACTTCAGAAGGTGGGACATTCCTCATCTTTATTCAGATTTCCAAGTAATTGACCATTTTCACACCCAGAATTCACCACATCTTCTAAGTAATCAGACACAATCTACACCAGGGGTTCTCCACCTTCCTAATGCTCTGATCCTTTAATTCAGTTCTTTATGCTATGGTGAAACTACAAAGTTATTTTTGTTGCTACTTCATAACTGTAATTTGCCACTGCCATGAATTATAGTGTAACTATCTGTGTTTTCTGATGGCCTTAGGCACCCCCTGTGAAAGGGGGTCAATTCTAGGGGGGTCGTGACCTACTGGTTGAGAACCACTGGCATACACCAAAAGACCTTCTGAGATTCTATGGTATGGACTAGCATATTTCTTCCTGATATTTCTTTTATAGTCACCTAAGGCTCAAATAGCTCTCTTAATTCTATCATTCCTCCAACAGTCTCTCTTCTAAAATAAACAAAAAAACAAAAACAAAACAAAACAAAACAAAACAAAACACCAGTCTGGATTTCTGGTCCGCTTCTGTCTGCCCCTTTGTTCTCATTGTCCCAGTAAGCTAAAACTCAAGTTTTGTGAATGCTAATGTGTTTGGAAAGCCTTTAACAAAAACAAACAAGATATTATGTTTCCAGTGAAAACTCTTATGTTGAAGGGGATCTGTCCCTGAAAACACAATGAGCTCCTTCTATGGTGTACAAAGGAGAATATTGCAAATAACCCACATCCCTTTACTCTGAGGCCCCCAGATTCACAGCAAGTCACTTGACTTAATAAAAATAAAATATAATTGTTACTCTTTCCAATGTAACACAGGGGCCTTAACTAGAAGTCAAAACTATTTACCACAACTGTACAACTCTAAGCCTCACATGGTCCACACTATAATGTATGCCGATTCCGAAGGAGCCCTTGCACTGTCTCCCATGGACGCAAAGCCTTTCCTAATACATCCATGCTCTTTCCTCACAAGCTTTCAGGGAGTCACCTTTACGAACGGCCAGTGTTTGTCCTTAAACAATTCCAACCCAACAGATTCTGCCCTTAGAGGGTGGGTGTAAGCACGAGTGTTTTAAATGCTTCAGAAGAGTCTGGTAAATGAAAAACATAGTAACCTCTTCTGTAAATTCACAGTCATGGCAGCCATTTTACACAGTGATTGGCTGCTTTCCTACCTCACTGCTTTGTAACTATAGATGTTCTAGCTCAATTTCTCAATATTGAATGTGTTCATTCATCTTAATACAATGCTTGTGCCCAAACAGCCACTGAACACAATTTGAATAGAAGGATTAAAGAGACTGTTGCCCACAGAACCTTCCCAGTAAAAACTCAGTGATGTTTGAATATACACAAATAAAGATTAGATTCAATCTCTATTTTAAATATAGGGTTACATTCCTTTGAGCTTAAAGGCCTATACAAATCTTAATACAATGGAGAGAATATAGGCACATCTGATAGTAACAGTACTATTTTGGGCATTCATGTGGTACTTTATCTATATATCTAACTTATAACTTGACAAAAGAGCCTTAAAACGGGTTATAATAGGAGAGATAAAGCTGCAAAGCAGTAACAGAGCCCCTGCACGTTGTTGGAAGAGTTAGAACCTTCACTATGAAACCCTGCTAAAGGCAATTCCAGTAATCCCCAACTTAACTGAAGACTTTCTAGTTGTAAAGACAAATGGAAAACAAATGCAGTGTATCAACATTAATATGGTATTGCCATAATGCAGTCAGTCATTCCCACAGTGAAGCAGACATCTGCTTCCATCCAGTGGAGAAAACCATTTGAAGTCAATGGGATACAAAAACGAAAGTCTAAGAAAACGGTGATCCTTCATGTAATGTATGCCAAATGTCAAAATTCTATATCATGTCCCACTTTAAACAAAAGTTTATTAGCTCGCCATGTTAGTGTTAAACTTGGAGGCTGTTTCCAATTGTTTCTAATTTTAAAAAATAATACAGAATACCCTAAATCCCTATACAGGCTCTGTGTGTGTGTGTGTGTGTGTGTGAGTGTGTGTGTGTGTGTGTGTGAGTGTGTGTGTGTGTGGTGATAGAGAAAGCAAGAACAAGAGAGAATGAGAGAGTAGGGAGGAAGGGGGAAGAGAAGGAGGGTAAGAGGGAGAGGGAGGGCATGGCATCAATAGGAGAGAGAGCTGGAGTCTCTGAAGGGAAGCAACCAAACACACGACTTAGTCCCCAACAGCACTAAAATGAAGTACATAGCAGATGACCTTGGCAGGAATGATATCCACTTTCAACTTAAAAAGTAACTTCTCTTTATTACAATAATGGCTTCTTCAGAAAAAGTATGCCCTACATACAGGAATGAGTCACTGGAAGAACCAGGTCTTTGATAATGTCAAATTCAGCGTTGGTGTTCAGTGTTGAATAGCTTCTGACTGTAAATGGCTGAAAGACCTGGTCACCTCCCGAGGCTAATAATTCTGTCCTGTTAGATTTTGTCAGCATTGAAGTGGAATCATACCCCACTTCCTGAATAAGAAAGAAAGACATACTGCTTGACTGAACGTTGTATCAAGTGATTAATCATAACATGAAACAGCAAGGAAGCAGCAGCTTACATCAGTTATCAATGGAGTCTCCCTTTGTGCCTTAGTTTCCTTGTCTATGGGTACCAATGATGCCTCTCCAAAGCTCAGTGGGTGCGCAGGGCTTTTAGAGCGCAGTGTGGAGAGCAGTCCTCCTAATATCTACGAGTCACGGCTATCCCTGTTGCTCAGAATCTCTCCCTGCCTGTTGTGCAGTTGACACTTGATAGAGGTGCAGACGAGTTCCCCACCAGTCCTGAACCACTGACTTAAGTCAGGACTCACCGCTGTGCCCAGCTCCATGAACAAAGGCACAAACGGTGCTGCCTGGGACTGCCCAGGAAGGCAGTGCCCTCTTCAGCCGTGTCCACACCAGCCTCGAGATTAGACAACAAGAAGCAGGAAAGTGTAAGTTTTACCCGAAATAAATACTTTTGCAAATACTGACAAACTAACAGTCTTTTCACATATAGCCAATGAGACAATATATGTAGGAGTCATGTTAACCCCTTACTCAATTAATAAGAACACCAGTTACTTACAATACAGTTATATTTAATTTACCCAAAAAATATCACTCGATAATGGTCAAGTGGGAATTTGCTGGTAGCTCTAAAGGTACGGTCTACTTCCTGGTTGTAACTCAGTCATGCAACAGTGGATCATTAGGACATAATAAATAAATAAATAAATAAATAAATAAATAAATAAATAAATAAATAAATGTGGACTATTTTTCTGTCTCTCTTGAAGAGTTTAGACATTTTCCTACCATATTATTTATTATGATTATTAGATATGATAGGTGAGGAAGAACTATATAATGTATATATCTCTGTGTTTTAAAACAATGAAAGCTCTCATTTTGTAATAGAAAGCTATCACCTATTAATCCTTCCATAATCATATTGAAATCAGCATGTGGTCATGAATGGTGCCTGCCCTCGTATTACCCCCCGTGTCTTCTTTAACTTGTCACTGTCCTGTTCCATATTTATATAAAGATATCATTTGGGTAACTGGCTTAGCTCTAGAACAATAGAACCTCTGTGGCATATGGAGTAGATGCTCTGTCAACATCCAGTTGACTTGATAAAGAAATCAAATCACATATCAATTATTTCAAATATTTTTCAGTACTATTCAAAAGCTTTAAGAAAAATGTGGCAGTAGTAGTTTTTACGAAATATTTAATATTCTATTTCACATTTAAAACCTACCCATGAAAAAGATGTACTGTGTAATGACATTTTACTTTCAGTACTGAACAGATACTTTGAATTTGAAGACTACAGTCAATAAACATAAAGCACAAATAAATATTTCAAAAATGATTATAGACTTGCCAATAAAGTGAAAAGCAAATTAAACAGAGAGTCTTATATCCCATAATCCAACATCTGCAGATAAGCACGTTAGAGAAATAAAATGAATCGCACTCCCACAAGCTGTCTATTGCCGTAGTGTGCTATGGCCCCAGGGGAAGAGAGCAACGAATTCATAAGGATTTGGAACAGAGCAAACTTCTGTAAAGGAACACAACTCATGCCCTCTTGGAATATGCATAATATTGTAGTGGTGAAGGCTTGTATCAAATGACAGTGATTATGAAAATGATTTAAATAGAATCCCAAAGGGATTATAAAAATGTCTGAACCATTACCCATAATGGCTACAGGCAGCACTGATAGAACTTTCTTTACTTTCTTCTAAGCATGTTTCTCTTTCAGATGACTAGACATCAAACCATTTCTGACTGCCTCTTTCCTCTAGACTATTCAGTCAGATTCAAAGCATACTGGTCCAATGATAAAGTGAACTGGGATATTCAAATGGTATTTGGTCAGCCTCATGATATAACCTCTTAAATTTACACGAAGGTGCTTATAAAGGCAAAGAAAAAAAATGAAGGGCTCAGAACCCAAAAGGAGATACTAGTTAATTTAGTCTGCTGGGTGTGGTGGCTCTCGTCTCTAATCCCAGAATTGGGGAGGCTTAAAAGAATAGATCACCGTGAATTCAAGACCAGCATAGGCTAAAGTGAGAATCTATCTTTTAAAAAAAAGAAAAATCCCTTATACAGAACCACTAATGAAAGCGTACACAGAGATGGAATAAAGGAAAGAAAAAAACCCAAACAATGAAAAGAAAAAGTAAACTGAAACATCATGAAACAATGCATTATGTTCCTACTAAATGCCTTTAAGGGACTGGAAAATTGTCTCAGTGGTTAAAGAACTCTGCCCTTGCAGAAAACCTGAGTTTGGATCCCAGAGCCCGTAACTCCGGCTCCATGGAATCTAAGGCCATTTTTTTCAGTCTCTGCAGGCATATATATATGTATGTATGTATATATCATGTCCCAGGGCCTCTGAGGGTGAAGTGCCTTAGCTTCTTTGGGGTTGGTGGGCCTATGGACAGCTGGCTAGAGTACATATACATACATACATACATACATACAGAAATAAAAACACAGCTTGTTTATAAAAGTCATTTGCTAAGTAAGATACAAGGTCACACTTTTGGAACCCGACGTTTTTCTTCTTGAAATGTGACCAGTGCCAGTCAGGTAAATGGTGAATTTACACTCATGTCGGCCTACCTTTGAGACAAGCAGAGAGACTTCAGAGTTAGTGAAAATCCTGACAAGGCTAAAATAGTAGATCAAGAAATTTAAAATCGTGAAGTGAGATGAACCATGGTGGGTCTAAAGACCACAGTTATCATGGCTCAGAAAGTGATGGCTTAACCTGTGCTAAATGTCGCTCGCTCTGTGTGGCACTAAGTGACCGCCCAACTGCCCCCGCTGCTTTGCTCTGCTTCCTTACATGTTAACCTCACACTCACACTTACGAAATTCTTTGTTCCTTCTACGATGTCACCTTCAGAATTGCTGCTGTCTAAAGTGACTTAACAGAGCTGAAGAAGCGGGGCTAATTAATGTGTCAATCACACCCTTAAATGGCCTCATGCCTCAGTAATGGCTCAATCTCACGTCTTGTCTGTTTGGGTGCACATGTGAACTGAACCTGAGAGGAGCCGCTGAGGGCTAGAGCCTGGAGCCAGTTCCTGGTAATGGCTGCGTCTAGCCACTAGCTGTCCACAGGCCCATCCACCCTGAAGGGGCTAAGCACTTCACCCGCAGAGGCCCTGCGCCGTGACAGGCTCCTTTCTCAAGGACTGAAGTGAGGAGATGCTTAGTGGCCTTTCCGTGAATCTTGCCACAGTTTGAGTAAGAAATAGTTTATATAACCAAAGTGACACATTAGGAGATAAAAGTGTCCATATAATTTTTTTTCCTGACATCTTCAAAAGCAATTTCCATCTCATGGATAAAAACTGGTAAAGACGACAAATCTTCAGAGACACCACTCCCATGAACTGCTCGCTTTGGAGACAGTTATTGTAACGCAGATATGCAGACGGTACTCTCAGTATAAATCTGGGATTTTGTTTTACGTGTGTGGGGTTTTTGCCCATACGTATTTCTGTGCGCCGTGCATACATAGTGTGCACAGGAGTTTCAGTCAGTTGCTTAACAGCCATGTAGGTGGATCCTACGAACCTAACCCAAATCTTACTCTTAGCTGCTAAGTCGGATTTCCAGGCCTTTCCTCCTTACTTTCCTTTCATCCTTAAAAAACAATTTTTGTTTTTAAATAGAAGGGTTAGGAAGTTTCATTCTGTTCTGAAGCAGAGCTAGACATGGGAGCAAACAGGTACGCAGTGCTCTTCCGAGGTCCCTGCTTCAGTTCCTGGTAAGCAGCGCTCTTTCGCGGTCCCTGCTTCAGTTCCTGGTAAGCAGTGCTCTTCCAAGGTCCCTGCTTCAGTTCCTGGTACACAGTGCTCTTCCGCGGTCCCTGCTTCAGTTCCTGGTACACAGCGCTCTTCTGCCGTCCCTGCTTCAGTTCCTGGCCTTGGAGCATTCAAACTCCAAACTCTGACACCCCGCAAAAGCAAAGGCTTCTCTTTAGCTCTGGTTATACATAAACATCATTCCAAAAGGTAGCACATCCAGGCCCACACTGAGAATGTATACTCGGTGCTGGGACCCCAAGCAGGACGAAGCCATGACCAGGTCCGACTGAGTAATACTCATCGTCTCTGTCAGTCTGGCTCTTTGGTCCAGAGAAAGGGATATACGGGATAGTAAACGTGAAAGTTCGCACACAAAGCTTTGTATGCATGCACCACAAAACACATCAACACAGCATCTGCACTTCAAGCACTGGGGACAAAAGAGACTTGAAAATATGAAGGGTTTACAGGTCCAAACAGTGAAAGAAAAAGAAACTATTAGTCAAGAATGTAACTTCATGGAAAAAATGCAGTAAAATAACATAAATCCTTGACAAAAGGAGAATCATTCAAATAATTCAATCGACAAACTGATTTATAGTCAGGCAGGAATTTAAAACTCAAGAATTAAAAACAAATCAGCGAATTGAAATATGGGCTTCAGAAAATTATCGAGAACTTTATACTAAGCCTTGACTATAAATATATTAAATAAGCCAGTTGTGGAAGCACAAATCTTTAATCTCAGCACTATGGAGGCAGAGGCAGCAGAGGCAGAGGCAGAGGCAGAGGCAGAGGCCGAGGCCGAGGCAGAGGCAGAGAGGCAGAGAGCCAGTGGCAGAGAGACAGAGACACAGATAGGCAGAGGCAGAGGCAGAGGCAGAGGCAGAGGCAGAGGCAGAGGCAGAGGCAGAGGCAGAGGCAGACGGTTTTCTGAGACTGAGGCTCATTATTCTACAAAGTGAGCTCCAAGACAGCCAGAGCTACAGAGAAACCCTGTCTCAACTCTGCCAGTAGTTAAGGACTCTGTGTGTGTGTGTGTGTGTGTGTGTGTGTGTGTGTGTGTGTGTGTGTGTATGTCTGTGTGTATGTCTGTGTATGTGTATCTGTGTGTGTGTATCTGGGTGTCTTTGTGTGTGTGTGTGTGTGTGTGTGTGTGTGTGTTTGTAAACATATATCTAATAGTTATACAAAAATAAACCTAAAATACTGACAACATGTGTACAGATATTCTTCTTGAGTCAATTTTAATGTTAAAATTCAAAGCCAAAAACAATTGCAATGTCTGCTGATTCAGACTATTAGGTTATTCCAGTTCATCTGGTACAGCAGCACATCTTGATTAAAGTTAAGGACAAAGTCTGTGACAAGGCCAGCCCAGATAAATCTGCCTCTACCATGGCTTTCCAGCTGACAGCAAGTTTATACTGTTGCCTGAAAAACAGAATATCTTTCTGCTTTCTCACCACTGTGAGACCTTCTCACCTTGAACCCTTATGTTATGTGAGACACATCTGTCTTTAAACTGCAGTGTCAACATGTTCACAATATGCTGATATTCAAGTGTCAGGCAGCATAGACACGGCTCCCCTGCATGGTCCGCGCCAGAGACCAAATTCCCAGAATCCACCGTTCCTTCTGCTGTTCTAACTCCCACCCAAGGGCCTTAGAAAGGAGCTTTTTATTTCTTTATGGCACGGTTCACACAATCTAAACGAAGACTCTGCATGGCTGTAGAGTAGGGAGGCCGGTTTTTTAAGAAACAGAAAGAATTGACATGAGTTGTGGTCCTTAATATTTGTGCATATTTATCCATTCATAATTTCTTTCTTCCCTTCCCATAAAGCATCTCTAGTTTTAAAAGGTACAGACCTCCACAGAGCATCTGAGAACCTTGACTTCTTCCAGGGACGGCGTCATAAGGAAGAAGGCTTCGTTCTCACTGCCTTGCACTTGGCAGACATTTATTCTCCCATGGCTAGGACTTCTCTGCTCTAGTTATCTCAATTCAGCTTCCACTCTCGTTTAAGGATAAGATTCTAGGGTAGGAACCTGGCCTGGCTGGAGGCTGGCAGGTATCAGTGGAGGGGAAGGTTCCTATCCAGAGCTGAAAGGCTCAGGCACAGGAGGGGAGACACTAGTGTCTGATGAGGTGCATTTCTGGGATAGCCATGGTTCCATGTGCTGTAGGGACAGGGTAAGGTACAGACTGCATGCCCTTTATCAAGACATAAATGGTATAATTGGCAAGGCCCCAGATGTTGACTAACACTTTCTGACAAGGCTCAGTTCTCAAAATCGCATTTAAGAAAGGCAACCTTGACTACCAAATTTGGGAAGAGAACAAAAGAAATTTATTGCACCATATAAAGGAAAGATCAAAATCAAAAATCTAATCTAAAAACATGTATTGAAAGTAGAATTTTTCCCAGGGCATTGCTTGGCTATTGCACAATGAGATTAAGCATAAATGTTGACATTGACTACTTTGGGTTTCCATCACGGGCTTTTCTCAAGTTTCCTTAATCTAAACTTCTCTTGCAGAACTCATCCACCTCGCCAGATGTTAAAGACAAGGACTTTTCATAAAGTAAAACTGCCCAGTGCCAGCTGCAATAACAGGGACATGAAATGCCCAAAATACATCTGCCTTTCCTCTGATGAAGATAGCTTTGTTTTTTGACACTTATTTCTGCACACGTGTGAATGCCTGTGTGTGCATGTGTGTGCATGTGTGTGTGTGTGTGTGTTTACATGTACAGACATGTTTGTAAAATGGTGATGAGCACATGGTAGTTAGAGGACTACTTGTATGAGCTGACTCACTCCTCCATAGGATCCTGGAACTTCATGGAAAGTTCTTGTACCTGCTAAGTAATCTTGCTGGCTTTGTTTTTTAAACATAATAATCATATAGCTTATGATGGTCTGAGTATACAGTGTATAGAGAGTGATTAATTCAAGCTAATTAATATATCTACTACCTTGTCTGCTTATGTTTATTTAGTAGACTATTTTAGATGTAAGTGATTCAGAAATATCTGACACATTGTCGTCATGGTGTAATCTCCTTTTACACATTTATTTATTACAGTATTTATGTATGCATGCATGCATCTCCATGCCAAGGCACCCATATAAAGCTCAGAGAACAGCTCTCAGGAATCAGTGCTCTCATGCTGCAGTGTAGACACCAGGGATAAGACGCGGGTCATAAGCACACTGTTCAGTGCTCGGAAGTAGGTACTGGCTAAATCCCTCGGAGGTCAAGCAGGCTCCTGATCGCTCAGCACCAGACCTGACAGAAAGGCACTGCCTACTTAGCAGCCACCAACTGGGTGTCCTGATGGCGAGTCAAAGTGGAGGGTAATAGTCTCCCTGGTCGTCTCCCTTCTAACAGAAAATAATCTAGACTATCTATAGGAGTTTGGAGTCCACAAAAATGTCTGTAACTACATCTCATTTCACACTGAGAATCTAAAGGTAGCTAAAATCTACATGCAGAAATGACTTGCCCTCGCCTTCCCCACCTGGATGGAAACAGTAACTCTAGAGGCCTGCTCAGTCGGGATAACTGATGCGGGCCTCTTGGTTGCTTTTGGCTACTGTGCAGTTTTTCACTTATCACTGCCTGGAATCCTTTAGTCAGCATAAGAAAACCATTTTGTTTCCCTCTCTCAGCACAAAACGTACAAACCCCACGCAGTGACGCACGGGGAGTCCTCTAACACAATGGAGTCCTATCGCACAGGAGAAATCCTATCTTTGACTCAAAACTGGGAACAGAAAACAAAGTGGAGTATATAAATTTTGAATAAACAATGACTCCTAATTTTAACAATTATGATTTAAATTTCAACTTAGTAATTTAATAGAAGACTACAACTCTATGAATCAGCGAAAGAAATCTACTCGATTATTTCAATTTAATCCTATTGTCATTTTAATTACTAGTTAACAAAACATATTATTATTACATCTTATCAGCCATGTTGCATAAAATAATAGGTGTGGGACTCTTCACTGGGCATTCCCTGGACCCTTTATTCTAGAACTTTCAGATGCAATCCAGCAAACCTGAATGTTAAACTCACTTTAGACACTAAGATCCAGTAGCAAGGTAGAACAGGGAGGAGAATAAACACAAAAAGATTGATGACAGAAACATGGGACGGGCCTCGTGTGGCTGGGGCTCCAGTACGTAACAGCCCAGCAGGCCCCTGGAGACTGAGTCCTGCTAAGAACTAGACTGAAAAGGGGCGACGTAAGAAGATAAGAAAACTTACATGGAACTGCACAGCTGTAACAGCTCTAGCTTCTTACAATACTTTTCCCTTCTTTTATTTCCTTTTGGGAAAAATCTTCTAAGTCAGCGGCTGGAGAGAATATCTAATCAATAAAGAAACTAAAGGAAGACTTAAAAATGAATGTTTTTCAAAATGTCAAATCAATAAGTACGAGATGATCTTTGGGTTGCTTAGAAAGTTGAGACTGCCTACCAGTGGCAGTAGTGGGCATGCCTTTAATCCCAGCACCGGGGAAGATGGCAAGGTCAAGGCTAGCCTGGTCTACAGAGCAAGTTCCAGGACAGCCACAGCTACATAGATAAACCTCATCTCAAAAAATTTTAATTTTATGTCATGGAAAGATGTTTCTCTTACGTTGTGCTGCTAATGAATACTACTGTTTGTAAACTAATGTATGGAATAAAATGTAAAATAAAGAGTGAAAGGGAGGTAAGCAGGCCACTCTTGCGGTCTAAGAACTTACGCTTATTCTAAAATCATATACAAATCTTTTGGTCAGAATAATTCACTCAGGACCAGTCATTTCATTAATACAGAATACTGCTGGACTGTAATTACAGTTCAAGCTAGAACGTGGATACGTTCTTAAGACACAGGCATGCAAGTACTCGTGTATCGTAAGTGGGTGTACTCAGATTAAATACACTCTAGTGTGTCTACTTTTCCACTACGCATTCAGATCTGGAAGGCATATGCTCTTAGGGAAGATATTTCCTTAGGGATTGTTAAAATGGATATTTTATAATAAAGTACCAGTATTTTTAAAGTTTTCTTTACACCACTTTGGATTCATATAAAAAAGATAATAAATAAGTCATACCTGGTATTGGATGTCTATAAACCCCTGCATCTGCGTACTACTAATAGATTATGATGCATCACATACGTGCCAGGGGTTTCCAGAGGAGATTCTAATATACATGGTAGGCCCAAAAGGTTTGGGGTTTGTGGGGTTTGTTTTGTTTTTAAACTGGTTTTAATTCATTTTTAATTTTGTGCGTGTCCATGAGTGTGAGTGAGTGTGAGTGTGTGTATGTGTGTGTGTTTGCTAGTGCAAGTGACTATGGAGGCCACGATAGGGTATCGGACTCCTTGGAGGTGGAGTTACAGGAAGTTGAGAGCGATCCTGTGTTAGGAACCCCTGCAAATTCAGGTAAGAGCAGAAAATGCTCTTGACTGTTGATCCATCTCCCCAATCCAGGTTTTAAAAACAAAACTTCTTTTCAGGGCACTATTCATGTATTCATACCAAATAGCATGTATCTTTAGTTTATAGAGTCCCACATACATTAAAACTATAATGTAAGGACACAGTAACAGCATCGTGCGGCGGGATTCTGTGCATCTCGCTGCCGAGCAATCAAACGGAAGAGAGATCTGAACTGTACATATGAACCTCAAAGCCACCACTGAAACCCAGGCTTCTCAGTGCTCAGAAGAGATAAGGCATGGGGGAACTGAGCCATCACATGACCAGCGGCTGCACTCCGTACAGCAGCATCTGCACTGATTGTTTAGGTATTGGGGTAGGGAGAGAAACCATAATTCTACTGGAGTCAGTGATCTGAAGTGCTACTGGGTTGATGTGAGATCTCCTGTGCTTTGCATGTTTGTTACAGTTTTGTAGCTGTTTAACTGTATGGGGGGAGAAGTGTGAACTCTGTGGAATGTACTCATTTATAGTAACGTTGCTATAGAAATATTGTAGCTGCACTCACCCAGGACGCCTGTCTCTGCTGCCCCACCGCCCTTTTGTGCTGTAATCGCTCAGGGATGACAGGGCCTTTCTCAGGTTTACTGGAGGAGACTCTAAGTTAAGGGCACATTAACTTTGAACTTGGAGGATGATTCTGCATGTCCCTAGTCACACGGGGCTGTACAGTTAGGTAAATGGTTGAGCACTAGTATGGGAATGGCTCTCCGGAAGATCTTACTGGGGCGGCACTGACTGAGCTGAGTGTTCAAAGTACAGACTCTGAGAGATACAAAGTCTGAAACGTGAAGACATACTTTCCCCTAACATTAATCACAAAATGATAAATAGTAGGTTTTGTTCCCTGTGTTTGTTCAGAACCAGTTTTCTTGTCAGTTTAATAAGAAACATTGTACCCACCCCCAAAAAAAGAAAATAAACTCTCTTCTGCTAGCACTACTTTTTTAAAGCAGAATCTAGAGCCATTCCCATTTGAGGAATAGAACCCTGTACAAACACTACAAACAAGTTTTCCTGAGACTGTGTATAAATCTTATAAATCTTGATGGCTGATTCTGAAGCCAATCACAATTACATGAGTGATGAGAGGATCTTAATATTCTACTTTTTGAGACTAGATTAGACTTTGCTCTGGGGTGAACAGTATTTTTACCACTCCTGAAGTCCTGGGTAGAGGAAAGTCTAGTAGCAGAAAAACAAACAAGGAAACAGACAAACAAAGAAAAGAGCATTACACACTCAAATAGAACAGAACAGAGAAAGATAAGCTGGGAGGAGATTTTCAAGGATCTAAACAACCAAGAATTTAGTATTCAAGATGCAACTGAACTCTTAAGTCAAGAGACAAACGGTTAAAGTACATGACAAAGTACAATACAGAAAACATAAATAACCTGTAATTTACAAAAGCAAAAAGCTCAACTTCACCATAAACCAGGAACTACATATATAAACCATGGTTCTTTTTCATATCCAGAATGTTGACCAAACAAAATACAATGTGCAGAGCAGTCCAAAGGTAACCGACCCAGCAAAGCTAAAGACGCACGGGGCTGTAGAGCAGTTATTCCTCTCCTAGGTAACATACCTATCTATAAAAGCAACACTGAACAAGAAAAAGTCCACAAGTTGTTTGACACTAATGTACATTGTGTGGACAAGGGAAAACTGGCACCGTGGATTAACTGAAGGGAAAGACCATAGTGATCCTCTCTAGCACAGTCATAGTGTAAGGCAGAGACAAGGATGACATACATCAAATGACAACGTAAGAACATAGGGAGAGTAGCAGACTTGAGAAAGAAGTGGAGAGCTAACCCAGATGCCCTTCAACAGAGGAATGGATATAGAAAATGTGGTACATGTACACAATGATGTGCGACTCAGCTATTAAAACAATGACTTCATGAAATTCATAGGCAAATGGGTGGAACTAGAAAATATCATCCTGAGTGAGGTAACCCAATCACAAAACAAAAACAACAAAAAACCACACACATGGTATGCACTCGCTGCTAAGTGGATATTAGCCCAAAAGCTTGAATTACCCAAGATACAATCCACAGACCACATGAAGCTCAAGAAGAAGGATGACCAAAGTGCAGATGCTTCAGTCCTTCTTAGAAGGGGGAACAAAAATACTCATAGGACAAGATATGGAGACAAAGTTTGGAGCAGAGACTGAAGGAATGGATATTCAGAGCCTGCCCAACGTTGGGATCCAGCTGATGTTTATACAACCACCAAAACTAAACAATATTGATGAAGCCAAGAAGTGCATGCTGACAGGAGCCTGATATAACTGCCTCCTGAGAGGCTCAGCCAGAGCATGACAAATACAGAGTCGAATGCTCACAGCCAACTATTGAACTGAGAATGGGGTTCCCATTGGAGGAGTTAGTGATAGGATTGAAGGAGCTGAAGGGGTTTGCAACCCCATAAGAACAACAATACCAACCAACCAGAGCTCCCAGGGACTAAACCACCATCCAAAGACTACACATGGACAGACCCATGGCTCCAGCTGCATGTGTAGCAGAGGATGGCCTTGTTGGGCACCAGAGGGAGGAGAAGCCCTTAGTCCTGCCAAGGCTGGAGCCCCCAGTATAGGGGAATGTCAGGGTGGGGAGGTGGGACGGGGTGGGTTGTTGGGTGGAGGAAAGGGGATAACATTTAAAATATAAATAAAAAAATCCGAAGAAGAAGAAGAAGAAGAAGAAGAAGAAGAAGAAGGAGGAGGAGGAGGAGAGGAGGAGGAGGAGGAGGAGGAGGGGAGGAAGGAGGGGAGGAGGAGGAGGAAGGAGAAGGAGAAAGAGAAGAAGAAGAAGAAGAAGAAGAAGAAGAAGAAGAAGAAGAAGAAGAAGAAGAAGAAGAAGAAGAAGAAGAAGAAGAAGAAGAACAACAACAACAACAACAACAACAACAACAACAAGTGGAGAGTTGCAATAAAGTAAAGGCAGCAGCCAGAGCCACTATAACCCACACCCTGCCTGGCTCCTGTTCCTTAAAAGAGCAGCAAGAGCCTGTTTGTATGCAAATGGAAAGATCTAGTACAGGGAAAACTGACACAGGACACAATTCATTTTGCCATTTGACCAATCTGTATAGAGCATAACCCAAGAATGTTTTCTACCTTTCCTAGTGGTTGGAAAACGTTTCCACAATATGAAAGTCATAGTTTACTCATATGTCCATGTTCACAGAAGGAGCTTTGCTGGGGACCATAGTTGTGCTGCAGATCTATCATTGTCCCTGGCTGCTTCTGTGCAACAAGAGCAGAACTCAGCTGCAACACACACGGCACAGAATAGTCCAAGTGCTGCTCAGATCACCAGGAACTGGAGATACCCCATAAGTCGATGGAGTTATGAAGGACTTGCATAATCCTCTGGCAACTGTTTTCTTTTCAATGACTTTTTAAAGATTTACATTTATATCTTTTCTGTGTGTATGTGGGCCATATGTGTACAGGTGCCCAGGAAGGGTGCTGGACTTCCTGAAGTTGGAGTTATAGGAGGTTATAATTGGCCAGACATGGGAAATTAGAACTAAATTCAGGTCTTCTAGAAGAGCATCAAGTGTTCTTTCTTAGCAGTCATCCCTCCAGCCCCCTACTGTAGCACTTTATTGTTGTTGTTTATTTATTTATTTATTCTATATATCAAAAGAAGAAAAAAGATAGACGTTAGGTTCCACACTTTGAAGACAGGCTCAGTGAAGTATGGATTAGACAGCAAAGCACTGTTTATTCTGTGCACTGACACCATGGCTAGGAGAATACTAGGAAAGTCCTGAGAGTCATGAACATCCCGCATGAGCTAGTGGACTGACACAGCATGTGACACTGCCTGTGTAAAAAGACGTTCAAGGGTGAAATGCATAAAACCAGTACAGAAAAACATATCAATGCTGACACAATCAACACTGATAACTTTGGACTCTCATCAAGCAAACTGTTTCCTGGAACAAAAATTTTTATAGCAGTTAATGAGCATTATACATTTTAAGTATCTTTTTAGTATCACAACTACTATCATTATTATTTTTAAGTTTTCGTCTAGAATAGGTGCAAATCTCTTACACTTTTTCACTAGTACTTAAAAGTAACTGCATAAAATTCTTGATTTTTATTTTTTGACCTGGAAAATCTAAAATATGTCCAGCCTTGCCCTTCACAGAAGGCAGGCATCGGCCTACCCTTGGCACATGAAGAAGAGGGAGTAAGTGTTGGGGAATTGCCTTGCATAGGCAACTGTGATGGCTGGATGAAGGTAGTGCCCACAGGCTCAAAGGAAGTGGCATATTAGCAGGTATGGCCTTTGGGGTTGGTATACTTACTGCACACAAGCAAGACACTCATACACAAACTAAGTATTTCCTTAAAATGATTGTAAGAGTGACCAGTGACCAGCCCAACACTAGCATGGAGCTAGGTTACACAGTAATCAGGATACATTAGCATGGAGAATAAGGGGTCAAAGACAGACCGGCAGAGAGAGCCTCAGTAAGAGAGGATGTTTCACACCAGTCTGTGACACTATCGAAAGAGGAAGTCTGTTGGCCGGCAGTTCTTGCCCTCCCTCCATTATAAAACTGCAACTTTCTCAACACAGAGAGAAAAGGCCAGCCTGGCACTAACTAACAAGAGAGATTACAGCAGAGGGCACAGTGCCGGCAGGAACAGTGATCTTTAGCTTTGCTCATCAAAACAGCTAAAAGTTCAAGAACCCTGTCAACTCCGAGGGAAAAGGGGAATAGCAGAGCAATGGGAATGCACTCCTTCAGTGAAGATGTTTCCCACTTTTGCGACTTACCCAAAATTCACTTGGAGAGGACAATCATGAAGACCAGGGTATGTAATGAACAGGCCGTAATGAAGTCCATTGCTTTGTGTGCTAATTTGAATGTAAAAGCATGATGGACGATTACAAACTGGCATTTACACCCCATCACGGTTCCCGGTGTGTGGATAGAACAGCCAGTCTGAAAAGGGGACTTTAAATCCAGCTACCTCTGCTGTCATCTGCTACTGTTACATACTGTGTCACACACTGTAGGATGATGACAGAATCTATGGGGCTAGAACGAATCGCAAAGGTGGCAGTGCTCCTGCACCTGACTTTACACGGATACTTCTGAGTGTTTAAAATGAACATAGAAAATACCAAAGATCTTGTCTGAGGCTGTTTAGACTGCTATAACAAAATGTCCTATAGTTGTCAATGTATAAACAGTGGGCAGGCACATCTTTTAGACTCGAGGTATACAAAGAGCAAGCAGCCAGGAGACTGTATCCAGAAAGGTCCTGTTTTTCACAGACGCATCTTCTCCATGGCCTCAAGCACTGGGCACAAGTCTCATCCATGAGGCCTTATAACCTTGTGAAGCCCGTCCATGAATTGATTGATTGGCTGTTTCAGGTGGTGTTGGGAGTAGAAAATGCAACAGTCCCCCGTAACCAGGCTTTGCTTTCCATGATTTCAGTTACCTAGTAGCCACTTTAGATTGAACAAGTGAATGAAAACAAAGACAGATAATCCATGTTGTGAGTATGATAAGCTCTTGCCCTGTCTCAGGTGGGTCCTGGTGACACATGACTAAGCACTTTGACCAGCACTTCTGTCCCATGTACATACTTCCTTATGCATGCTTTATCTGTTTGTGTCAGATCATCAACCGTCAGTACACCTGGTGCTTGTGTTTCAGTAACCTGCACATACTAGTCTAATACTGTACCACGCTGTGACCATTAGAACACCTAAGAGTGTCAATAAGGGACTGTAGAGATCATCTTGATCTGTAGGCACATCTGAGGGAGCTGGGCTGTCTTGATTATGTCACTGGATGTAGGAAGACTCAGCCTGGATTTGGATCCTGAACTGCGTGAGGGTAGAGTGGGAGAGCTAAGCAGTAAAGATGTATGTATCCACTCTTCCTCTGCTCTGGCCTGTGGATGGGACCAGCTTGACCTCTCTAAAGGGACTGTAACCTTCCCTTAAACAAACCGCCACTGCCCTACGTTGTTTTATGTTGGTGTTTTTTGTTTTTGTTTTTTTAATCACAAAAATCTAAGCATATACCGGAGAAAAGACACCTCCCTCGACAAGTGGCACAGGAAAAACTAGCTTTCCACATGTTGAAGAGTAAAACTAATCCCTGTCTTTCACCCACACAACTCAAAATGGATCAAGGAACTTCATGGAAGACCTGAAACTCTGAAACCATAAGAGGAAAAGGGAAAACTTCTCAAGTACAGACACACGATGGCTGACATTGTCAGGTTGAAAGGTCTGGAATCACCTCGTAACAAGGCTCTGGCTATGCCCATAAGAGATTATCTAGATTACATGGAGAGACAGAGGGAAGATTCACCTTAACTATGAGTGGCTGAACTCCACAGGGTGGAGTTCTGCACTGACTGAAGGACAAATGGCTAAATGGTGACATTCAGCTCCCTTGCTTCCTGATGAGGGTTGCAATGGAACCAGTTTCTTTAGTTTCTTGCTGCCCTTAATTCCCTGACAACTGTTAGGCAAAATAAATCCTTCCTCTCTTAAACTGCCTTTGTCAGGATATTTTGTCAAATCAACTAAACAATAATATTATAATACATAAACAAGGAATTTTTCAAAAGGGTTCCCACATCTGAGGAAATAACAGTGAGAACTAAGGGAAGGTAGTCCGTGAAACAATGAAGGTTTTAACCAAGGTCACAAAACAAGGTGAACATACAGAATGAGAAACGGTGACAACCCAAATCAAGTCATGCCGTTAATAAGAACATAAATGAAACCACTAGACACTTTTTAAAACATACGTATAAGTGAACAATAAGAAAATGAGAAATGTTCAAATGTCCTTAGTCATCACAGAAATGCACATCAAAACTACAGCGCTCCATCAACCCCAAAGCAGACGCTGGGGAGGGCGTGAGGGAAGAAACTCTGGACACTGCTGGTAAGAGCATAAATAAGACAACCACTGCAGTCACCAGTAGGAAAGCTCCCCCCAAACTAGGAACAATTATTCTATGGTTCAGGAATCTTCTCCTGGAAGTATATCCAAAGGGGTTTAAGGCAGCATTCCTGAGGTACCCGCATATCTGTTTAGTATAGCATAAATATATAGCTAAACCATATGACCAGGTTAAACTATGAAATCAACAAATTTCACAAAAAAGAAAACGTGTTTATTAGACATATATATTCACTCACATACATGATACAAAAGTGTAAGGAAACACCTCTGAGGAAGAGCAAAGGAGGCCTACAGGGAAACAAATATGGCCAAAGGACATGATACAGTTGAGTAAAATGAATTTATGAAATTCACCATTGTTTACAATGAATATGGCCAAAAAAGGGTTGAAAAGCTGGAGAGATGGCCCGTAGTTAAGAGTGCACGTTATGCACACACCTATGGTCACTTGATCTTTGACAAAGGAACTAAAGTCATACAGTGGAGAAAAGATAGCATTTTCAACAAATGGTGCTGGGTCACCCGGAGTTCAGCATGTAGAAGAATGCAAACTGATCCACTTTTATCACCTTGTAAAAAGCTCAAGTCCAAGTGGATCAAAGACCTCCAGATAAAACCAGATACACTCAAACTAATAGAAGAAAAAGTGGGAAAGAGTCTCGATCACATGGGCACTGGGAAAAATTTCCTGAACAGAACACCAATGGCTTATGCTCTAAGATCAAGAATCGACAAATGGGACTTCATAAAATTGTAAAGCTTTTTTTAAAGGCAAAGGACATTGTCATTAGGACAAAACAGCAACCAACAGATTGGGGAAAAGATCTTTACCAATCCTACATCCCATAGAGGGTTAATATCCAATATATAAAAAGAACTCAAGAATTAGACTCCAGAAAATCAAATAAGCCTATTAAAAATGGGGTACAGAGCTAAACAAAGAATTCTCTACTGAGGAATATCAAATGACTGAGAAGTACATAAAGAAATGTTCAATATCCTTAGTCATCGGAAATACAAATCAAAATAACCCTGAGATTCCACCTCACACGTGTCAGAATGGCTAAGATCAAAAACTCAGGTGACAGCAGATGCTGACACACACACACACAGACACACACACACACACACACACACACACACACACACACGCACGCAAAGAAGTATTTTATTTTATTTTTCCTTAAAAAAGCTGAGCCTAGCAGTGGTGGTACTGCCCTTTAATCCTGGCCCTCTGGAAGCAGAGGCCAGGACGAGCAGGGCTCCACAGAGAAGCCCTGTCTCAGAACAGCTGATGCTCCTTATTGCTCCTGTGTGCTCTGGGCAGTGAGCAGGCAACCTGCCTGGGACTCTATGGAAAGGACACCCTGGGGAAAAAGAAGTAGTATAAAATAAGCAAAAAGAGTCCCAAGTTTCTGTAGTTTGAAACGTTCTGTTAACATAAAATACAGTGAAACTATTCGGTTTTCCAAAATTATTTTATAAATACTTAAATTACTGAAATATTCACTATACAGTACCTTTCATTATCACACTATCTACTTTGAAAATGTCTGACATTTAGCAAACACTACTCAGTAAATTGCTGTCCTCTGCGGTAAGTCACACAGAGTAAGCTGAACTGATGGTGGAACGTGTTTATGCTCTTCTGAAATTCATGCAAACATATTAGAGCACAGATCTATGATAAGGTAAACACAAGGTATTTTTCATACATGGAAAAACACCACACTGGCATTTACATCCATTCAAATGCTACTGGTCTTATAATAAACATAGAATGTATCAGAGGAAACCCTAGGGCACTGTGGGAAGTAAATCAGTGTGTGGGAGGGAGGAGAGCTCGGTTACTCAGCACAGGCCCAACAGAGCCGTCCTTTGTTTAAGCAGCCACTTTATCATTAGACACTTACTGAAAACAAAGAACAGGACAGCCACATCAAAACAGCACAGCCTGTGGATGGCGAAGCTGTGACCTCAGAGTCTGTGCCATTAAATGCAGAGGAAGTGGAACTTAGAAAAGAACAGTGTTAGAAAAATAAGAATCGGGAAGAGGAATACAAGTAAACACAAGTAGGTGGTGAAGCAAGGCGCAGTTACAACCAACTCATCAAACAAGGGCACGCGCGGGATAGAACTACCAGTGCCCGCTGTCGCTGTAGCGCCTCTGCTATCTACATGAGGAGGGGAGGACAGAGCTCTTGTTCGCTTCCCGGGGTGGCAGGGGCTAAGTACTGAGCATCAGATTAAGCAGAGAATTCCTTTCAAGAAAAACAAAAGGGCACTTAAAGGAGTTGGGACACAAAACTGGCTCTAATAATCGGTAAGGTAACAACAGACAGTAAAATATATAGACAGATGTGTGCATCTATATTTTAGGGCAGTGACTTTTTACATAGTGTCCCCAAACCACACAAAAGCAAGCAAGCGAACAGAACGCCATCCTAGACGGCTGAAATCTGGCAGGAGAATTAAGTTAAGGAGACATTTGTCTGTGTTGCCTGGGAGATAAGACTGCAGCTGGTGTACAGGGTTGCACAACCTCCAGGCCTTTCAACAGAGTGGCTGCAGGCACTGGCCAGGTCCACTGCTGCAACAGGAGCACCCCCAACACCTTTGAAAGGCAAAAGGCAAGGAAGACGTAATGCAGACAAGCCATCTGCAGCAGCTGCATGACGGTGCAGAGCCAGGGCCCCCTTTGCTGTCACAGCAACAGTCTCCTAGTCACCTCCCTGCTGTTACTCTCTCCTCTAAACACAGTTTATGCTCCACAAGGAAGGGAGAATCTTTGTAAAACATTAATGACATCGCTACAGCTGTTCCAAATGGTCTAGTGACTTTTCATCACACTTGGAATAAAGTATCGATTCCACGGAGGAGCTACAGAGTCTGACCCATAACCAGTCTGTGCACCCTCCTCCACGGCTGCACCCATGCTGCCTCCTTCCCTTCCTGAGAAAGGCCAGGCCTGGCCCTATTTGGTGCCCTCTGAATCCTGGGCTCCAGCCTAGGCTCCACTCTGTAGGAGGTCTTAGTTCTGCTCACCACCTCTCACCCGCTCTCAGCTCTTCTTCTGTAGCTGCTACATACTGATCCAGTCCCCTCTCCACCCATGGTCACCTACACATTTGCACAAGTGTGTTTTGAGTGTGTGTGTGTGTGTGTGTGTGTGTGTGTGTGTGTTTGCTTACTCTAACTTACAGCTGCCCAGCTCTTAAACCACCTCCTAAGGCAACAGCCTCTTTTCAGATACCAGCCAAGTTCCAACTTTCACTACTGAAAACACAGCTTTCTCTTCCTAGAACTGCTGTCCCAGCAATCGATAACATACAATTTCGTCTCATAGATCTCACCCTAATCTTTTCTTGGGGAACTTATTTTTCACCTGTTGATTTTTTTAAATGTCCTGAGAAAACCGATAACGGACTACTGTGTAAAGACCCACCTGTCTCAAAATATGAGTATGTGCTCCCAAACCTTCTGTGTTCTGAAATCATTTTAATAGAATACGAACACTCGAATTGAGCTCCTCCTTCCCATGCTCCTCTTACGCCCACTGTGTACTGAAGAACAGTCTCTATAAGCTTGACTCTAGTAAAGGAAAAGCAAGCTCGGACAGTGAGAATCCTTTCTGGAGAAGCTCTGGAACTCTTGGCTGCCTGTTCAGTCTGTGATTTGTTTGTCCAAAAAAGGTGACAAAATTAATTATTCCCCCACCTTGCCAGAGCTCTGGTCTTATGATCAGCAGCAGGCAGGTCCTTTCATGACTGTGCAGGGTTAAGGATGTGGCCACTGATCAACAAGTTGCCTGTGAGAAGCCTGCCCACTTGACCTTGGCCTCATTTGCTGATGCTCTGTGTAAACCTACTGGGTCCATCTAGACTGCAGCAAACCAAGGGGATACTGAAATGGAACGAGGCACAAGATTCGGGGACTTTTTTTTAACATATTAAGTTTAATGAATTAATTAACTATGTAAAACCAATGCCATAGAACTGCCTAAGTTAGTTTTGAAAATCTGGTCAGCTGTTGGTGATTCTGGGTTTGTAAAGTCTGCATTCTGCTCCTTTTGACACTGACGACAATGTATCTGAGACAGTACCTCACCCAAGGACAGATGAAAATATTGCATTGTTGCCTATGTTTGATAAATTTTAGACTCACGTTTGCCTCCCATGCGCAGCTTAAGGGAAAATTGCTGCTGCTAAATATAGCACACAACCAACCACTCCTGCAGCTCAACACACAACACTAAATTAGTCTGTCTTTAAGACAAGTAGACCAAATCGCTCTGAAAACTTTCATTTACATAGACACAAGCTACAAATCAGGAAAGACTTGCTATCCTTTCTGAGTTCCCAACTCAGTCTGCCCTCTGAGTACTTCCTGCTTATTAAGACTGAGACACAGGTAATGTCAGAACTCAGGACAACACAAAAAGTAAATGTTAGAATTATCTATTTCGATCACTCCAAACTACACTTGAAACAAGATTAACTAGGAAAGAGTAAGCTTGGGTTTTTTTCAAAATCAGTAAATATTCTTATGACAGAAATACGTAACTCTGAGGTTAACAAGTAGCACACACACACATTCACACACACACACACACACACACACATTCACACACACACACACACATTCACACACACACACACACATTCACACATTCACACATTCACACACACATTCACACACACATTCACACACACATTCACACACACACACATTCACACACATACACACATTCACACATCACACACACATTCACACACACATTCTCACACACATATTCACACAAACATTCATACAACACATTTCACACAAACATTCATACACACATTCACACACATTCAAATACATTCACACACATTCATACAACACATTCACACACATTCATTCACACACATTCACACAACACATTCACACACACATTCATACAACACATTCACACACACACACATTCACACATTCACATTCACACATACAACATTCACACACACACATTCACACAACACATTCACACACACATTCACTCACACACACTCATACACACTCACACACACACACATTCACACACACACATACACACACACACACACACTTACACACATTCATACACACACACATTCACACACACATTCACAACATATTCACACACATTCACACACACACACACACACACACACACACACACATTCACACACACACACACACATTCACACATTCACACAGTATATACGTGTGCATGCAAGCATACACATGCATACATACACACGCAGGATAAGTACATATGTGAGCATACAAACACCCACACACATAATTTAGACTTAAATGTACCAAAATATTATTCCCTTCTTAAGTTTTGGGAATCTATCATTAGGCGTGTCTTCCAGAAACAATCTTGAGAAGAGAACAATGGCAGTACATAGGGAGAAAAGCCACTCAAAGACATCAGTGGTTAAGTAGGACCAAATGGGGACACTCCACATCCAGGGCCTGTCTGGAGGTGGGATGAAACTGGCCTTCTTGCCAAGGTCACATATTCAAGCAGAAAGTGTAGAACAATACCGCCACATCAAAGTCGCTTCTGATTTACCAGACAGCTGTTCTTAGATAGATATCAACTAATTAAATTGCAACTATCGGGGAAAATTCCTTACAATCAATTGCTTCCCTGCTGTTTTTAATTGTTCAGCAACTAGGAGAAAAGGCTATGGTGACTGTACTTGCCGCACACAAGCCAGAGCTAATCGGCCTCTCTGACACTAAGAATGGCCAAAGATCACACGAGGGAGCACGGCCAGCGTGAATACCACAAAGGGAAATGATTTCCAGGTAGCCTGTAATTAGCGTCTCGTTCTACAGTGGAGAATGGTACTGAGGCAGTAGATTAGGAAGAATTTAAGAGGGATTAGTCATTCATGTGAAGAACTAATCCCTGAATTAAGTTACCTGAGCCAGGGGAAAGGGCTACATCATGCAAGCGATATACCCCTCTATCGGAGATCCCCTCCATTAAAGACGCCTCTCTTAAAAGATACTTCTCATTAGAGATCCCTGTATTGTAGATACACTACAGATGCCCTCTTTTACAGACCCCTCCATTACAGGTCCCCTCCATTACAGATCCCTCTATTGTAAATCCCCCTTCCTTAGAGATCCTCCTCAATTGCAGATCCCCTCTATTGCAGATCCCTCTATTATAGGTCCTCTTTAACAGTCCCCTACATTATAGATCTCCTCTTCTTCAATGACAAGGAAGAAACTTCTGAGTATAGCACACTTGTTTCGGGAAATTTCAAGTTACTTCTTCAAGGAGACGTTAAGTAAACAATACAATCATCTGCACACACTAGGACTACAATGAACAATGAAACTCTAATAGTGAGCTCATAAGGATTAAGTAGGAGGGGTAATTCTAAAGTATTCTTAGATACAATAGCACTTCATACAGAGTCAACATGATAAAAGATCTGCTGTATCAGAAAGCTTAGAAATTTCAAGGGAGACTTTTGACTTCCACTGTGACTAAAATTCTGATACAGTGAAAGGAAGTTGTACTAGCGACAATGCTTTTAAGCAATACTAATTAGAATAGTTAAGTTGAGCTTGACCCCAGAATATTTCAGTTATGGTAAAATTAAATAATTCTGAGAAGGAATAGCTTTTATATGAGCCCTTATAAAATTATTCAAACACAAAGCACAAGAATCCAAGATTAAATTTTATTAACCAAATGTAATGATATATTAGAAATGTGTGGATGGTGGGGAAAACATAAACATTAAACAAAGTAAAACTGGAAGGTGGTGGCACATGCCTTTCTTTAATCCCAGCACTTGGGAGGTAGAAGCACGGGGATTTCTGTGAGTTTGAGGCCAGCCTGGTCTACAGAGTGAGTTGCAGAACAGCCAAGGCTACACAGAGAAACCTTGTCTTGGAAAACAACAGTAAAATATACACTCCAAAAACGTTACCATCTAAATTAACAATGTTTCTGGATTTTATCTGAAACTGTGCGGTAGCTACTAAAATAGGTCTCTAAAGTCCTTGAAGGAGTAGGGTAAACACCCCTCTCCACTGAGTGTGGGTGGGCATGTGACTGCTTTGCTCAGGTGGTGCTGAGGACTTGCACGTCAGGGTGGAAACGATTAGCTGACATTAGCCTGGTTGGTCACAGGCTTTAGGGAGAGCCATCTCTGCGGCAGAACCCTGGGACAAGCAGGCACTTTGGTAGACAGCCACAGCTGAACTCCCTGACAACAGCTGCAAGCCCAGTGAGCATGACATCTGACTACACACAAGAAACTCCAAGAGTGAAGTAGCCATCTGAGCAGTTCCCAAATTCCTGACCTACCGTGTCATGGTCAAAATAAAATGGTCATCTTAAGCCCCTGGGTTCTGGAAGAATTCATTAAGCAGCAGGCACAGTTTCCAGAGCAAGGGCTGTAACCAGAGAAGAAACTCTTCAGTGATTGGCAGGCCAGTAGAAGACATACTCCAGCCATGGCAACAAGTCACATTCATATTTTAAATATATTGTACAATAGTATGTCAAAAGATTCAAATATTTACCTTTCCAACCTAAGCTTACCCCATTTCCCACCATGCCCTTTAATAAGTATTAACTGAACACTTATCTATCCTGGATGTCAATCCAAGGTGCTGGTTATGACAACAGCGAAAGTACTGAGGCGAGTCCCAGATATTCCAGAATCAGACAGCAGTCACCCTACAAGCATGTGGGAGGACATGCTGACAGAATAGAGAGGACTCTGAGAACACTGACAAGAAAGGGTCACATGGGTCTTGGCAGAGATCTGAAGGCTGAGGGGAGCTGACCACAGAGAGGACATTATGCCGTGAGAGAAGATGCTTGGTGACAGTAGGGGCTAAAACCATAGGTGGGCGCGTCCTCCCATCGATGTTAGGAACCAACACGTTTGTGGGAGGTGATGGAAGAAAAGTTCTGCAGGTTCTCAAGCAAGATGAGATAATAGTGAGTGTTTCACTTCACAGGACCGTTGTGGCTGCTAGGTTGATTTCAGTGTGACGACGTACCTGCGATTGTCAACTAATAAGAAACGAAAGGCCCGGTTGGTCACAGCCTGCAGTCCCTGGTCACTGGTACTGGTGCACTGAGACTGTAGCAGCATCGTGCCCCTTGACGGGAGTCCATAGCTCAGAAGGCCGCTGCCTCAAGGCTCCAGAAAGTAGAAAACGGAGAGAGGCCAGGATCACAATATCTCCTCCAAACCACGTCCACAATGTTTCCACTTCCTTATCCTAGTCCCTACTACTTAAAAATTGTATCAGTTCAGAAAACAGTCACAAGCAGAAGAGCAAGGCTTCCACATCTGGTCCCTTGGGAAGACCTTCGCTGTCTAAACTATAGAATTATCCAGCACAATTCTACGTACATTGACAACACCATTGTAAATGTGTTAAATATAATGAAATAAACTTTACATGCACTTATTTCCATGCCAATAACACACAGAAGAAAACCAGTGTGTGTACGTGTGTGAACCACATGTGTGCACGTTAGCTGCACCTAAGATGGGTTTGCTGCATGCTGTCACCTGGGCTCCCATGCTTGTCCAGCAAGATGCTACGGAAGTGCCCAAACAAAACAGAACTAATCTCTTTATCTGCATGCTCTTTTATCATCTAATGGAAACACTAAGCAGGAAAGGGGCAATTTAGATAGAGCGGAATAAGTCGAATCTTCCAGAAAGAGTCTTACATTACATTGTTTTATAGCCATAAAAGAATAGAATGCTACTCCATATGTTGGTGGTCAGAACCAATCACCACAGAATGATACCTAACTCAAGACTGGAAGAATGCAGAGAAACAGAAGGTACAGAGAAAAGAAAATGTAGGCTCTCCTTAGCCAGGCTCCATGCTACCAAAGGCAAAGACACACACATACACACACGTATACGCGCACACACACTCACACACACACAAGTCTAACACGGCTCTAGGCTTGGGTCTACTTGAGGCCAAAGCTTGGAAAGCACAGGAGTCATGTCACTTAGGGACATGGACACACAAAGCTCACACTCTACTAGAAAAGCAAGAGGCCACCAGTGGCCATCTGAGAAGGAGAAAGCCAAAAATGGCAATGCCTTTTAAAGAACCCTCTGACTTCGGTGTTGGGAAATAGATTGGAGATAAGATTAGAGTACGGGAATGGAGTCACCAGAGTCCAGGAGGGAGACACTGAGGAGACAGCTCCACAGTTAAGAGTGCTTGTTCCCATGCTCTTCCAGAGGACCCAAGGCTCACAACTGTAACTCCAGTTCCAGGGGATACAAACACTTCTCTGCCCCTTATACACACCTACATATATGTGACATACACTCACATGCATAAACACACACACACATAAACACACACATAAAGATAAAGATAAAATGTTAAAGATGATCGGGGTGGGGAGTGAAAGGCTGGCGCAGAGGAAATGGCAGCAGAAATGAAGAGATTTATAGAGCAACAGAAAACACCTTAGGGCATGGGGAGGAAAGATCCACACGCCGGGGAGACAGAAGAGCCCAGGCATACACTGAACTGGTATGAGGGATGCAAGCAGGGACTCCTGAGGCAGAAAACAGGCTCTGGGAAGGCGGAGATCAGAACAGGAATCCGTGTTGAAAATGTAAGATGAACTGTCTACAGGTACGTGTGGGCGGGGCATTCCGCTAGAAGTGGGCAAACGATAGAGCCTTATCAAGACAGGAAGAGCAACAGGTTGGGATAATATTTTGAGGCAAAAGCACATGGAGGACCCCTGAGCAAACGCTGTGGGACGGCTTGAGGGCCATCCGGACACCATCACTAAAAGATGGTAAAGAGCAGGTTTAAATAAAGAGTGATGACTCAAAGGAAGAAAACGAGAGCACAGTCAGCAGAAGTGAGCAGCAGGTCAAGTCCCTGTTTCCTAAAGCGAGTTCCCATTGGTTGGTCACTCAGAGCCCAGGCGCCTTCTCTACTAAGTCCGGTGGGAAGCTCCCACTTTCTTAAACTGTGTAACTATGTTTCTGTTCTGTCTTCAGTTGGGAGAGTTTGATTCTGTGTGGTATCAACATTTCCTCCCTGGAATACTCCCTTCCTCATCTAATCTGCTTTTTACTTCACTCCATGCCTACAGTGTGACCTCAACACAGACATTAAATCCTTCCAAAGGGATGCACCCACCTCACAACTCCTCACTCCACACATCCCTCATCCCTCTCAGAGAAAATAGAAATCATTTACAATATAATGCCCCCAGTTTTGCCCAGGCCTTTGGTCAACATCGCCTTTTTGATTAGTTAACAAATTTAAAAGCTAATAAAAGGGCTGTTGGCTCCAGAGCCAAATAGATCTGCACTTAAATCCCACGTCAACATTTGCTAACTCAGTGACTTTGAGTAGTTATTGACTAATCGTCAGTGTTCTCATAGAATGTCCTATTGTATTTATTCTCAACCTGGGGGGCTCAAACTACCCTTTCACGGGGGTCGCATATCGGATATCTTGCATATCAGATATTGACATTATGATTCACAACAGTAGCAAGATTACAGTTAGGAAGGATCAATAAAATAACTTTATAGTTGGGGGTCATCACAACATGAGGAACTGTATTAAAGGGTCACAGCATCAGGAAGGCTGAGAACTACTGTCCTACTAACTACGCCTTGAATCTGAAGGCCAACAACTGACAATGAGAAATGAAAGATCCGTTCACGGTTGACAACCATACAACCATCTCCTTGTTGGGAAAGATGACGGTCACTTTCAGTTATTGGCCTGCTGGCACTCAGATGCTTGAGACAGAAGATTACTCCTTCTTCCGTGTGTGTGTGTGTGTGTGTGTGTGTGTGTGTGTGTGTACACATGGGGGGTGTGCACACATGGACTTGCCGGTATATACTAGTGTGGAAACTAGAAGTCCAGATCAAGTACTTTCCACCTTGATTTTTTTTTGTTTTTTGTTTGTTTTACAGGATCTCTCAATAAACCAGGAACCCATCTAGCTCTGCCTTCCTGGCACTGCAGTTATAGACGAGTGCCACAGTTCCCAGCTTTTATGTGGGTTCTTGGGCTCCAAGCTCAGGAACCCACGCTTGTCCAGCAAGCACTTCAGCCCTGGCCCATGTCACCAGCCCGCCCTCCCTTTTCAAGGCATCTTTACCCACCTCTGTTTTTGACAAACTGGCTTCTCCCTCCCAAATTCTGGTTCTTTCCCGGGACCCGCACTCCATATCTGTGCAAATCAACAGGACCAGAGTCAATGCTCAGTTTCCTTCTCTATCTGTTATCACTCTCAAGGTGACCTCTGGGCTCTAGACATGAAATATTACCTAAGTGTTACCAATGGCCCAATACGTATGTACTGCTGGGACCTCTCCTCTGGTGCCTGTATCAGTCCTTCATGACCGTCTCAACAGCACTTACACTCAGCCTTCCCAACTGCTCCTTTTTCCAAGCCTGGTCCTCCTACTGAGTTTCCTCATCTTTCTAAATGTTCTGACTCAGATCTTGAATCACCCTCAATTGGTTTACTCTCATGTCACATGCCATCAGTAAACCCAGTAAATTGTCAGCTATATCAGTAAAATATATTCAAAATTCAAACAGTTCAAACCATACATCTCTCTCCCTTTAGTCTAAACTCTACTTTCCTGCTTGGAACAATACCATCATCAAACTGATCTTTTTACTTCTACTTCATCTTTTCAACACTTTCTCCACAGTGACTCAAAGGAACACACTTATGGCTACACTTCTGTTCAGTGCTTTCCTGTAGTTTCCATCGTATGCAGATGAAAGGCAAGCCTGCATATGGCCTTAAATGTCTGCTTTCTGTCATCCTACCACACTCACCAGTCCTGCCACGTATCAAGAACATGGCCTCCTTGCCATTCCTGGCACGCCTCTGAAATGCTATAGCCATTTTCTGTTGTGCATATGGCCTGTTCAACTGCTGGCTTACAAACGCCTTAACTAGAACGGGACTTTGTAAGAGAAACCACTTGTAACGATGTCCCCCAAATGATGAATTCAGCAACAATCCCCTCTTTGGTATTTACCACCTTTTCCTTGTTTCTTTCTTCTCCACAGTCCTCCTAACCTCTAATACAGTAAATAATTTCCATGTTCTCTTCTTCATAGCCTGGCATATAAACCCCACTAAACCAGAGATTTCGCTATCTTCTTTCCTCTCATCTGGAGAGAAGACAACCCTGTCTATAATCCAGAGGGTACTAACATGAAATGATGAACTGCAGATAGGAATGATTAGAGATTAGCTTTGAATGGACGGTTGTTATCAATAATTATGAACGTGTACACAGCTTCAAAGCACAATTATACCAACAGAGAAGACGTAAAGGGGTTGGTTGGAAGTTACAGAGAATGGGAGATATTGAACATCATATTCCTATAGACAGTGAGTTGTCACTTTAGGATGGAACCTAATTTGAGAAGTTTCATTTTAGTTTAGTATGTAAAAATCCTTGTAACAAAATATGTGTAAAGAAAAAAGAAAAACACTTTGTTTTAACTTCAGGGTTTAAGAGTGAAGCTTCCTGGCCAATCATGTGATGAGCATATTACAGCCCTGGGTTCGATCAACAGCACAAAAGAAAGTCCTTTCTTTAAACATCAGGCAAACTGTCATTAAAGAACCAAAGCGAAATTAGCTAAAATCATGTTATCTCTTAAGTTAGTGGTGTAAATATTTTAAATAAAGAGGGTGCTTACAAATATTCTATTTCTAACAAATGCAATGTATTCTGAAACATACATGTTTGTGTGTATATACATATATATGCATATATATAAATATACATATACACATGAACAAGTATATACGGATTTATTATTTTCTATGAACACAGTTACAGAAATGATACATTAATTAATTAAAGGTTAGTAGGTTCCTATAATGTTCTTAAAGAAAACTACCAGAGAATGAGAAAAGGAGGAACAGGTACCTAATTACTTTAAAAAGAGCTTTTAACTGGAAACAAAAATACAAGGTTGTAAGACGGTTTCTTGAGACCATTTAACATGTCTACAGAGTAATACAAAACTAGAACGCTAGTTAGCAAATAGGGTAACTATAAGAAACGATGCCAGCTGACTTTCTTAACAAAATGCTGAGGACTCAATCTCTACAGAATATTGTTTGTCCAGCATAGCTCGTCTGGACTATGGAGTGTTTCAGGGCTAAACAATGAGTCCCACCCACTCCAGAAGGAGAATAAAAGTCACATCTAGGCAGGTGGCAGGAGCACACGCCTTTAATCCCAGTACTTGGAGGGGCAGAGGGAGGCAGGTCTCTCGGAGTCTGAGGCCAGCCTGCTCTACAGACTGAGTTCCAGGACAGTCAAGGCTATCCTGACAAACCTGAGAATCCCCGTCTCAGAATAAATAAATAAATAATGAAAATCACATGGGTGTCAGCTGATACAGAATGTCAGTAGTACTCGTAGCATTCCCTGAGATCTTTAACAGGGGAGCACGGTGTAGGACTGCTCGACAGAGCCTCTCTTCCAGCCAGCTGTAAAGAAGGGAAGCAGCCAAAGGGCAGGAGGAGCAGGGTTTGCTGGCCCCAGAGCTCAGTTCTGGATGGAAGACTGCCCTGCAGAAATTAAGTGCCAGATAAAAACAGGCTTCAAAATGAAAAAGAAAAACAGAAACAATTGGCAAGGCAAAATGGTGCAGAAAGAGAAGAGGAAAATAAAGGTACGAGTTAGAAAGGTGCGCAGACAAATGTTACCACATCCCCCAATATGCTGGAACACACACACACACACACACACACACACACACACACACACACACACACACACACGTGAGAGGGGCGGGGCATACAGAGGCCTTAATTCTCATTTTGGAAATCTGTAAAGTGACTCCAGAATAGACTTCATGCTCATATTACTCTCCACACTTTCAGGATCACCAAAACATTTGGCCTGGTAGGATCTGTAACTTTACCTATGTGAAGACAGTGGTACTCAAACTCCACGTTCGATAAGATAGAATCGTTTATCTGCTTTAAGGAAGAGAATTTAAGCTAAACTTCTTTACCTATAAAGACTGGGCGGCTTGGATTCACTAATGAGAGATTTTTCCTTTGAGGCCTGGGTCACTTTTCTCAGATGACTACAGTAGCAGTCATGGCAGGGCATTACCATGTAGCAGCTGTTTTCCACACACTGTGGAGAAGCAATGTGTGTCTTGCTGCTATTAATACCCAGTGGACAGGTGTATGCATTCCAAGTCATACAAACCTTCCAGTATCCTGCTCTTCTCAGCAGTGTGCTAATGGCCACAGCAGCTGCACCCTGGGCCAGCCTGCTGGTAAGCTCAAGGTAATAAATGTTAATATTTCATGTTTACAAGATATTGTTCTGTCTAAATCAAAATCATGAAGGAAAGATATTTGTGGATGGCTTCTGCAAAGCCAAGACGGCAAGAGATCATCTTTCTTCCTAAAAGAATGTGGCAAAGGCCAAAGGAGCTGAGAAGATTGAAACCTGGCAGAACCTGGAAAACGGGGAGACATTGCTGGCATCCTGGGGACTGTGTTGGCCGTGTGTGACACTGGGAGATGCACTTCTAAAACTGTCTGTACAAAACAGACATAATCCTAAGCAACAGGAACCAAGGTGAGGTCCGCTCTCTGTCTTGGTGCAGCACGACATCTAAACCAGCCAGTGCAGTGACTGATGCTCTAGCCTACGGTTTAATCAAAAGGTTCAAGGAACGTAACGCACTGTAAAGTCCTCCCTCTCATAGCACTGAGACACTGTAGTCCTCTCATAGCACTGCCACTGTCTAAGAGCTGAGGCCTGTTCTGAAATGCTGCTGATACCAATTCATCACCCTTGGCCACAGCTTCTGTCCCTGAAAGAGTCTTTGCTGCTCCAAATCTGAAAGCATTTCTGGGTCCCAAATCCCTGTCTCCTTTCAAAGAACACAGCAGTGTTCCTCAGAAGAGTCCACTTAACCAGGCATGAGTCCAACTTGCAATTAATATGCATTTTTAATGTTTGTATAAAATGTTTAATACTCATTTGCTTCATGCTCTTAAGTGTTGTTAAATAGTGCACTGAGCACGCGGCACAAACTCAAAGACGGAAGTGTCGCTAATAGGTCTTTAAATACATCCTTCCCCCCCACGTCTTAAGAAGCCTTAAAGTCAAGGCTTGCCACATTTGCTTAAGACACAAATCTTATCAGATGAGAAAAAGAAAACATGCAACGTCTCCTCCGCCCATTTTCCCTATGTTTTTGCTGTTGTTTTGTTTTGGGCATTGTGAATCAAACATAAAGTCACCCACCAGCTAAGTAAGCACTCCCCCACTGAGCTATATATAATTCTAACCTCCTGCCACTCCCTGCCTCCAACACACACACACACACACACACACACACACACACACACACACCTTCTTTAAAATCTAGAGACAAGATCTCACTACATTGCTCAGGGAAGCTTTGAACTCACAAAGTTGCCCAGGCAAGCCTTGAATTTGTGATCTCTCTGCCTCAATCTCCCAAGCAGCTGGGATTACAGATCTGTACCATCAAGCCTGGCTGCAACCACACATTAAGACACAGTTTCACTCAGACACTGGTGGGTTCTGCCCAGATCACTGTCTACAGTTAAATTTCACTAATGAGAACATTCGGGCATAGATGACTGTAACACACAGACACTTGAATATAAAGATGATGAAATCTTAAAATGCAGGATCATATCAGAAATATTACAACCATGATCTTGTATTTCACCCAATGGAAAAAGACTTAAGTTTGTATAAACTAAAAGTTTGCTTAAACTCTTTTAGATCTAATAGTAAATGTAGCCTATTTCATTTATCTGCCTTAAGCATTTGTCTTTTAAATACAAAAACGTTCAGAGCAAAATTTCAGCACCTAAGTTTTCTGAGGTGACCTTAGGGCTTTACAACTTCATTAACTATTGAACAAATATTTCAATAGAAATAACAAAACCGTATAGAAACTCCTGTCTTCACAGAAGCTATCTACTTAGGTACAAGATAGATTAGTGCTGTAGAGAAAAGCTAAAACCCAGAAAGAGACACAGTCTTGAGGATCTGAGTTCAAATGTCCAGCGTCCACATAAAATATGAACATGCATGCAACCCCAACATGAGGAGCAGAGCCAGGCAGGCTCCAGGAATGCCTCCAGACAGCCTATGTGAAACACCACACTTCAGGTTCAGTAAGAGACTCTCAAAGGGAGGACAGAGGTAGAGCAGGACATCCAATATCCTCCTCTGGTCTCTGTGCAAGTGCACCACTGTGCAACAGCCACGCACATACGCGTGCACATGCACGCCTACGAAGACACTCGGTGAAGACCACAAAGATGGTGTGTGAGTACAGAACCGCAGGTGCCATAGTAGACGGAACAAGCCAAGGGACAGGGAGGCAGACACCTAGAAACAGAGAATATTGAAGCACCCTGAAGTGGAAGCATGCCTGCCATTCTGGGCTTAATTTGTGCTGTGACTGCTTGAAATATTGTCTATTTCTTGCTGCTAAGATTCCTGCCAGTTGCTTTGGGAGGTCAGGAACACCTGATGTCATAGGTGGCAGACACAGTTCAGAAAGTGCTGTCACTTCAAAGGAGTCTGTTGTCTGTATGGTTGAGTGTGGACTTCACACTCAACCTGTTCCTTCTACCCCTTCTCACTGCAACTCAAAACACCAACTTCCTAAAACCAACTGATGCTGAAAAAATGTAAAGAAAATTGCTTCGGAGAACAGGGCCTATTGTAAAATAATCAAACTGTTAGGCAGGGTATCGACGCACCAGAAATACCGACCTTGAACACAAGGTTGTAAGGAGCACTTAACAGTTAAAGCCTGGAGTTGGGCATAGTAGGACAAAGTTAATTCCAGAGCTCAGGAAGTAGAGGCAGTAGCTCATTGGTTCAAGACCCATCTGGGGGTACTTAGCCAGTTAAAAGGCCACACTGGGCCACACAGTAACCTCCTACCTATGAATGAGTGAATGAATGAGTGAACGACTAAATAAACAAATAAAAGCTAAGTACTCCTTGGTATTGGTGTTTACATTTCATTAGATGCTACTCTGTGCTACATATTTGAGTGCATTTGTTCTCACCATGACTTCTCTGGAGCAAGGTCCATTTCTTGGGAATGTCTGGATCCCACCACAAGGCTGTGTATACAGACAGCAGCCTTATCCGTACAAGGATGATGTCATAGAAACAACCGCAAACAAACAGCAGACATTCCTGTCTTAAGTCCCCACTAGTGGATACATTCTAGAACAGACACCATACTCTCTCAGGGCATGTGGGTAATCTCAGCCACTTGGGCCAGGCTCTTGTGAGTGTAACATTCCATTCTGTGTAAGTTTGCCTTTGCACTTCCAGTTGGGCACACTACACCCTTTCAGACCAGACCCCATCAATGGAGCTGCCCACAAAAATACACAGGAACCACTGTTTAGACCCCTGTTCAAACTGCCTTCAGCCGATACAGGCAAACACTATCATTTGAAACTATCCGATTTGGACTATAAATCGGCGTCCAGACAGTCTGTCGGGACAAACAGGCAGGCCGGGAACCATTTCAGTGCAGGAAAGATTGGAAGACGCATTTTAAAAATATCTGAGCAGGGGCCTGGAGGATGAGGTAAAGCAGCGTCACAGAGAAGCTGGCACCTGAACAGACGAGGTTTTGAAAGATGAATGGGCCTAGGACAATCAGACACGGGATCAAAGGGCATTGGGGATTGTGCAAATCGGTGGCAGAAACACCACTGACTGGAAACCATGAAGGAGGGCTGCAGTGTTTCTCAAGCTTTCCAAGAAAAAACCAAGCCCTTTACAGGAGGGTGGAGGGAAGTTCGGTGGCTGCCTATTTGGTTAAACCTCTGGTCTCTCTGCTTTGTTTGCCTCTTTCTGTTTTGTTTCTCTTTTAAAGAACTAAAAGTACTGTGACGGCTTAAAATTTCTGTGGAGAAAAGTATTATACCTTCAGTGTAGAAGAGTAGGCAAGAGCTTTTCGTGGTATTATTATTATTATTATTATTATTATTATTATTATTATTATTTTACATTTCTCTGGCTATACAAAGGCAAGGAATTTAAAATGCAGGTTATCACAGCCCTAACACACTAAGTCCAAACCTTCTCTTCACCAGCTCCACAAATATTTATTTTATGCTCACTGTCTGTTAGTTTCTGGGATGCCAGGCCTGTGAGGCAGTCTTTCTCCTCTCCTCGGAACAAGCTCTTGCATGCAATCCACAGACAAAATAATCAGAGGGCAATCCACCTCATTCCTCCCGTAGCTGCCAAGCAAAACCTGAATCTCAGAGCAGAGTTAACCAGCCAATAAACCAGTGTGGGTAAAACGCACCCAATAACAACTAGGACGCTAGCAATTGCTGAAGGCCCCGGGTAAGGGGACTTGGTCACCTCTTCCTTGCTAGGAAGCTTAATGCTTTGCCACGGTGATCAGGGCTGAGGGTGGACAGAGAGTAGTGGGGAGTTACCTGAGAGCTCAGGTAGATTTTGAGGCACTCCTCGCACACCGCCTTCTTGCAGCAGGGCAGGGGCTTGATGGGCTTGTCTTCCAGGCACACCCGGCACATCAGCACCATGAGGGGCGCATAGGGGTCCCCTACCCCGCCCAGGCCAGAGTAGGGTGGAGCTCCTAATAGGCCAGGCACGGAGAAGGGCTCCGGAGCCAGGTAGAACTCCAGCTCGATGCTGCCGCCGTCGGGGGATAGGGGGTCAGCCGGGAGCGACAGCGGGGAGCTTGGGAAGGAGGCAGGCGGACTGGCGGGAATCGGCCCCGGCGGTGCTTGAGGTGGGGACTCCGGAGGCGACGGGGACTCGGCGGAGGGGGCCTCGGGCAGGTCGCTCTCCACGCAGTACACAGAGCAGAAGACTTGCGGCTTGGCGGGGGGCGGGTGTCGCTGGGCCAGCACGTCCAGGAGCAGCCCGTCGCGGGGCTGCTGGCCGGGGGACGCCTCTGGCCCCGTTCTCTCCTCCTCGCGCTCCAGCTGTAGTTCCAGACTCTGGGGGTCCAGGGGCCCGGTGAGTGGCAGTCGCGCGGGCTGCCCCGCAGGGGCCCGGTTGCTCGCAGGCTCCGGAGCGCTCGCGTCCACGCAGCCCGGGTCTCTGCCGCCGCCGCCGCCGTTCGGTCGTGAGGAGGAGGAGGAGGCGGCGGCGCGCGGCCCGGTAGCCCCGGCGCGGTCCCCTCGCGGCCTGGGGGACTCGGACTGGCCCACCGAGCCTCCGCCAGGGGCCCGCGCCTCCCGCGGCCCGCCGCTGCCGCTCACCGTGCTCTGCTCTCGCCCATCGCCGCCCGCGGCCCGCGCCGCCGCCGCCCATCCAGCCGCCGGGACCCCCAGCCGGCGCCGGGCAGCGCGGGCAAGCGGCTCGGCTCCACTCGCGGCGGCGCTTCTGCTTCCGGGTCCCTCCTCCGGGGCCGGGACGCCCCAAGCGCCCTCCGGGGAGCCCGTGCTCCCGGGCCGCAGCGCGCGGGCAGCCGGCTCCTCCTCCTCCACCTCCTCGTTGTCGTCGTCCCTCCAGCGCGGCCAGGCACCGCCTCAGGGACGCCGAGGGCCTCAGGCTGCAGGGCCCGCCCGCGTGCAGGTCAGGGCAGTGCCGCGGTCCCCCTGGAGCCCCTGGTGGGGCGGAGGGAGTTCCCGGGAGGGGGAGGAGACCGTCAGTCCCGCCCATCCCCTGTCCCCGCGGCTGGGCGCGCAGCCGGCGATCCCGAGGGTCGCGGGACCAGTGGCGTCACCGAGAGGTGGCCGAGCCCGCTGGCGACGGCCGGGGCCCCCGGGGGAGAGGCGGGGGCCGGGGCCCTCCCCCCCCCCACGCACCACCTGGGGCTCTGCTCCCTCCCCCTTACCCCACCCCTTTGGCACACACCTCCCACACCCACACACATACATACGTGCACACACAGACACACACAGACACACACAGACACACACACACACACACACACACACACACACACACACACACACACACACACACACACCCCACGGGTGCCCGCGCACACACTTGCACGCACACCGAAATGAGGGTGATCTAAGCTGAGCTGCACTCTAACCCCTAAGAGTTCACCACGCTGTGCTCTGCTTTAAGTAGAACTTCCTACAAAAACTGCTGCAACCTAGGCTCTGGACAGAGAACACACTGGGATGTCACGCTGAAGAAGTAGAGGCGATGGTGTGCATTCTGCCCAGTTCCCTGTTTTCTGCCTGGTGAGACAGGAAGGATCTTTGAAAACCACAAATAACCCAAAAAGCACTTGTCGCCTACTCCTCCAACTAGAATACTTACAAGCACTAACTAACTAATCTGAGATTTACCGCTTTTCCTCGGCTCAGTTGTTCTCTCGGGAATTGTTTTTGTGGGCTTTTTGTTTTATGTTTTGTTTTCTTTCTTAACCCCTTTAAGTGGGTAGCCTGGCTTAATTAATCAGCTGCATCATCATTAGGGATCTGGGAGACTTTCATTAACATAAGCATATCCATACCCAAAAACTGTTTCCAAGACAACAATTATATCTCAGCCAGAACTTAATTATGTGTTGATCTATCTTTATTTTACAGGAAGTATTAGTCACCCAAACACTGGTGTGTTTTAGTTTTCTAAAGCCAATGAAAACATTTTTGGGAAACCAACCTTTTTTATTTTTTAAAACTTGGTAGGGAATTCAATTTACACATTCATGTCGAAGGAAAAAGCTGTTAAGTGTGTAGTTTTTTTTTTCTTTTTTTGCATTGAAGTTGTTATTGATTTGTTCCAAAATATTTTCCGAGGCAAACACAGATGCTACTGGGGGACTAAGAATTCAGTATTGCCCAAGTGGGTTTCCGTCAGGAGCGGTTGAAGCTCAGGTACACGTGAGAGTGGTAAAATGCCTCCAGATGCCCTATCACTCATTTGTCTGACCCGAGAATGAAGAATAATTATTTGGACGATTAAATGGGGCTCAAGCAGCCTGGAGAGATAGCTCATTCAGTCAAACATGGGGACCTGAAGTCAATCCTCAGTACCCACTGCGAAAGCACAAACCCACTGCCAAGCCCAGACAGGTACCTGGGTGTGGAACTCCACACTGGCCATCTTCCTGTGCAAGGACTGCCTGCCTTTTCCGTACCAGGACTTCCTCCTGCTACATGCTACTGGCATTTCTGAACATAGGAGCATGTTATTCCCATCGTCCTCTAGGGAAATCCTCACTTGCCTGAATCCTGGGCCTGGTACCCCTAGCATTTGGTCTAGCACAACAACAAAAGAGGAATCGTAATGTAATACCACAATGGTGGTTCTTTGCTCAGTTTCTCCCAGACTCATGAAACACCAATAATAATTGTGCTGATGGAACTTCTTTTTCTTTCTTTCTTTAAAAAAAAAATGGTTGAAAATATAGTTACTAGCTGGGCGGTGGTGGTGCACACCTTTACTCCCAGCACTTGGGAAGCAGAGGCAAGGTGGATCTCTCAGTTGAAGGGTGCTTTTGTTCTATAGAGTGAGAGTTCTAGGACAACCAGGGCTACAATAGAAAAACTCAGTCAAAAAAACAAAACAAAACAAAAAAACAAAAACAAGAAAACCCCACAACAATAGCAAAACAGGAAAATATACTTACTATTTATATAGCAAATATTTCATGGACATACTATGAGGTTAATATTGTCCCTGTTCAAGCCATCAGCAGACAAGCTGAATATGGCAGTTTCGACAACAAAGGTATTTTTAATGCACTGCCTGTACCACTTTCAACTCTCAGCATGTCCTAACCTGAACTGAACAACTCTGATAATCCTCCACCTTTAATATCTGAGCTCAAATTCAGAATTCATTCTCAATCCAGAACCTTAGGATTACTGCTCCCAAAGACTTTGTATTACTAATCATTTCTATTACCACCTTTTTTTTTAATCCTGCCCTTTGCATATGGCTTGCTTGGGTCTTCCTTGAAAAATTTTAGCCAGATATTAGACTAATTAAAAACCTAAAATTAGCTAATTAGAAAGATATGATGTGATAACTTAGACACTGAATAACTTTAGTTGTGCATATAAAAACTAGAATAAAATTCTTCTGAACTGTTGTGGAGAAAATGCATAATATTTAAATTTCATGAAACAATTATATGTAAAGTATTCAATTTCAGGGGTAGGCAGATCTCTGCGAGTTCAAAGCCAGCCTGGACTACAGAGCAAGTTCCAGGGAAGCTAGGTCTCTCATACAGAGAAACCTTGTCTTGAAAAGCAACAACAACAACAACAACAACAAAGAAAAAAAGAAAAAGAAAAAGAAAAAGAAAAAACCCTGCTCTGGGGGCTGAGGAAATGGCTAAGCAATTAAAGAGTGCTGAATGTTCTTTCAGTGGGTTCAATTCCCAGCACCGACATAGCACCTTACAACTGACTGTAGCTATTAGTTCCAGAGACTCAAACATACATGCAGGCAAAATACCAATACACATGAAATAAGATAAATTTATATCAAGGCCCATACCTAAACATAGTAAAAGCAATATACAGCAAACCAATAGCCAACATCAAACTAAATGGAGAGAATCTTGAAGCCATCCCACTAAAATCAGGGATTAGACAAGGTTGCCCACTCTCTCCTTTCCTATTCAATATAGTACTCGAAGTCTTTGCCAGAGTAATCAGACAACAAAACAATGTCTAAGGGACACAAATTGGAAAGAAGTCAAAATACCACTATTTGCAGCTGATATGATAGTAAACTAAAGTGATCCCAAAAATTCCATCAGAGAACTCCTAAACCTGATAAACAACTTCAGCAAAGTGGCTAGGTATAAAATTAACTCAAGCAAATCACAAAGGATAAACTGGCTGAGGAAGAAATTAGGGAAATGATACCCTTCACAATAGTCACAAATGATATGAAATACCATAGTGTGACTAACCAAGCAAGTGATAGATCTGTATGACAAGAACTTCAAGTCTCTGAAGAAAGAAATTGAGGAAGATCTCAGAAGATGGAAAGATCTCCCATGCTCATGGATTGGCAGGATAAATATAGTAAAAATGGCCATCTTGCCAAAAGCAATTTACAGATTCAGTGTACTCTCCATCAAAATTACAACTCACCTCTTAGAAAGAGCAATATGCAAATTCATTTGGAATAACAAAAAACCCAGGAGAGTGAAAAGTATCTTCAAAAGTAAAAGAAGTTCTGGGGGGATCACCATCCCTGACCTCAACCTGTGTTACAGATCAATAGTGATAAAAAGAGTATGGTATTGGTATAGAGACAGGCAGGTAAATCAATGGAATAGAATTGAAGACCCAGAAATGAACCCACACACTTATGGTGATCTTTAACAAAGAAGCTTAAACCATCCAGTGGGAAAAAAGATAGCATTTTCAACAACTGGTGCTGGTTCAAATGGAGGTCAACAAGTAGAAGAATGCAAATCGATCCATTCTTATGGCTCTGTGCAAAGCTCAAGTCCAAGTGAATCAAGGACCTCCACGTAAAACCAGATACACTCAAACTAATAGAAGAAAGAGTGGAAAAGAGCCTGGAACACATGGGCACTGGGAAAAATGTCCTGAACAGAACACCAGTGGCTTATGCTCTAAGATCAAGAATTGACAAATGAGACTTCATAAAACTGCAAAGCTCCCATAAGGCAAAGAACACTGCCATTAGGACAAAACAGCAACTAACAGATTGGGAAAAGATCTTTCCCAATTCTACATCCAATAGAGGGCTAATATCCAATATATACAAAGAACTCAAGAAGTTAGATGCCAGAAAACCAAATCACCCTATTAAAAATGGGGCACAGAACTAAACGGAGAATTCTCAGCTGAAGAATATCGAATGGCTGAGAGGTACCTAAAGAAATGTTCAACATCCTTAGTCATCAGGGAAATGAAAATCAAAACAACCCTGAGATTCCACCTCACACCAGTCACAATGGCTAAGATCAAAAATGCTGGTGAGATTGTGGAGAAAGAGGAACACTCCTCCATTGTTGGTGGTTCAACCAACTCTGGAAATCAGTCTGGAGATTCCTCAGGGAATTGGACATGAGGATCCATCTGTACTACTCGTGGACATATACTCAAAAGATGCTCTAACATATAACAAGGACCCATGCTCTGCTATGTTCATACCAGCCTTATTTATAATAGCCAGAAGCAGGAAAGAGCCCAGATGCCCCTCAACAGAAGAATGGATACAGAAAATGTGGTACATTTACACAATGGAGTACTACTTAGCTATTAAAAATGATGACTTCATAAAATTCATAGGCAAATGGATGGAACTAGACAATATCATCCTGAGTGAGGTAACCCAATCACAAAATTCACACAGGGTATGCACTCACTGAAAAATGGATATTAGCCCAAAAGCTTGGAATACCTAAGATACAATCCACAGACCACATGAAGCTCAAGAAGAAGGAGGACCAAAGTGCAGACGCTTCAGTCCTTCCTAGAAGGGGAAACAAAAATAGTCATAGGAGGAGATATGGAGACAAAATTTGGAGCAGAGACTGAAGAAATGGCCATTCAGAGTCTGCCTCACCTGGGGATCTAGCCCATACACATACAGTCACCAAACCCAGTAAATATTGGGGATGCCATAAGTGCATGCTGACAAGAACCTCATATAGCTGTCTCCTGAGAGGCTTTGCAAGAGCATGACAAATACAGAAGTGAATGCTCGAAGCCAATCATTGAACTGAGAACAGGGTCCCCATTGGTGAAGTTAGAGAAAGGATTGAAGGATCTGAAGGGGCTGGCAACCCCATAAGAACAACAATGCCAATCAACCAGAGCTCCCAGGGACTAAAGCACCATCCAAAGACTACACATGGACAGACCCATGGCTCCAGCTGCATATGTAAAAGAGGATGGCCTTGAGGGGCACCAATGGGAGGAGAAGCCCTTGGTCCTGCCAAGGCTGGACTCCCCAGTGTAAGGAATGTCAGGATGGGGAGTTGGGAAGAGGTGGATGGATAGATGGGGGAACACCCTCATAGAAACAGGGGGAGGAGAGATGGGATAGGGGAATTATGGACTGGAAACCAGGAAAGGGAATAACATTTGAAATGTAAATAAATAAAAAATATCCTGTAAAAATAATTTTACAAAAAGAATCTTAAATACTAGATTTGTGTGTTCACAGGACAGTCCTGTAAGTATTTAAAGGGGCACAAAGAAACCAATTATTTAACTAAACTGTGAAGTACTTAAGGAACGGTCTCTGGTCCCCTGCTCAGCCACACAGTGGACTCTGGGCCTCACCCTGCTGCTACTAAGAGAACTTAGAATTATGAAGAAAATGGGTACTGCGTGCTTAAGAGAAATACTAACAGCCTTGTCTTCCTTTTTCACCTAAACTCCTTAAGAAAACTTCAAGGAAGAAAATTTATGAAAAAGTTAACAAGAACACCAAACATTGTCTTCTCTTCAAGTCAAAATAACACAATGTATGTTGAAAACAGAGGAAGCCGAGAAGTGGGAGAAAGAGGAGAAGAACGAAGTTAGGGAGAGAGACAGAGGGTAGAGAAAGGATGGGGTGGGAGAAGCTGGTTACCAGTTAGCTTAAGTCCAAACAACCACTTCAGGAAGGAACACATAGGGACGCATTGTTCTTTCATTTGAAAAATATACTGGGGAAAGGGGAGCACAAGAGAGATGGCTCAAAGCTAAGAGCACTGGCTGCTGATGAAGAAGGCCTAGACTCAGTTTCAGCTCACAACTGTCTGGTACGACCTCACTTTCACTCTCCACTGGCCTTGGTGGTCACACTTGGCACACTTGGTGCACATTTATATGTGCAGGGAAAGCACCCATGCATATATAAAATCTCGATATATGTGAAATTGTAGGGCTTTTGTTACGTTTTATTGTGTTTGTTTTTGTTTTTTACTCCTGTGCCTTTATTATTTAAGGATCTGTCCTGAACACAAGTTTTAGGGCTGCCTCTAAGTCATATGATTTGTGACCAGTTAATACCTTTCTCTGTATATTTTATGTCATTTGTTTCAAATAGATAATCTGTAATCTCAGTAAATATGTCATGTTTATATTATTAGTATCATATTAACATTTAATGGAGCTTTTATATAATTCCTAACATAGTATACCACAAATTCCTAGGAATTAAATTGTTACTGAGAACACTAAATAGATTTTAAAGGCTTTTGGCATACATTATCAAAAATACTTAGAATCAATTTCTAGTCTCATCAACGTGGTAGGTACAAGATAATCTCCTTCTTTAATCAACCTAAGAATAGTTTTCTATAATGGGGGGGGGAGGATGGGGAGGGGAACACCTATATAGAAGGGGAGGGAGAGGGATTAGGGGGATGTTGGCCGGAAAACCGGGAAAGGGAATAACAATTTAAATGTAAATAAGAAATACCCAAGTTAATAAAGAAATAAAGAAAAAAAGAATAGTTTTCTATTTACCATCAAAAATTTAATACAGGGCTATGTTTTTATTTTTAATTAGAAAAAAAAAGAGAGAAATCTCTTAGTAACGGTCAAGCCCCCTCTAGCTATGAATCATTGCATCTGCACATTCTCCATCCCATTTGAGAGGTTAGGGTTCTGACAGTGTCGTGGTCACTGTTCTGTTGCTGTGGAGAGACACCATTAGCAAAGCAACGCTCATAAAAGAAAGCACTGCTGCTCTGACAAGTTCTGTGTCCGTCCAGAGAATGATTTATCTTAGGATATGATTTAGGTTTATGATTCTCTTAGGAACCCTCTGGATTTCAATACTGCAAAAAAGCAGCCCATTGGCTTTTATAGGTTTTCATTTCACCTTTTTAATCCCGAGCAGAAAGGTGTCTGTGGGAAGATAGTGTACTTGCCATTTCAAGATAAAGACAGGAGAGTATGAGGGGAATGAAAACAAAGTTCATTTTCCTAAATGGCCTAGATAAGAAATTCCTTCATTCCCGATGGATTGACTACTTGAAATTAGCTATGATCCTTCTCTTGACAAAATCTAGCAAGAGGATTAAATGGTTCTGAAAGTTTTTAAGCCAATCACTTAAACCATCCGGCTAAATTTATTTTAAAATTATGGCAAATAATGATATCTGTTTATCTCTTAACACACTGCTACCAAGTTGGAATGGGAAAAAGCCAGCTGCCTTTGGGGGATGTTAAATGCCACAAGCTGTTTCTCAAACACTGTGGCATCAATATAGCTCAAAATATTTTTCTCAAATACTTTTATTTAAATTTCTCAATATGCAAGTATCAAAAACAGCTTTTTATTCACACATTCATGACTCATTTACATTTTTGGGTATTTATATGACTCTGATGAGGCTCTGATGAACTTTGGGGGAATCATTTATGTTCCATAATCCTGTGGGAAAAGAACCAAAATAAGTAGGTTTGTCTCTAAGCCAGTCCTGTTTTCTATTGATGGTCAAGTTGCTTGCACTCTGTAGGCCTAAGTTTTTGCTTTTGCAAAACATGGCAGACCTTACTGAATGGTTCTAGAGTTCATCTCATTACTAAAATTATAATTTCCTATCCAACCACCATGCTTATATGTCTTTTGTGCATAACATCTTGGTATGCATAGATAGAACATATCTGAGAACTCTTGCAATTCAGTAGAGAAGACATAGATAATAGAGACATCAGACGGATCTTGTGGGTGTGATCTATAGACTCAGTTCTGTGGGAGCTTCTGTCATGGCAAACTTTATGTAGATGGAAAAGGCAGTTTTCTATTGAGAAATGAGATTGCATGGGTGAACCGCCAGTGGCAGATAATAAGATACCTTGAATGGCAGCTAGCAGCAGCCCTAGGTACTAATCATTTTTTTGTACAGCACACAGATGACCCAAAGGTATATAGAGCCTTTAGGGGGTATAGATCCCATTTCCTCTCTGTTTTTCTAAATACTGGCCCTTAGCCTCTGACAGGTCAGAAAGGTTCCTTATCATCTGTCTTCTGATTCATCCAAGGGAAATGACTGACGAGTGAGGAGAGGGCTGGGAGGGTGGGGTGTGTGCATTACTTTTCTAGATCCTAATCTGACAAATTCTTGTCTGATATCTATGTCTTCTGACCAAGACCGAGCTACCGCTTCTGTATTCTAAGACATCTTCCTAGAACTGTCATGACAACAATGAACATTAAGTGCTACAATAAACGAAATGCATCAAAGTGGTGGTTCTGAGGCTACAAGTCTGAAACTATGATGTTGGATGAAGCCCAAGTATGGGAGGGTATATTTGCTTTCTTCTCCTGACCTTTGGTGATGCTGTTTCTTGATGTTCTTTCCTGTGTTGGTTTGAATGATAATGGCCCCTACAGGCTCATATATTTGAATGCTTGGCAAAGGGGAATAGCACTACTTGAGAGGAATTGGGAGCTGCACCCTTGCTAGAGTAGGTGTAGCCTTGTTGGAGAAGTGAGTATCTGGGGATGGGGTTTAAAGACTTTAGAGCCCAAGTCATGGGGTTGAGGAGATGGCTCAGCAGTTAAAAGTACTGTCTGCTCTTCTAGAGGACCCTAGTTTGATTCCCAGAATCTACATCACACCTGACAATTGTCTGTAACTCTTGATCGAGGGGATCTGACACCCTCACGTAGACACACATGAAGGTGAAACATCAATGTGCATAAAATAAGAATAAATAATTTTTTAAAAAGGGGGCTCAAGTCAGGCCAACTGTCTTCTTCCTGCTGCCTGCAGATCCTGTTGTACTCCAGTTCCTTCTCCAGCACCATGTCTGTCTGCAAGCTGCATGCTTCAGACCATGATGATAATGGACTAAACCTCTGAAACTGTAAGCAAGCTCTAACTAAATGCTTTACTTTGTAAGAATTGCAGTGGTCATGGTATGTCTTTAGAGCAATAGAATATTGACTAAGCACTTGCCTTATTGATGGCTGACTCCCATCTCTGCCGCTGGCATCATATGGCCATCTGTCTATCCGTGTCTCTTTCTCCTCGTAAGGACTCTAGTCAGTTTAGATTAAAATCCTACTTTACTGCAGTGTGGCCTTATCTGAACTAATTCCATTCTGAAGTGTTTGGCTTAATTCACATCAAGAGAAATCCCAGGATACTGAATTATCTCTTGCAGAAAACTTACATCTGTCTAGTTTTTGTGATTGGTACCATCAATAAGTTCTCTGAGAGTCATTGTTTATATTATCTGCATTCTTTAGAGTTTCTCCCTATATGGGTTTGATTAGTTTGGAAGTGATCTGACTACGCGTTTTGTTGTGGGGTTAGTTTGGGTACTTTGGGGTAGTCTAGGTTTAGGGAAACGAGTTATATTGGTAAATAGAATCCCAGAGGGGCATGAAGAAATGGCCTCTTGCTTGTGTGTTAAGTGGAGTGGGATGTGAGAAAGGATGCCAGTGGTCAAAGGTTTCCTGTCTCAGATACAATCCAAAGTCTCCCTCTGGCTCTTTGCATAGTATTCATTTCTTACCACCCCTCTGTCCATTCTTCCTTAATTGTCCCACATACCTTCACTAACTTCTTCTTTTCCCTTACATTTCCCATCATGTCCTGTGCACCAACATTGGCTCCTCACCTTGTGATGGTTAATAGTCATTGTCAACATGACAGAATTTAGATTTTCATAAGCGCTGTTTCGAAGGAAGCAAGAACCACTCTAAATGTGAGAGGCACTATCCCACACTCAGGAACTCAGAGCAGAATAAAGAAGAGAATCTCTCTCTCTCTCTCTCTCTCTCTCTCTCTCTCTCTCTCTCTCTCTCTCTCTCTCTCCCTCTCTCCCTCATGCTGTAACGGTGGACTATAGCCTCAACCTGTGACCCAAAGGAAGCACTTCCTTCCTTCCATTGTTTCTATCATGTATTTCTCACAACAGTGAGGCACATAACTAACAAACCAGCAGACTGTTCTTCTTTTCAGGTCAAAAGACCCTTTGTCAGAGAAGCATTCCTAAACCATCCTAGATCACACAGCACCACCACCCTCTCCCTCATCCCATCTCCCTCTCTCTGTATTTTATTCCCCAAGGATCTACCCACCCAAGTCAGCATGTAATTATTCTCGTTTTTGATATCTACTTTATAATATGTTTGTAAGTCCATTAGAAAAGTACTCTCTTGTTTGCAGTTGATGAGAATTCATCCAGCATAAAGAATGTGCTCAATGAATACTCATTAATTGATAGACAACATTCAAAGTAGAAGCTACAGCAAATGATAATAGTATGATGTAGTCATGAGTGACAGAAGTAGAAGGATGAGGAAGAGGATGAAAAGAAGAAGAAAAGAAGAAAGAGGAGGAGGAAGAGGATGAAAAGAAGAAGAAAGAGGAGGAGGAAGAGGAAGAAGAGGAGAAGGAGAAGAAGAAGGAAGAAGAAGAAGAAGAAGAAGAAGAAGAAGAAGAAGAAGAAGAAGAAGAAGAAGAAGAAGAAGAAGAATTAATTATGAGCTTAAGACTTGTTCCACCCCAACTTAGGAAATCCTGTTATCATACAAATAATTTTTAATGCCTTTCTTACAAGGCTGTCAAGGAGATTTTCTAGAAAGGTTTAGTTTTCAATGTTACATTTTAAAGGATAGTTTGGAATATTATTTTTAAAATCCTGATGTTAGTCATAGGCATTAGCAATTCCTATGAGAGTGCCAGTAGGTTGTGTGATGCAGAACACATTTCTAATATTGTGCTTCTGATTTGTAAATTGTTATTTTATGCTGGCAGATTCCACTAATACCATTCTGAATTACATGGGCTATGGCTAGTGAGTGCCCAGTCTTCTTCCCCCTCCTAATATGTCCTTCTAATATCTATTTATGTTTATCTTATTCTTCCCAAACTCAATTCTTCTCAGATGACTGAATGCTCAGTGGTTACGTTACAGTCTTAGCTAATGCATGCAATTTGACTAAATAACATTCTCTGATGCATATTTTTTATTTCATTATTTGCTTTCAATTCTAGACGTGACTAAGAGATATTGTGGAACAAAAGAATCACAGTGCTTTCCGAACCTAAGAACCTGGCTAGCATGGTGCCACTGTTGTTTCAAACAGTGATTGTGTGTGTGTGTGTGTGTGTGTGTGTGTGTGTGTGTGTGTGTGTGTGTGTGTGTGTGAGAGAGAGAGAGAGAGAGAGAGAGAGAGAGAGAGAGAGAGAGAGAGAGAGAGAGAGAGAGAGAGAGAGAATCAAGTTCCCTGGAGTTGCAATTACAAACTTCTGAGCTCTCTGATAAGAGTCTTGGAAAACTACCTTGTGTCCTCTGGTCAAGTCATGTATAATTCTTAACTACTGACTTGTTCCAGCCCTTGATTCTTTTTGCTGTTGTTGTTGTTTTGTTTTCTTTTGTTTTGTTTTGTTTTACATGTCCATTCAAAAGCACCAGTGAAGACTTACAGGGTATAGCCATTCATTCTTAAATTATTAGTCAGCTATAATGAGTTGGAAACTATGACTATAAGTTAGGAACAAGAGAGAATTTCATGACAACTTGTATGTTCTAATCTACTTATGGGAAGACAAGAAGTTCTTTTCCTGGCTAAGATAATTACAATGAATGACTTCAACATTTTTCTCTGATCCCAGATTAATCACATTTGTTTACTAAACCCAACTGTAGAAACATTAGGAAATGAGCCTCAGTGGTGGTGGTGCACACCATTGGTCCCAGCACTCAGGAGGCACAGGCAGGCAGACTTCTGTGAGTTCGAGTCCAGTCTTGTTTACCCACACAGTTCCAGGACAGCCAGGGCCATACAGAGAAACCTTGTCTCAAAAAATAAACAAAACAAAACAGCCTCAACTACAGAAATAGTAGAGTACAGCCCAGTAGCCGTTTGTATACAGCCAGTCACACTAAGAATGTTTTCATACATTCTAATTTTTCATTTTTATTTATTTATTTTTTTATTGGATTTTTTTAACTTAAATTTCAAATGTTATCCCCCTTTCTGGTTTCCCATTCATAAACCCCCTATTCCCTTCTTCTATGAGGGTGTTTCATCCTCCCCAACCAGGCACCCTTTACAGCTCCCCACCTTTGATGCTCCCTTATAGTGGGGGGGGGTCCAGTCATGGCAGGACCAAGGGCTTCTCCCATTGGTGCCCAACAAGGCCATCCTCTGCTACATATGCAGATGGAGCCCTGGGTCAGTCCATGTGTAGTCCTTGGGTGGTGGTTTAGTTCCTGGGAGCTCTGGTTGGTTGGTATTGTTGTTCTTATGGGGTTGCAAGCTTCTTCACCTCCTTCAAACCTTTCTCTAATTCCTCTAATGCCCCCATTTCATGACCCTGTTTTCAGTTCAATGTTTTGCTGCTAGTATTCGCCTCTATATTTGTTTCGCTCTGGCTAAGCCTCTCAGGAGACAGCTATATCAGGCTCCTGTCAGCATTCACTCCTTGGCTTCATCAATGTTGTCTAGTTTTGGTGGAATGAATATATATATCCTCGATCCCCAGGTAGGGCAGGCTCTGAATGACCATTCCTTCAGTCTCTGCTCCAAACTTTGTCTCCATATCCCCTCCTATGAATATTTTTATTCCCCATTTTAAGAAAGACTTAAGCATCCCTACTTTGGTGGTTCTTCTTTTGAACTAAATGTGGTCTGTGAATTTTATTTTGGGTAATTCAAGCTTTTAGGCTAATATCCACTAATAAGTGAGTGCATGCCATGTGTGTTTTTTGTGAGCGAGTTACCTCACTCAGGATTATATTTTCTAGGTCCATTCATTTGCCTATTAATTTCATGAAGTTGTTATTTTTGAAGGCTGACTAGTACTTCATTGTGTAAATGTATCACAATTTCCATATCCATTGCTCTGCTGAACAGCATCTGGGTTCTTTCCAGCTTCTGACTATTATAAATAAGGCTGCTATGAACACAGTGGAGCATGTGTCCTCGTTATATGTTATAGCATCTTTCAGGTATATGCCCAGGAGTGGTATAACTGGGTCTCGTACTATGTTCAATTTTCCGAGGAATCTCCAGACTGACTTCCAGAGTGCTTGTACCAGCTTGCAATCCCACCAACAACAGAGGAGTGTTCCTGTTTTCCCATATTTTCACAAGTGTCCATTGTCAGGTGAGTTTTTGATCTTAGCCATTGTGACTGCTGTGAGATGCAATCTCAGGGTTGTTTTGATTTCCATTTTCCTGGTGACTAAAGATGTTGAATATTTCTTTAGGTGCTTCTCAGCCATTCTATATTCCTCAGCTGAGAATTCTTTGCTTAGCTCTGTACTGCATTGTTTTAATAGGGTTATTTGGCTCTTTGGAGTGTAACTACTTAAGTTCTTTGTTTATATTGGATATTAGCCCTCTATCCGATGTGGGATTGGTAAAAATCTTTTCCGAAGCTGTTGGTTGCTGTTTTGTCCTAATGACAGTGTCCTTTGCCTTACAGAAGCTTTGCGGGTTTGCGAGGTCCCATTTGTCAATTCTTGATCTTACAGCATAAGCCATTGATGTTTTGTTCAGAAAATTTTCCCCAGTGCCCATGTGATTGAGGCTCTTCCCCACTTTTTCTCCTATTAGTTTGATCGTATTAGTTTTACTTGGAGGTCCTTGATCCACTTAGACTTAAGCTTTGTACAGGGCTATTTATGGGTTGATTTTCATTCTTCTACTTGTTGACAGCCAGTTGAACCAGCACCATTCATTGAAAATGCTTTTTTCTACTGGATGGTTTTAGCTCCATTATCAAAGTACAAGTGACCATAAGTGTGTGGGTCCATTTCGGGGTCTTCAATTCTATTCCATTTATCTCGGTACCAATACCATAATCTTTTTATCACTATTGATCTGTGTGGGATGATCATACAGGTGAGGCAAATACAGGATAGAACAAGGCCTATTGTTGGATGAGAGGGAAGAATGGGTGGGAGAAAGGCTTGAGGGAAGAAGAGGAGACTGGGACAGAAAGGACCAGAGAGAAGGAGAGAAGCTGCCACCAAGAGATAACATAGAGGCTGACGTTAAGATTCCACGCTGTACTTTTACAGGTTGTTATGAGTGTTCTTAAGGGATGGAATGTACAGGGCTTTGTGTGTTTAGGTGGGCAATTATATCTTATCAATTGGATCAAAGGTTATTGTGTTGTGTGTTCTTTCATGTGCAGATTTAAGTGTAAGAGAGTTACAGCAGCTAGTCTTGGCCACCACAGAGTTAAGATGTGTGCTTCTTGCATGGAAACCTGCCCTGGGAACTAGATAGCTAGAAAGATTCCTGCCAGGTTCAGAGAGAGGCCTTCGGCAGTGTGATATGGGATGGAGCAGAGCGGGTGTGACGCTTTTCTAACAGAGACTAAGATATCTAGCAGATATCTTGGGCACTGCGGAGACAGATCTAGTGGGGGTAAAAAGGCAGCCATTTATTTTATGTAGTTTTACAATAACAGATCTGTAATACAGTTTGAGGTCAGGATAGTGATTCCACCAGAAGTTCTTTTATTGTGGAAGATAGTTTTCGATCTCCTGTGTTCTTTGTTATTCAAAATAAATTTGCATATTGCTCTAATTCTATAAAGAAGTGAGTTGGAATTTTGATGGGGATTGCATTGAATCTGTATATTGCTTTTGGCAAGATGGCCATTTTTACTATATTAATCCTACCAATACATGAGCCTTGGAGATCTTTCTATCTTCTGAGATCTTCTTCAATTTCTTTCTTTGGAGAGTTGAAGTTCTTGTCATATAGATCTTTCACTTGCTTGGTTAGAGTATCACCAAGCTATTCCATATTATTTGTGACTATTGTAAAGGGTGTCATTTCCCTAATTTCTTTCTCAGCCTGTTTATCCTTTGAGTAGAGGACAGCTAATGATTTGAGTTAATTTTATACCTAGCCAGTTTGCTGAAGTTGTTTATCAGGCTCAGTAGTTCTTTGGTGGAACTTTTGGGGTCACTTAAGTATACTATCCTATCATCTGCAAATAGTGATATTTTCCTTTCCAATTCGTATTCATTTGACCTCCTTTTTTTGTCTGATTGCTCTGGCTAGGACTTCAAGTACTACACTGACTAAGTAGGGAGAGAGTGGGCAGCCTTGTCTAGTCCCTGATTTTACTGCAATTGCTTCAAGTTTTTCTCCATTTAGTTTGATATTGACTACTGGTTTGCTGTATATTGATTTTACTACGTTTAGGTATGGCCTTCAATTCCCAATCTTTCCAAGACTTTTAACATGGAAGGGTGTTGAATTTTGTCAAATGCTTTCTCAGCATCTAATGAGATGATCATGTACTTTTTTCTTTGAATTTGGTTATATAGTGGATTATGTTGATGAATATCCATATATTCAACCATCCTTGTATCCCTGGGATGAAGCCTGCTTGATCCTAATGGAGGATCATTTTGATGTATTCTTGGATTCAGTTTGCAAGAACTTTAGTGAGTATTTTTGTGTTGCTATTCATAAAGGAAAATGGTCTGAAATTCTCTTTCTTTGTTGGGTCTTTGTGTGGTTTAGGTATAAGTGTAATTGTGGCTTAATACAAGGAATTGGGTAGTGTTCCTTCTGTTTCTATTTTGTGGATAGCTTGAACAGTATTCATCTTAGACCTTCTTGGAGGTCGGATAGAATTCTGAACTAAATGCATCTGGTCCTGGGCTGGTTTTGGTTGGCAGCCTTTTAATAACTGCTTCTATTACTTTAAGAATTATGCGGCTGTTTAGATGGTTTATCTGTTCCTGATTTAACTTTGGTACCTGGTATCTGTCTAGAAAATTGTCCATTTTTTCAAGATTTTCCAATTTTATTGAATATAGGCTTTTGAGGTAGGATCTGCTGATTTTTTTTTAAATTTCCTCAGATTCTGTTGTTATGTCTCCCTTTTCATTTCTGATTTTGTTAATTTGGACACACACTCTGTGTCCTCTTGTTAGTCTGGCTAAGGGTTTATCTGGTTGATTTTCTCAAAGAACCAGCTCCTGGTTTTGTTGACTCTTTGTATAGTTCTTTTTGTTTCTACTTGGTTGATTTCAGCTCTGAGTTTGATTATTTCCTGCCTTCTACTCCTCTTGGGCGTATTTGCTTCTTTTTGTTCTAGACTTTTAGGTGTGCTGTCAAGCGGCTGATGTATGCTCTCTCGAGTTTCTTTTTGGAGCCAGTCAGAGCTATGAGTTTTCCTCTTAGCACTGCTTTCATTGTGTCCCATAAGTTTGGGTATGTTGTACCTTCATTTTCATTAAATTCTAAGAAGTCTTTAATTTCTTTCTTTATTTCTTCCTTGACCAGGTTATCATTGAGTAGAGGATTATTCAACTTCCATGTATATATGGACTTTCAGTTGTTTTGTTTTTATTGAAGACCAGCTTTAGTCCATGGTGATCTGATAGGATACATGGGATTATTTCAGTCTTCTTGTATCTGTTGATGCTTGTTTTGTGATTTATTATATGGCCAATTTTGGAGAAGATCCCATGAGGTGCTGAGAAGAAGGTATATGCTTTTGTTTTAGGATGAAATGTTCTATAGATATCTGTTAAATCGTTTTGGTTCATAACTTCTGTTAGTATCACTGTGTCTCTGTTTAATTTCTGTTTCCATGATCTGTCCATTGATGAGAGTGAGGTGTTGAAGTCTCCCACTATTGTGTGAGGTGCAAAGAGTGCTTTGAGCTTTAGTAAACTTTCTTTTATGAATGTAGGTGCCCTTGCACTTGGAGTATAGATCTTCAGCAGGATTAAGAATTCATCTTAGTGGATTTTTCCTTTGATGAATATGAAGTGTCTTTCCTTACCTTTTAAAATTACTTTTGGTTGAAAGTTGATTTTATTTGATATTATAATGGCTACTCCAGCATGTTTCTTGGGAACATTTGCTTGGAAAACTCTTTCCCAACCTTTTACTCTGAGGTAGTACTGTCTTTGTCACTGAGGTGTGTTTCTAGTATGCAGCAAAATGTTGGTTCCTCTTTCCATATGCAGTCTCTTAGTCTATGTCTTTTTATTGGGTAATTGAATCCATTGATGTCAAGAAGCATTAAGGAATAGTGATTGTTGTTTCCTGTTATTTTTGTTGTTAGAGGTGCAATTATGTTTTTGTTGCTCTCTTACTTTGGGTTTGTTGAAAGAAGATTACTTTCTTGCTTTTTCTAGGGTGTAGTTTCCCTCCGTGTGTTTGAGTTTTCCATCTACTATCCTTTGTAGGGATGGATTTATGGAAAGATATTGTGTAAATTTGTTTTATGCCGTGGAATATCTTGGTTCTCCATCTCTGTTAATGGAGAGTTTTGCTGTATATAGTAGCCTGGGCTGGCATTTTTTTTTTCTCTTAGGGTCTGTATGACATCTGCCCAGGATCTTCTGGCTTTCATAGTCTTTCATGAGAAGACTCTTGTAATTCTGATAGTTCTGCTTTTATAAGTTAATTGGCCTTTTTTTCTTACTGCTTTTAATATTCTTTTTTGTTTTGTGCATTTAGTGTTTTGACTATTATGTGAGGGGATGGATTTCTTTTCTGGATCCATCTATTTGGAGGTCTGTAGGTTTCTTTTATGTTTATGGACATCTCTTTCCTAGGTTAAGGAAGTTTTCTTCTATAATTTTGTTCAAGATATTTACTGGCTTTCAATGAGGGAATCTTTGCTCTCTTCTATACATATTATGTTTAGGTTCAATTTTCTCATTGTGTCCTGGATTTTCTGGATGTTTTGGGTTAGGAGCTTTTTGTGTTTTACATTTTCTTTGATGGTTGTGTCAATGATTTGTATGGTATCTTCTGCTCTTGAGATTCTCTCTTCTACCTCTTGTATTCTGTTGGTGATGCTTGCTTCTATGACTCCTGATCTCTTTCCTAGGTTTTCAACCACCAGGATTGTCTCCCTTTGTGCTTTCTTTATTGTTTCTTTTTCCATTTTTAATTCCTGGATGATCTTGTTTAATTCCTTTACCTGTTTGGTTGTGTTTTCCTGTAATTTTTTTTTTTGGTCCTTTTTTTTTTTTTTTTTTTGGAGCTGGGGACCCAACCCAGGGCCTTATGCCTTCCTAGGCAGCGCTCTACCACTGAGCTAAATCCCCAACCCCTTCCTGTAATTTTTTAAGGGAGTTTTGTGTTTCCTCTTTAAAGGCTTCTACTTGTTTATCTGTGCTGTCCTGTATTTCTTTAAGGAAATTGTTTATGTCCTTCTTAAAGTCCTCTATCATCATCATGAGATGTGATTTTATATCCAAATCTTGCTTTTCTAGTGTGTTTGGATATTCTGTATTTGCTTTGGTGGGAGAACTGGGTTCTGATGATGGCAAATAGTCTTGGTTTCTGTTGCTTAAGTTCCTGTGCTTGCCTCTTGCCATCTGGTTGTCTCTGGTGTTATGTGGTTTTGCTGTCTCTGACAGTGGATTGACCCCCTTGTAAACCTGTGTGTCAGCACTCCTGAAGACTGGCTTTCTCCCAGTGGGATCCTGGTATAGAGAGCTGTTAGACAGGTCCAGCTCAGGGAGTCTGCAGAAACTGGCAGGGTCCTGTCCGGGACTGCTTTTGGGTTCCTGTGTCCTGAGGGGTCCAGGCGGGTCCCTCGGAGCAGAGAGTTAGTTTTACCTCTGCTCTGAAGTGTGTCAGCACTCCTGGTGATTGGCTTTCATATCCGGGCACAGGCAGAATCTGGAAGTATCCTCTTCCTGACTGCTCCTAGGTTCCTGTGCCAGAGGGGTCTAGGTGGATTCCTCTTGTGTCAGGAATGTGAGCAGAAGTAGTGGTCCCCACTGAGCTCACACATTGTCTGAGAATCCAGCTCTCTCACCCACAGGATTTGGGTACAGAGAGGTGTGGGACCTGGTCAGCTCCGGGTGCAGGCCTCTTTTATTCATTCTAAGGAACTGTTTAAAAAGGGAGCGACGCCAAAAATAATAAATAAATAAATAAATAAATAAATAAATAATAAAAATAAATAAATAAATAAAAGCATCAAATGATCCCCAAACCTGACATATTTATTATCATTCATTTCACAGATAAAAGTTGGCCTGAGCCAAACTGGGATATACTCCTTATTAGAAGATAAGGAGTATGCAGCTACAGATGGGAGCCAGGAAGGCTCAGCACATTAAGGCACTTTCTGCAAGGCCTAAAGACCTGAGTTTGAATCACTTCCCTTCTAGTGAGGGAGAACTGACTTCCTCATGTTGTCCTCTGACCTCTGCAAACCTGCACACATAAGGTTGGCAGAAAATGTAATAGAAAATTTTGTAAAAGCTACAGATTGGTGAAGAAGTACAAGCCATTTGTTTTAAATTTATTTTTCATTGCATAGTTTATTTACATTAAAAATGTTATCCCTTTTCCTGGTTCCCCCACTAGCAGTCCCCTCCCTCCTTCTTCTATGAAGATGCACACCCCCAACTCACCTTCTCCCACATCACAGCTCTGGCATTCTCCTACACTGGAGAATTGAGCCTTCACAGGACCAAGGACTTCTTCTCTTATTGATGCCAGATAATGGCATCCTCTGCTACATATACGGTTGGAGCCATGGCTCCCTTCATGTGTACTCTTTGCTTGGTGGGTTAGTCCCTGGGAGTTCTGGGGGTCTAGTTGGTTGTTATTATTGTTCTTCCTATGGGGTTGGAAACCCCTTAAGCCCCTTCAGTCTTTTCTCTAATTCCACTATTGGGGTCCCCATGCTCAGTCTGATATTAGCTCCAATCTTCCTCAGCTGTATCAGTAAGGCTCTTGAAGAGCGTCTCAGGGGACATCCATATCAAGCACCTGTCAGCAAGCCCTTCTTGGCATCAGTAATAGTAACTGGGTTTGGTGGCTTCATATGGGATGGATCCCCAGGTGGAGCAGTCTCTGGATGGCCTTCCCTTTACTCTCTGCCCCACTCTTTGTCCTTGTATTTTCTCCCATGAGTATTTTGTTCCATCTTCTAAAGACTGATGCATCTCCACTTGAGTTGTCCTACTTCCTGAGCTTCATGTGGTCTGTGGATTGTATCTTGGGTAATTCGAGATTTAGGGATAATATTCTCTTATTCATGAGTGCATACCATGTGTATTTTTTTGTGATTTGGTTACTTTACTTGGGATGATATTTTCTAGTTCCATCCATTTGACTTATGAATTCCATGAAGTCGATATTTTTAATAGCTAAGTAGTACTCCATTGTGTAAATGTACCACATTTTCTGTATCCATTCCTCTGTTGAACAGCATCTAGGTTCTTTCCAGCTTCTGACTATTATAAATAAGGTTACTATGAACAAAGTGTAGTATGTGTCCTTGTTATATGTTGGAGCATCTTTTGGGCGTAAGCCCAGAAGTGGTATGGCTGGGTCCTCAGCTAGCACTATGTCCAATTTTCTGAGGAACCTCCAGACTGATTTCCACAGAGGTTGTACCAGTTTGCAATCCCACCAACAATGGAGGAGTGTTCCTCTTTTTCCACATCCTCACCAGCATCTGATGTCACCTGAGTTTTTGATCTTAGCCATTGTGAATGATGTGAGGTGGAATCTCAGATTTATTTTGATTTGCATTTCTCTGATGACTAAGGATGTTGAACATTTCTTTAGGTGTTTGTCGGCCATTTGGTATTCCACAGTTGAGGATTCTTTGTTTTTTCTCTGTACCACATTTTAAAATAGGATTATTTGTTTCTCTGAGTTAAACTTCTTGAGTTCTTTGTTATATACAAAGAGTGTTGAATTTTGTAAAATGATTTCTAGGCATCAAATGAGAAGATTGTGTGGTTTTTCTCTGTGAGTTTGATTATATAGTGGATTATGCTCTGTATATTGAACCATCCCTGCATCCCTGGGATGAAGCTTACTTAATCATGGTGAATGATTGTTTTGATATGTTATTGAATTCAGTTTGTGATAATTTTATTGAATGTTTTTGCATCTATATTCATAAGGAAATTGGTCTGGTTATCTTTTAGCTATTAGCCCTCTATCAGATGTAGGATTGGTACACATCTTTTCCCAATCAGTTGATTGTGGTTCTATCCTATTGAGAGTGTCCTTTTCCCTACAAAAATTTAAAATTTTATAAAGTCCCATTTGTTAATTCTTGATCTTAGAGCATAAGCCATTGATATTCAGTTCAGGAAAAATTTCCCTGTGCCTATGTATTTGAGGCTCTTCCCCACTTTCTCTTTTATTAGTTCAGCATATCTGGTTTTATGTGGAGGTCCTTGATCCACTTGGACTTGAGCTTTGTGCAAGGAGAAAAAAATGGGTCATTTGCATTGTTCTACATGCTGACTGCCAGTTGAAACTGCACCATTTGTTGAAAATGATGTTCCCCGACACCCCACTGGATGGTTTAATCTCCTTTGTCAAAGTTCAAGTGACCATAGGTATCTGGGTCTTCAATTCTATTCCATTGATCTACCACTCTGTACCAATACCAAGCAGATTTATAATGATTGTTCTGTAATATAGATGGAGGTCAGGTATGGTGATTTCTCCCAGAAGTTCTATTATTGCTGACAATAGCTTTTGCTATCATGTGATATTTTATTATTCCAAAGGAATTTGCAAATTTCTGTTTCTAACTCTATGAAGAAGTTGTGTTGGAATTTTGATGGGGATTGTGTTGAATCTGTGGATTGCTTTTGGCAAGATGTTCATTTTTACAATACTAATCCTGCCAATCCATGAACATTGGAGATCTTTCAATCTTCTGAGATCTTCAATTTCTTTTTTCAGAGTCTTGATGTTCTTGTCATACAGATCTTTCACTTGCTTGGTTAGAGTTACACCGAGATATTTTATGTTATTTGTGACTATTGTGAAGGGTCTCATTTCTCTAATTTCTTTCTCAGCTTGTTTTTCCTTTGAGTAAAGGAACCATACAGATTTGTTTGAGTTAATTTTATATTCAGCCACTTTGCCGAAGTTGTTTATCAGCTGTAGGAGTTCTCTGATGGAATTTTTGGGACCAGTATAATATCATATCTTCTGCAAATAGTGATATTTTGACTTTTTCCTTTTCTAATTTGTATCCCTTTGACCTCATTTTGTTGTTTAATAGCTCTGGCTAGGACTTCAAGTACTATACTGAGTAGATAGTGGGAGAGTGGGCAGTCCTGTCTAGTCCCTGATTTTAGTGGGATTGCTTCAAGATTCTCTTCATTTAGTTTGATATTGGCTACTAGTTTGCTGTATATTGCTTTTTACTATGTTTAGGTATGGGCCTTGAATTCCTGATCTTTCCAAGACTCTTAAAATGAAGGGGTGTTGAATTTTGTCAAATGATTTCCAGGCATCTAATGAGACAATTGTGTGATTTTCTTCTTTGAGTTTGATTATATAGTGGATTACATTGATGTATTTCTGTATATTGAACCATCCCTGGGATGAAGCTTACTTAATCATGGTGAATGATTGTTTTGATATGTTCTTGAATAATTTTTTTGAATATTTTTGCATCTATATTCATAAGGGAAATTGGTCTGAAGTTCTCTTTTTTGTTGCGTCTTTGTATGGATTAGGTAAAAGCATAATTTTGGCTTCATAGAAAGAATTGGATATTGTTCCTTCTATTTTTATTTTGTGGAAGAGTTGGAAAAGTAATGGTTTTAGATCTTCTTTGAAGGTCTGATAGAATTCTGCATTAAACACATTTGGTTTTGGGCTTTTTTTGGTTGGGAGATTTTTAATGACTGCTTCTATTTCTTTAGTGATTATGAGAATGTTTAGATGGTTTATCTGATGCTGATGTAACTTTGGTACCTAGTATCTCTCTTGAGAATTTTCCATTTCTTCAAGCTTTTCCAGGTTTGTTGATTATAGACTTTTGTAGTAAGGTCTGATAATTTTTGTCTGCCATTTCATTTCTGATTTTATTAATTTGGATACTGTCTTTGTGTCCTCTGGCAAGTCTGGCTAAGGGCTTAATGTGTCTTGTTGATGTTCTCAAAGAACCAGCTCCTTCTTTACATAGTTCTTTTTGTTTCTACTTGGTTAATTTCAGCTTTGAGTTTGATTATTTCTTGCAGTCTACAACTCTTGGGTATATTTGCTTCTTTTTCTTCTAGAGCTTTCAAGTGTGCAGTCAAGCTGCTAGTGTATGCTCTCTCCAGTTTCTTTTTGAAGCCAGTCAGAGCTATGAGTTTTCCTTTTAGCACTGCTTTCAGTGTGTCCCATAATTTTGTGTATAGTGTGCCGTCATTGCCATTAAATTCTAAAAAGTCTTTAATTTCTTTCTTTATTTCTTCCCTGACCAAGTTATCATTGATAGAGTGTTGTTTAACTTCCACTTTCTGTTGTTTTGTTTTTATTGAAGACCCGTTTTCATCCGTGGTAATCCAATAGGATGCATGGGATTATTTCAGTCTTCTTGTATCTGTTGAGGCCTGTTTTGTGACTTATTATATGGTCAGTTAGGAAGAAGGCACCATGAGGTGCTGAGAAGAAGGTATATATATATATTTTTTTAGGATGAAATATTTTATAGATATTTGTTAAATCCTTTTGGTTCATAACTTCTGTTAGTTGCACTGTGTCTCTGTTTAGTTTCTGTTTCCATGATCTGTCCATTGATGAGAGTGAGGTGGTGAAGTCTCCCACTATTATAATATGTAGGGCAATGTATTCTTTGAGCTTAAATAAAGTTCCTTTTATGAATGTAGGTGCCCTTGCATTTGGAGCATAGATGTTCAGAATTGAAAGTTCATCTTGGTAGATTTTTTTCTTTGATAAGTATGAATTGTCCTTCCTTATCTTTCTTGAAAAATTTGAAAGTTGAAAGTTTATTTTATTTGATATTAGAATCGCTATTCCAACATGTTTTCTGAGACCATTTTTCTCCCCTTCGGAAAACTTTTTTCCAGTCTTTACTTTGAGGTAGTGTCTGTCTTTGTCACTGAAGTGTGTTTCCTGTATGCAGCAAATTGCTGAGTCCAGCACTTGTGTATCCAGTGTGTTAGTCTATTTTTTTTAAATTGGGGAACCGAGTCCATTTATTTCAAGAGATATTAGGGTCCAATGATTGTTGTTTCCTGTTATTTTGTTGTTAAGGTTGGAATTATTTTTGTGTGGCTATCTTTTTTTGGTTAGTTGAAAGTAGATTACTATTGTGCTTTTTCTAGGGTATAGTTTCCCTCCTTGTGTTTGAGTTTTCCATTTATTATCCTTTGTAGGAATGGATTTGTGGAAAGATATAGTATACATTTGGATTTGTTATGGAATATCTTGGTTTGTCCTTCTATGGTAATTGAGAGTTTTAGTGTATATAGTAGTCTGGGCTGGCATTTGTATTCTCTTAGGATCTGTATGATATCTGCCCAGGATCTTTTAGCTTTCATAGTCTCTGTTGAGAAGTCTGGTGTAATTCTGATAGGTCTGCCTTTATATGTTACTTGACCCTTAGTGCTTTTATTTCTTTGTTTTGTGCATTTGGTGTTTTGACTATAATGTGATGGGAGGAATTTCTTTTCTGGTCCAATCTCTTTGGATTTCTGTAGGCTTCTCATGTTTTCATGAGCATCTCTTTCTGTTGGTTAGAGAAGTTTTCTTCTATAATTTTGTTGATGATATTTACTGGCCCTTTAAGTTGAGAATCTTCCCTCTCTTCTATACCTATTTTTTTTAGGATTGGTCTTCTCATTGTGTCCTCAATTTCCTGGTTGTTTTGGGTTAGGAGCTTTTTTCACTTTGTATTTTCTTTGACGGTCATGTCAATGTTTACTATGGTATCTTCTGCTACTTAGATTCTGTCTTCTATCTCTTGCATTCTGTTGGTGATGCTTGCATCTATGACTCTTGATCTCTTTCCTAGGTTTTCTATCCTCAGGATTGTGTCTCTTTGTGATTTCTTTCTTTCTTTCTTTCTTTCTTTCTTTCTTTCTTTCTTTCTTTCTTTCTTTCTTTCTTTTTTCTTTCTTTCTTTTTTCTTTCTTTCTTTTTTCTTTCTTTCTTTCCTTCTTTCTTTGTTTCTTTCTTTCTTTCTTTCTTTATTATACCATTGTTGTCTTCATACACACCAGAAGAGTGCATCAGGACTCATTACATTTGGTTGTGAGCTACTATGTGGTTGCTGAATTTTTTATTCAGGACCCCTGCAAGAGCAGTCAGTGCTCTTAACCAATGAGCCATCTTTCCAGCTTATCTCTGCGATTTCTTTATTTTTTTTTATTTTTTTTATTTTTTTCGGAGCTGGGGACCAAACCCAGGGCCTTGTGCTTACTAGGCAAGCACTCTACCACTGAGCTAAATCCCCAACCCCCTCTCTGCGATTTCTTAATTGTTTCAATTTCCATTTCCATTTTTAATATTCTTGATGGTTTCATTCAATTTCTTCACCTGTTGGTTGTGTTTTCCTTTAATTCTTTATAGGATTTTTGTGTTTCCTCTTTAAGTGATTCTACTTTTTTACCTGTGTTCTCCTGTAATTCTTTATGTGCATTATTTATGTCCTTCTTAAAGTCCTCTATCATCATCGTGAGATGTGATTTTAAATCTAAATCTTGCTTTCTTTTGTGGTGTGTTGGGTTATTCAGAACTTGTCATGGTTGGACAACTTGGTTCTGATGACGACCAGGAGCCTTGGTTTTTCTTGCTTAGATTCTTGTGCTTGCCTCTCGCCATCTGGCTATTTCTGGTGTTAGTTGGTCTTGCTCTCTCTAACTGGAGTCCTGTGGGCCTGTGAGCCCAAGACCTTAGGAGTGAGAGCACTCCTGGGAGACCAGGTCTCTGAGGGCAGGTTTTGGGTCTGGAGGGCTATGGGCCTTAGCTCTCGATGCAGATGGAGACTGGAAGGATCCTGACCCAGGCTGCTCTGTGATTGTTGTGCCCTGTTTGCTTCTTGTGGGTCCTTCATTGGACTGAAAGTGGAGTCTACCTGTGGGTTTAGGAATGAGTACACTTATGGGAGACCCGCTCTCCCGGGATGGACTGGGCCATGGAGGGCAGTGGAACAGCTCCAGCTCTGGTTGTAGATCTAAATTTATTTTAAAACAATAAGATTAAAATAGAAGGTTCCTCCCGCCTCAAAGAATAAGAGTTTTAGGTTTTTTTTTTTTTTTTTGTATCCTTTACTCCTGACATTAGTGGCAACTAATAGTAAGTATACAAATGGGACAATGACAGTGTTTGTTAGATATGTACTTTGGTTATGTGTTTTGTAAACGATTATTTAATTAATGTATATTGGGGTGCATACCATAGCATATGTGTGGAGGTCAGAGGACAATTGGAGAGTATCAGTTCCCCTCTTTCACTATGAGTCCCACAGATAGAACTTGGGCATTCAAGCTTTGCAGTAAGTGCTTTTCCCCATGGAACCGTCTTGCCTGTAATACCAAGCAGTACTCTGTGATGTGCTTTTCTATACAGATAATTGAAAAGTTTGTAGTTCTCAATATATATTATCATTATCTAATATGAATATATCTGCATATTACATAGAACCTTGATTTTCAATAGCTTTTAACATCATTTAGTCTATATACATCATTCAATAGAAAAATTTAATTTCTAACAGGTAACAATGTGGATCAGAATCAAACTTCCAGGACATATTCCAAGGAACTCATGCTAGGCAAGGAGCATCAGGAACTCATCTCATTCTGAAGCCTAGCTGACATGCCAGAGGTTTGAAGGGAGTGAAAATTCAAGAAAGCTAAGTCATAAGTGCTATGTATTAATTCTGCTCAAATCTCCAGCTGACCCTAAAGCACAGGTGTGTTAACATGTTGCAAGCACCCCAGCTCATGACACAATAAAATTGAGCTGCACCCTGCCACAGGGGAACAGTTTTTGAAGATTGAACATGTCAAAAATAAATTGGTTGAGAAATAAAAAACAAATTTTTTAATAAATACAAATTATGGAGAATTTTTAACAACACATTGTTTCATTTCCTAGAATCTATTCTAAAATTGCTTGTTATAGTCAAAAAGGAAAAGGTAATCCAATTTCAGAGGACAAAATAATGCATAGTCGGAATGTACAAGATAAATCATGCTGATAGGAAGACATTACACTTGGGAGCAGTAGTATAGCATCTTCTGATAGGCTTTTGGGTTTTCAGCTATTATGTGGAGACTACAAGACGAAACCAAGAGAGAATTGTAATGGGAAAATATAGTCACCATTCCTATGCATCTAGCACTGGAGGGGCTGGAGAGAGCTCAGTGGTTAAGAGTACTGGTTCAATTCCCAGCATCCACTTGGCAGATCACAACTGTCTGTAATTCCAATATCTGAGACCCTCACACAAACATACATGCAGGCAAAACACCAATGCACATTTAAAAGGAAAGAAGGAACTCCTAGCCGTGGAGAAATGGAACAAGTTTGTTGGCCCCTTGTTGATTCTGTGGACTGTAGATTCAGTGGGCGACTCTGCCTTTAAAACAAAGCAGAGAGCTATAGATACACCAGAAATTAACCTCTGGCTTCCATATATGTTATTATAAATACAAAGATATACAAATGCATATACAATATACATATACACATGGACACACACTAATTAAATATTGAATATTCAGTATAAATTATCTTTTCTGTTTTAATTTCATTAAACTATGTATTAGTAGTTAAAGGAATATCTGTCACATTATATTCTGGGTAACATTTTTTGTTCTGAATTTTTTCCTCTTTTCTTTTTATACTTTCAAGATGTCCTGACTACAAAGCAGGAGTAGCCACCTCTACTAATCTTGTTCAACACTATATCAGAGGTCCTGACCAGAAGAGAAAGAAAAAGATTAAGTAAGAAAGAGGAAGGAAGTGGTCTGCTTTTTATTCACAGATGATGTCATCATTTACTAAAAAATTTCTATGAAATACACAGAAATATTTTAGAAATGATGTTGGAGGAACCCTTTGTTACATTGTGCATTGTGTGAAGCTAAATGCAGGCAGGATATTGGTGTTGTCATTTCTATGGTCCATCACCCGCCTTATATTTTAAATGCTTGTCCTTCTATGAGCAGAGAGAGAGAGAGAGAGAGAGAGAGAGAGAGAGAGAGAGAGAGAGAGAGAGAGAGCAGTAGACACACAGTGGGTCATGGAGAAGATACTTAAGTTAGATAGTTAAGCTAGCTGAGAGATTGCCCAAGCAAAATCAGACACTATTTTTTTTCTATTTTTTAAAAAATTCTTTATTAGATTTATTTCTTTACTTACATTTCAAATGCTATTCCCTTTCCCGGTTTCCGGTCCATAAGTCCCCATCCCCTCCCTCTCCCCCAAACGGGTGTTCCCCACATCCACACCCCTTACCTCCCTGCCCATATTCTCCTGCACTGGGGATCCAACCTTGGTAGGACCAAGGGCTTTCCCTTCCACTGGTGCCCCAACAATGCTATTCTCTGCTACATATGAAGTTGGAGCCCTGGGTCAGTCCATGTAGAGTCTTTTAGACCCCAGAAGCTCTGGTTGGTTGGCATTGTTATTCTTATGGTGTTGCAAACTCCTTCACTCTTTCAATACTTCCTCTAATTTCGCCCCCCAGGGGGTCCTGTTCTCAGTTCAGTGGTTTGCTACTAGCATTGACCTCTGTATTGGACACGCTCTGGATGCATCTCTCAGGAGAGATCTATATCCAGTCCCTTTCAGCATGTGTTTTTTAACTTCATCAATCTTATCTGGTTTTGGTGGCTGTATGTGTATGAATGTATATATATATATATATATATATATATATATATATATATATATATATATATATATATATGGGCCACATGTGTGTCAGGCTCTGAATGGCCATTCCTTCAGTCACTGCTCTAAACTTTGCTTCCATATCCCCACCTACAGATATTTTTCCTCCCTTTTAAGAAGGAGTGAGAACATCCACAGTTTGGTCATCCTTCTTCTTGAGCTTCCTGTGGTCTGTGGATTGCATCTTGGGTAATTCAAGCTTTTTGGCTAATATCCACTTATAAATGAGTGCATACCAAGTGTGTTTTTCGGTGATTGAGTTACCTCACTCAGGATCATATTTTCTAGTTCATTCCATTTGCCTATGAATTTCATGAAGTCGTTGTTTTTGATAGCTGAGTAGTACTTCATTGTGTAGATGTACCACAATTTTTGAATCCATTCCTCTGTTGAAGGGCATCTGGGTTTTTTCCAGCTTCTGGCTATTATAAATAAGGCTGCTATGAACATAGTGGAGCACGTGTCTTTGTTGTATGTTGGAGCATCTTTTCGGTATATGCCCAAGAGAGGTATAGCTGGGTCCTCAGGTAGTGGAATGTCCAATTTTCTGAGGAACCTCCAGACTGATTTTCAGAGTGGTTGTACCAGTTTGTAATCCCACCAACAATGGAGGAGTGTTCCTCCTTCTCCACATTGTTGCCAGCATCTGCTGTCACCTGAGTTTTTGATCCTAGCCATTCTGACTGGTGTGAGGTGGAATCTCAGGGTTGTTTTGATTTTAATTTCCCTGATAACTAAGGATGTTGAACATTTGTTTCTGTGCCTTTTGGTCATTCGATAATCCTCAGCTGAGAATATTTAGCTCTGTATCCCATTTTTTAATAGGGCTATTTGGCTCTCTGGAGTCTAACTTCTTGTGTTCTTTGTATGTTTTGGATATTAGCCCTCTATCAGATGTAGAATTGGAAAATATCTTTTCCCAATCTGTTGGTTGCCATTTTGTCCTAATGACAGTGTCTTTTGCCTTACAGAAGTTTTACAGTTTTATGCGATCCCATTTGTCATTCTTGATCTTAGAGCATAAGCCTTTGGTGTTTTGTTCAGGAAGTTTTCCCCAGTGCCCATGTGTTCGAGACTCTTGCCAATTTTTTTCTTCTATTAGTTCCAGTGTATCTGGTTTGATGTGGATGTCCTTGATCCACTTGGATTTAAGCTTTGTACATGGTGATAAGAATGGATCGATTTGCATTCTTCTACATGGTGACCTCCAGTTGAATCAGCACCATTTGTTGAAATGCTATCTTTCTTCCATTGGATGGTTTTAGCTCCTTTGTCAAAGATCAAGTGAACCATAGGTGTGTGGGTTAATTTCTGGGTCTTCAATTCTGTTCCACCTATCTATCTGCCTGTCTCTATACCAATACCATACAGGCTTTATGACTATTGTTCTGTAATACTCCTTGAAATTAGGGATGGTGATTACCCAAGTTCTTTTATTATTGAGTATAGTTTTCATTGTCTTGGGTTTTTTGTTATTCCAAATGTATTTGCAAATTGCTCTTTCTATCTCTATAAAGAACTGAGTAGGAATTTTAATGGGGATTGCATTGAATCTGTAGATTGCTTTTGGCAGAATGGCCATCTTTACTTTATTAATCATGCTAATCCACGAGCATGGAAGATCTTTCCATCTTCTGAGGTCTTCTTAGATTTCTTTCTTCAAGGATTTGAAGCTCTTGTCATACAGATCTCTCACTTGCTTAGCTAGAGTTTCACCAAGATATTTTATATTATTTGTGACTATTGTGAAGGGTGTTGTTTTTCTGATTTCTTTCTCAGCCTGTTTATTCTTTGAGTAGAGGAAGACTACTGATTTGTTTGAGTTAATTTTATACCCAGCCACTTTGCTGAAGTTGTTTATCAGGTTAAGTAGTTCTCTGGTGGAACTTTTGGAGTCACTTAAGTACACTATCATATCATCTGCAAATAGTGATATTTTGACGTCTTCCCTTCCAATTTGTATCCCTTTAACCTACTTTTGCTGTCTAAAATCAGACACTTTAAACTATATGTCTCCTGTTGTTATTTATACAGCTGGTGGGCCTGAGGAAATCCCCCTATAAAACACTGAGTGTATTTATTGAATTATTATATATTAGCAACAATTTGAGAATAAAATTAAAATCATTTTCATAGATCTCACACCAGAAACACATCACAATCCATTCAACGAATGATACCAAAACCTTCCACATGTTATATTAAAAAAATGTAGAGAAATTAAAGCACATGCAGAGACATTCCAATCTCATGGATAGGAAAGCTCAACAGGAAGGTGTCAGGTTTCTCCTATAGATCTATGGGTTCAGCAAAATTCCAGTCATAACCCTGTAGCCCTCTCAAGAAGACCTGAGCTCTGATTCTAGCACACTTGTTCAGCAGGGCACAACCTGTAACTATAGCTCCAGGGGATGAGGCGTGTGTGTGTGTGTGTGTGTGTGTGTGTGTGTGTGTGTGTGTGTACACACAAGTGCACACACAATTAGCTTAAGCAGCCTCAAACTACAACAGTAAACATGCAGAGTTGATGTTCATATTTTTGACCTCATAATTTTAGTCATAATTAATTATCTAAGTAAAACAAAACCAAATAAATTAAAAAGATTGGAGCCGTGGTTATAAGATGTTTAGTCTTAGTAAGTCTAACCAGAGGTAGAGCAGAATGTGTTTGAAAATGTGTGGTATATTTATACAATGAGACATTATCCACTAATGAAAAATACAAGCTACTGATACACATCAGCATAGATGAGCTTTTAAAAGTGCCTGGTGTCAGGCTCAACAGGAAACACCATCATGTGAAGTTATAAATGCATAAATAAAATCAGAACAAAGGGAGAGGCAGCAATGAGAAACTTTGAAGGGGCTGTTAATGTCTTGGTATATGCTGAATTTTTCTAAATCTCAGACGCTATGAAGTTTTGAAGACTAAATATGCATAATGGAGTTTTTCAGGGGACTACAAAGATGTTTGAAATTTATTTTGAACTCTGTCAGAAACAGGTGTCCATGGATATATGAGTAAACGCAAGGATAGGTATAGCCATAGTTACAGGCTAATGAAGGAATCCAGGTGGCGGACAGCTGGGTGTTTACTGTATTCATTTAAAATTTTCCATTTTAATTGGGTGGGGGTCCAGAAAATTCCAAACTAGGAAGATGATCAAATCTGATGACCGTATTTGAAATTCTTATAGCATTTACTCAAAGGTAATTTAAGAAAGCCATTTTATAGCCATCCTATGCTTCTATACAAGGTTGAGGAGAAATGCCAATTTTGTTATGCTGTAGAATCTTAAAGTTAGTTCTATTGAGAGTTTTAAATCATAGTAATATACAGATAAAGAACAAAATCGAAGTATAAACTAGGCTTAATTGTTCTGTATAGAAATTCTAACTTCATCTAGTGTGAAATCTTGAAAAAGCTCTGGGAGAAATGCAGTCAGCCATGTTCTCAAATAAAGAAAAACTACAGTGTCCCTGACAGACATTGTCCTATAACGGACATCTTGCTCCATCAAGATTCTTTTGAAAATACAAATGTAAATTATTACACCTGTGTGTATGTGTCTCTCTCTCTGTCTGTCTCTGTGTGTCTTTCTGTGTCTGTGTGTGTGTGCCTGTGTGTAAGTTCACATCTCTTTGTGTGTGTGTCTCTCTCTGTGTCTGTGTGTGTGTTTGTGTATCCATGTATGCGAGCCCTTGTGTAGGTTTACATGAAGGTTAGAAACTGATATCAGGTGTCCTTCTCAATTGCTGCCCATCTTATTCTTTGAGGCAAGGTCTCTTTGAACATGGACCTCACCAATTTGGGTAGATCGGTTGACAAGAGAGCTCCTGGTTCCTCCCAACCTGCCTCCCCAGCATGGGAACTACCATACACAGACCTCAGGGTCCCACTGTTTATATAGGTGATGGGGAACCAAACTCAAGATCCTCATGCACACAAAGCAAGCACTTTACCTACTGGGACATCACGAGTCCTCCTGTGTAACACTTTATGAAGTCTTTGGAAAGGGATTTTTCCATCTCATAATAAACTATCATATATTTACCCTTGATCTAGAAGACAAAAATGATCTACTAAACAGATGGAACAGGTTTATGACACATATCCTTTGTGTCAGCAACCATAACACGTAAGACAGATGGCCTGTCTCATGATGTGTTTTTCAGCAAAAATGTTTTAGGCTGAAAATTCTAACATTTACTCTGATAGTCTGATTTATGGTATATTTTTTTCTCCAAATACCTATTTTCTAGTGAACTTTTAACTGCACTGTAGAGTTTATCATTGCTTAAAAGTTGTACCATGTCTCTCTTTCTAAGGAAAGTGGAGTGAGTTGTCATGAATGTGTCTTTAGCCAAGCAAAGATTGGCTGTGTTTTCTGATGTGATTCGAAGTTATTCTTAGGTCATATCAATATTCTCACACTCACGACTGCTTACAGCTAACACTGCAGTATTTCACTGACTTAGACCTATTTGTCCATCCTTTTTCTTGTAGTTTCTTTGAAGGCAAAGAAATCACTTACATTTGTTTAGTATAGGATCAGTCATATAGCCAGAATGCAAGAAATATGCATGATAAATATTTTATTCATTTGAATTTTTTTTAAAAATTTTTTTTTTTTTACTTTATTCGCATGAGTGTTCTACATGAGAACAGAACAGCTATGAAGAAATGGGTTTGGAAAGAATGGCTTCTTACAGAGCTGTGGTTCCAGTCTATAGGGAAGCACTTGCACTGCAGAGTGTGAAGACTCAGACACAGAAACAAGCAGCAGCGAGACATCAGATGACGATGCCTGGACGTAGAAATATAAATGTTCACAGCTGACCTGCCCCGCTGAGCTCAGCCTTGTGTTTGGAGGATTTAGAAGTGTTCTTTTCCTTTTCTTATGTTGTTGAACACTTCGTGCACAAGGGAAATAATCATATCCCAAAGAGAGAGCCATTGTCTTGCTTAGCTTTTGTTGTTCGCCCCTGTTACCTGCTTAGTCGACATTCATGTGGTTGGGTTTTTTTTAAGCACACACAGTACCTGTTGGGCTGTGCACAAGTGGGAGCTGTGCAGGCAAAGCTGCAGGGAGGAGACGCTGCTCTGCTCAACGGCTTCTTCTACCAGCCCTTGGGCACTCACCCCTGTGCTCAAGTAATCGTTGTCAATGACAAAGTGACTACTGATGGTATAATTGTATTAATTTGCTAATAATTAGAATATTTTATTTCATTTTGGCTGCTGGGGTAAATTAGCCCTTGACCAAGCATATGTGGTTGGTTTTGTTTTGTTTTTTCTCTCCTTTTTTTGGTACAGCTGTAAAATATCTGGATATAGGAAATGTTATTCTCGCAGCCTTAATATTCAGGGCGGGTTGTAAAATATAAACTTTTGTGAGATTCAAAGGTTATGATTATTTTGATAGCATTATTTACAGATTTAAAAGATGTGGCTACCACAAGTCTGTTGAGGGGGAAAAATCTACTGCATAAAATAACTAACATGAAATAAATATTTTGCATCAGTTTGGATCGGCTTATATAAGAAATATATTTTCTTTAAAGGTAGAGAGTGGATTTTTTTTAGGGGAAATATTTTTAGAAATCTGGGGGAAAACTGAAGTCAGCCCCACCTGCTTCTCTTTTCAGCAAAAATTCTTGTGGAAAAAACCTGTGCAATAAATTATTCCTAATAAACTACATTTTCTTTCCTGAAAAAAACCAATAACTACATGTATATAAGTAAAATATGTGTGTGACTGTTGCCTATGGAGGCCAGAGGAAGTTATATGATGTCCTGGAACTTGAGTTACTGATGGTTCGAGTAGCCTGAGGATGCTGGGACTTTGTGATTTCACTGAAACCTAACATAATTTGATAGGTGGGAGAAGAAAGTTTAACTCTAGAAAAATTAATGATTATAATAGAAAAATCAAACTGTTATACTTCCTGCTGAAATAAATAGTAAACTAAACAAGCTTTCTTTTAAAATGTTTCCACGATTCTCTGGTTCTTTAACTGTTTTTCTAATTTCCATACAAAGTTGTGATATAGTTTGTTATGTTGTCAAATCATTAAAACACAGGACACACTTCGTAGAATCCTTCAAGTAAGAGAATAAATGCCCAGTAAATTTTTCTCAGCTTAGTTTATTTCTTAATCTTATTTATTGTTAAGGACCCAAGCCTCACTGTTGAAACAGAAAGAATAGTTGAGATAATGACTCTGATTCTGTAAGGATGGATGATGTGGTGGTAAAGAACTTCTCCTAGCTCTGTTTAAACACACTAGAGAGAACTGCTTTTCTGTTTATTAATTTTGCCCTCTTCTTACAGTGACTTGCAAGTTTTGGTTACTCACAGTACTGAATATTTTAGCACATGCTTATTCACTATTTTTAGTTTTTTAAAAATAATTTCCTAAGCATAATCTTCGGCTATTTCCCTACTTATTACCTTATTATGTTAAAGACAGTAACCCGTTGTTTCTTATAGATACATCAATTTGCCTTGTAAATGTTTTGGTAGCTGTAACTTTTGTGTTACTTAAAATTTTTCCTTATGAGCACCCATGATTTTATTGGTATAGCAAATTACATCCAATCTTACAGATCAGCACGCACAAGAAATACTATTGTAGGCATCCTAGATATTTCTAATAAGCTGTATTTTTCAATATATGTTAACATAGGGCAGTTATATTAAAGCATAATACCTTCACCATACATCCAGATGCACCTGTGTGTCTCCCAAATTTTTCCCATATAATCGGAAACATCTTTCCACATATTGTGTTGACTTGCTATGTTTTGTGTGCATGTGTGTGTATGTGTGTTTCCCAGCATGAAGGACTTCAGTGTTCAAGAACTCACCTGTAAAGTTCATCCATTTCAATAGGTATCTATCTACAAAGAGCAAAAATGAGATAAAGACTTTAGCTACCCATGGACTCGGGCAACTTGCTGCGCTGTACAAGATCTGGCCACTGCAAAGATGGCAACATATGGTGAGAGCATCATTATACAGCTAGAACTGTAGAGTCAAAATGGAATAACCGCCCAATTATGTGCTATTTGCCAAAGATCTTAAAGAAATCTAAATTAGCAATCTAATTTATTAAGGGTAGAAATCTCATACAAATTCACATAAGACGAAGAAACTGTTTCTCAAAAAAATACTAGGGAAATGTTATGTTATATCCAAAATAGGAATTGAATACATCCATTGTGTTATGTGATGAGAAACAAGCAGACAAAATTATATCCAAGAAGCAAGCGAATTACAGCAGAAAGGATTCAATTAGCCAGCTGTTCATCCTAATATACAAATTAAGACTTAGTCACTGCATGACACAAATTAGATCATGTATAATTCTCAACAGAACAGTCATTCTCATTACCATAGATTTCTTTTTTCTTCCTTGTAACTTTATTATGTACTGAACATTTATAAAAAGTTCATTTAGAGAAGCAGTATTACAACACCCATTTCAAGACTCAGAATATATACATTTGATGATAATGTAAATGTATTCTAGAATAAAATTAATTTGAACAATTAAAGATAGCCAATCTGTATAGAGACAGCTTAAATTTGCCAGTTAATGACCTCTTTTCTTTGCCTTCAGACAAATTCTCCCTCAGGATTAATTTTTAAAAGTCCTTATGCTTATGTAAGTTCATTGGCATAAAGAGGCCTTTATCACCTGATTCCACATCATCCATTTATACCCTGAAGAAATTCACTTCATTCCATACAGCTTCTCTAATAATTATAAGATGGATCTTCAAATCATTGTAGTTGTTAAATTTCAATCAATACTAAGTTAATTTTCAATGTAAGACATCTAGATCCCCAAACAAATTCTCTTTGAACAATACAGGAAAACATTAGAATTCATTCATTCCTTTTTATTCCTAATGCCACAATCCCAGAACATAATCTCCTGTAGTTTCCTTAAGTTTGATTTAAGTTTGATAACTCCACGATGTGATTGGCAAGCTTGATGAACCAACCTACTTCCATCTTGGGCTTAAAAACCGTCTTATAGTAAAGACAAACTAGGTTCATTCCTATGATTACATCACTTTTTCTCCAGGTTTCAGCTATGCCCTGACTGTAACCTTAACTACAAATGTCTATGTTCAACCTGTTCCAGGACAATGCAACCATGTCTAGGAGAGGCCCCTGGTTCAGGTGGCAGATCCATTGGGATCCGCTACTGGAGGATTTATAACTTAGAGTGGTTACAAACTAGGATGCTAGTTGCTGTGATTGCGTTACTTGTGTTGAGTCTAAACTAAGATTGTGTGGTGTTTTCCTTCAGCTGGGTTCCAGAGAAAAAGAAAGGTATAGCAGCAAAACGTGGGTTTGTGAGAAGTGCACCTCAGCTAGCCATGAGAATTTGGAAGCATAGGGCTGTTGTGGCAGTCAACCACCATGGGAACTTAGTGAGCTAGGTGGAGAGATTTCAGAGCTCTGGTGTCAGAGAGTCTGCTGGGCTGGGAACAGGCCAGCTGGCCTGTCCGCCAGTGCCTTGCCGGCTGTAGTGGGGGATTCATTTTTTAATATTTCACACAACGGATGACATCCAATGTGGCAGGCAACAATCCACTAGAAATTTAAGATTCTTAGCCTGAAAGTTAGAGATTTAGTTCTTGGTAAGCAGAGGGGAAAGGTAGTTTCTCAGCAAGAGGAGGAATCAAATGGCGGCTTAAGCATGGGAGCCTTAAACAAAGAAACACAAACTCAGCTCACAGGCTCTGAGGTCCCCTGCTGTGAAAAGAGACAAGGTGATTGCTCCAAGGCAGAAAGCCAGAGTGTAAAGGCTGTCTGTTTCCTGCAAGCAGGCGATCATAGGACAGAATTTTAAAGTTTGGTTATTTGCTTTAAAGATGGTATAAAGACACAATGCTCTAATAAGTCTTACAGGATACTCACATTCTTTTTAACGTGGGCTCCATAGGAATTTTGGGTTAAAATCCTGGTTTAACAAGCTGCCTGCTTCTTACTAGGAGGTATTAATAGAAGTGTGATTAAATTGTTTTTATAGTTAGAAGGAGACAATAAAGATTTTTGCCCAACTCACTGTGGGAAATTCTGCCATCAGTTCCTGGCAGGTATTAGTGGACGTTTACTTTAAAGATGGTATATTAGAGTCTGCAGGATAATTCATATTCTTTGAACGTAGACTCCCCAGGAATTTTGGGTTAATTATCCTGACATGACAGATTAGGAAAAAGGTCTGAGAATAGGTTTATACAGTCAGCAAAAGTTTCTTTTTAAGGATAGTAAGAAGACTGTATGAAAACAATTGTTTAGGGAAAGCAGGATAACATATATTCTTTGAACATGGGCTCCACAGGAATTTTGGGTTAATATCCTGGCATGACAAATTAGAACAGTCCTAAAAATAGGCTCATATAGTATTATTTAGTTTACTTCATTTGTGTTGAATTGTTTTTATTGTCAAAATAAGTAGGATTATGAGTTTTGTGGTTGTTTTATATTTTCTCTGGAAGTGAAAGCAAGAAGCAAGCTTACCGACTGAAGGATAAGCTGATTTGGGAGAAAGGTTTTGTCTTTGCATTTTTAGAAAAGGTGATTAGGCTCTGGACACTTTCCAGAGTTATATGGATCAGATATGACAACAGGAGACTCCCTGAAGAACTAGATTGAAGAGAATCAAACAAAAAAGATATCTAGATGATACTAAAATTTTGTTTTGAGATTTGTATTTTACAGACTACACAGCTTTGGTGAGTATTGTTATCACACATGCTGAAGTGACCTGCTTAAACCACTGATCTCAGGGACTTTCATTCAGATCCAGTCAGGACACAGACATCATCAGAGACTACCCTTTCCCTGCTTCAAAGATATCTCAATGCCCATATACAGCTGAAAGAAGTTATGAAGAGTCGTCATTCCAGTTCTCTGGACTTGGGGGCTGGAGATGGTTATTCTAGGATTGTCTTTCTGGGGAATTTAGAAATGGTCATAATTTGAATAGGGAGGAAATAGAATTGATGGTGTACCCATTATCTCTTTGGTAGAAATCTTTACAATAGTTACTAAGTTGAAGTCATAGTTTCTTACATTGGTACAGAATTTATTTTGAGGCTGAATCAAGGTTTTCATTGGTATAATTTTCTTCTATTGATACAATAAATTTAAAAGTATAAGGTTTAGACCCAGTCCTTCTATAAATGCCATTACAGACTGGTTTTAGATGTGTAAGCAATACGAGTTAAGGACCAGATAGCGAATTCTTGGCTCTGGGTTAATTGCTAGGGTGCTTGCAAGATGTTTTATTCAGAAATAGCTGAGAGTAGTTAACAGACAACAGTCCAGATTACTTTACATAGATAGATGGTTTTCAAAAACGTAAGAAACCCAGAGAATGTGACGTTTAATGTTATTTATTCATTTGCTGTTGAGGCATACCTGCTCCTAACAGCTCCCCATTTGCGGATTCAAAGAAGAAACTGAGCACCTCTACCTCCCGGTGAGATACATTGTGGCGAGGTGGCCGCTGGGCAGAAATTGCCTGTTTTTTCTACAGACCTGTACTGTTCTTGAGAGGACACAGATTAGGTTAAGACAGCTTAGTTCTGCCCACAAGGAATAAGCTAGTCCTTAATAATTCCTGTTTCACTAGTGTCTGTCAGATTCTTGGGCCAGAGGGCTGAAGACTGATGTTCCAACTTCCTGCCATACTAGGACTATATAGGTAGGCAACTGTCTCTACAATTTGTCTCAGTTCTGGAAGCTGTGTTAGGCTTCCTATATTTTCAGATAATATTGGACTAATTGTAGTCTCATAGCATAGCCAAGCTGTTTAGCATTGAGAGGACATATTTGATTGGGTAGTTTTCAGATAATATACAAGCTGAACTAGGACATAACGGATATGGATTCATAAGCCTCTTTTAAGTTAGTGTAGATAACAAAGTGTTCTATTTAATTGACAAAAAGGATGGACTGGGTGTTAGGTCTTCCTTGTTCTTTGTTAACTACAGAATGGTAATAGTTATATTCAGCTTATATTTGAGAGAAAAGGTTTCTTTCTTTTTTAATAGACAGAAAAGGTGAGATGTGGCAGAACCTTCCCCTAATGAATAAAGATTTCAGGGGACCAATCACCGGGCAAAGGGTAGGCGGGACTTCCGGGTCGGGAAAAGGAAGAGGGGAAACAGGAGAAAGATGTTTTCTTTTGGGCAGGAAAGATGGTGGAGACAAATTGTAGGTAGGTGACGTCACCAGTTCAGGTGGCAGATCTGTTGGACTCCGCTACCGGAGGATTTATAACTTAGAATGGCTTACAAATTAGGTTGCTAGTTGCTGTGTCCAGTGATTACCTGTTGATTCTAAACTAAGAAAAAAACCCACATTGTTATGACTCCCTTGTTAATGACCATCTTGCAACTATGTCTTTATTTTATGAGGTTGTTATGACCTACTTGTCATGGTATGTTCTGCTTCTGTAACCCTGCCTATTTGCCTGCCAATTCTCCTTTGCAAATCCATTCATTACTCCTGAGCTATAAAATTTTTTTTATCTAATACTCATCTCTTGAATCCCCCACCTTAGGGAGAAACAGCCCATGTACTTGAATTAAAAAGCTTGCTTTTATCAATTAGGCCATGATTTGTGATTTCTCCCCACACCTGTGGAATTAATAAGATAACAGAATACTAACAAATTTAGAAATAATTTTGTGGGCTGTAGAGATGGCTCAGTGGTTAAGAGCACTGACTATTCTTCCAGAGGTCCTGAGTTCAATTCCCAGCAACCACATGGTGGCTCACAACCATCTGTAATGCTATCTGATGCCCTCTTCTGAAGATAGCAACTGTGTACTCATTTACATTAAGTGAATAAATAAATTTAAAAAAAATACATAGTTTTGCAAAGCATATTTATCTCAAAAAATGCGATGGTGGGGGGAAGGAGGTTGGTAAAGAGAATGGCTTAGTGGTTAAGAGTAAAGGACCTGGGTTCAGTTCCCAACACCCACATGACAGCTCATAACCATGTATAAGTTTAGTTCTAGGGGGATCTGACAACTTCTTTTGGCTTCTGTGGCCACCAGGCATATGTGTGGTGCCCAGTCATACATGAGTGGAAAAACACTCATATGTGAAATAAAAGTAAGTCGATCTTTTTACAAAATTAATTTTTTTTCATTTTTCTCTAGGATACATCAGTCAATAGCTTTTTCAAAGGATCTTGGTAGCCTAATACCATGTCTAGAAACAGGTCAGAGTGGTGTTTAAAATTACTGCTTATATAATTAATCTACAACATTTTTATACTTGGCAATTCCTCTTAGGTCCCAAAACAAATGAGCATGAAAGAGTTCAGAAAAGCATCTACGGACAATCACTTTACTGATCTGTGCCTTTGGGGAAAGTAATTCACAATGTTAAGCTCTGTCTTATGCTCACACAGCCAAATATTTGTAAATTCATCCATGTTTGTAAACGTGTAATGTTACCCTTGTAACATTACATGTGTGGTGGCTGTCCTTACCTTTATTAGTCTTGTCTCCTAGCATCCCATGCTGCGGTGAAAGATCTCACAGCACCCTGGGCAATCCCCTCCTACTGATCCAAATTCCTCACCTCTTTCTTAGAGCAGCGCCATTCTATTTTGGCCTGCCTACCCACCCTTCTTCCTGTTGTCACATTACACAAATGCATTTCCAATAGAGGATTTTTCCACATCATGCCCTGTCTGATAGAGTTCTGCTGAAGAACCCTGTGGGACAAACAAACACCTACAAGAATCTAGTCTGTTTATGACTATTTCCCCTTTTCCAGATTCAGGCATTTACCCCTTATATAAAGCTCCATCATTCTGCATAATTTAACGTTTTTCTGACATGTACAAAAGTCGCTTCTTTACTTGTTGCTGTTTAAGCATGGTTTTTATATTCTCCCTTTTCATCTATTATCGATGATTGTTTTTGTTTAAGTTAATGGTATTTGTTGTTGGTACAATATAAAAGAAGAAAGGAAATTAAAGAACCCTTCCATCTACATTCTAAGAATGGAGACAGAAACACACATAAGCACGTGACCCATGTTTTTCTTCTAGCCTTAACCTACCATATAATCCTCCCAGCAGCTCTGGAGATTCATTTCAGGACTCAGAAACTTGGCCAGTGTCGCAAACCTCATTGTTTGGGTGTATCCAAACCCCAGGGGACGACCGTGGTGACAAAGGAGCTCCTCTATTGGACAAACGTCAGATTTTAACAGGCTCTGGCATTAATCTCTGTTTTCGAGTAAAGGCATATTTTACCTTGCTTGAGCTTTGTGCATGAGAATAACAGAGGGAACAGCTTGAGGTCTGGACCATGGCCAACCTTCAACCCTTCTAAAACTGCCAAATGCTCACTGTGTTTGCAGAATTGTGTCTGCGGACACATATTTTTCTTAGTCTGGAAGACCTCCAGGTGTTTGCTTAAGGAAGCCATTGAAACTCAATGCAAATTAAGACCAGCTTTCCAGGAGAAGAGATTCATTTTTTCAGGCTAAGGCTTGAGCATACATTATTTAGATGCTCAATATGTGTTTATGTTGTAAGTAGTTACACTGTGCTTAAAATTCTAAAACACAAGCCACTTTGGATTTTAGAAAAGCAAACCTTTTGCTTTTCAAAATATACTTAAAATTCTAAAGTACAAGCCACTTTGCTTTACTTGGTGTTTATAATATACCAAATAAAGAGATTTCTTAATTCAGATGAAATTTGTTTTCTCAGTAAGGATATGCTACCATCACAGCAGTTCCCAAGAACTGATTCAGTATAGAAGTTTCCACTGATAACATTAATTTTATGGGAATATAAGGAAAACAATAATATGAAATAATAAATTAAAAGTTGTTTTTACCCCCATATGGAGCTAGGCTGGTTCTGTGTAAGAAAAAAGATCTTCTCCAGCCAGGTGTGGTAGACACATGTGTAATCCTTGCACTGGTGAGGCTCAAGCCGAAAGTACATGGCAACATAAAAACCCAGCTTCAAGCTCAAAGGGCGTGAGTGACAATTTATTCTAGAAGCAAATATAGGTGAGTAGAGCCTGGTAATAAATAAAGATTCTGGTATCCCAAATATCATGTTCTAATGCAGATGTGGTTTCATGAAATTTTATTAGTTACAGGATAAAAAACAAGTCACAAAGGGCTGGAAAGATGGCTCAGTGGTTAAGAGCACTGACTCCTCTCCCAAAGATCCTGAGTTCAATTCTCAGCAATCACATAGTGGCTCACAACCATCTGGGATTGGATCTGATGCTGTCTTCTAGTATGTCTGAAGATAGCTACAGTGTACTGATAGACACAAAATAAATAAATAAACAAATTAAAAAAAACAAGTCATTTATAAGATATATTGATAGGGGGTGGGAAGCTGGAGAGATAGATCAGTGGTTAAGAACCCTGGTTATTCTTCCAGGGGACCTGGGTTCAATTCCTAGCACTCATATGGTAGCCCACAACTATGCGTAACTCCAGTTCTAGGGCATCCAAAGTCCTCACCTGGCCTCTATGGACACTGCAGTCATGTGGTACATAGACATGCATGTAAGCAAAGCACATAAAATGAAAAGATTTAAAAAAAGAAAATGGATTTGTAGGGACCTCCGGGACTGTAGGTGCAAGGCCATAGCAAAGTGGAGAAAATTGTGTTAAACATCTCCACACTATCTGATAATATTTTTAACTTTGGGTTAGTAGAAGTCACTAGGTTGGTAAGAATACGTTTTAAAGCCTTTTGATGATCACAAGGATGTTAGGTCAGATGTAGAGGTGGACAATTAATGTTTTTCCAAAGGACTGAAATTAGTTTAAGATAATTTGGTTGTGTTGTGCAGTATTTCAGCTTAACTCTTCATGACCACAAAGTTCACTTGTTTAGTTTTGAGGTCTTTTTTTTAAAATACAGATCTCATTATGTAGTTATGTAGTTCTGTTAGTTCTAGAACTCATTATGTAGACCAGGCTACCAGACAAGACTAAAACTCACAGAAATCTACCTGTCTCTGCCTTTGAGTATGAAATTAAAGATATGTGCTTTGTAAAGTTCTTAACACAGGCTCCCTCCCTCTCTTGTTCCCTCCCTCCCACCTCCCTCCTTCCCTTCATCCTTCCTGCTTTTCAGTTTTTTTCTAGGCATGTGAGTTCAAGGCTAGATGTAGGGAGACCATTTCAAAAACTGTTGCCTGAGCCAGAGAGCTGACTGGAGAGTTACGCACTCTTATAGAAGACCTAAGTTTGATTTCCAACATCTACTTTTGGTGGCTCACAACTGCTTGTAACTCCATCCCAAGATCTAATGCCTTCCTTTGAACTCTTCAGATAGGGGCACTCATACACACTACACACCACACCACACCAGACACACACACACACACACACACACACACACACATACACACACACCACACAACTAAGTCTTTTTAAAAGCATAACCATCTTAAAAGTCCCTTAAATGGCTATAAAATACCTATAACAGCTTAATAATGAATACAGTAAGTGACACATTGGAAATTCAGACTAAGTGGAAAGTCTGAGCACAGTGGCTTGACTATTTCCCCCAGTTTAATCCCCTAATGCAACAGTGTGAAGAGGTGGGGCACAAAAGTCCTCAGGAGTTCATTCTATACCTTTAGTATAGGAATGGGTTGGTTAGGACAGAAGAGGACTTCTGAATAAATGGTGAGCTTGCTTTCTTTCCTTTCTGTTTTCTCCTCTAGGAGGTTGCAAAAAAAAAAGTTCTTGGCAGAGGTGAGTCCTTTGATTTTAGAGATATTAGAAGAAAACGTGTGTGTGTGTGTGTGTGTGTGTGTGTGTGTGTGTGTGTGTGTGTGTGAGCTACCCTGTCCCCTAAACTCTGTGGTAATAGCATAAAGCAGATGAAACAGAAGCTTGATGCTAAGAAGTGAGTCTGGTGGGGTAATAACTGCTTGACACTGCAAAGCTTGACATCTCAAAGCTTGACACTGGCTTTGAGATGACATTATGAAATGTTGAATTCTGGAACATTCTGAGATCGTCATGAATGTGACATTAAGGACACTTCTTGTGAATGCTCAGAACAACACAAAAGCGACATGGTTACATTTTCAAAGGGATTGCTTTGACCGGTGGTTCTCAACCTGGCAGTCTTGATCCACTGTGGGGGAAGAGGGGGTCAATGACTCTTTCACAGGGGTCATGTAAAACCTTTGGAAATATCAGAGGTTTATATTATGATTGATAACAGTAGCAAAATGAACAGTTATGAAGTAGCAACAAAATTAATTTTATGGTTGAGGGGGGTCTCCATAACCCAAGGAACTGTATTAAAGGGTTATAGCATTAGGAAGGGTGAGAAGCACTGGCTTAAGTGGCCCTGATGATGTTATTGGTAGAAGAATAGACAGTAGATTCAACTCTGCTAAAGGCACAGACAGAAAGGAGAAACAGGGTATTGGAAACTGAAGTTCTGTATAGCTGTACAACCTGACAGAAGTGTATCTGTGTCCAGAGACTATATGGAAATCAGAATTTAAAAGCTGAGCTCCCATGGATGAAATGTGTAGACAAAGTATTTAAGACCATGGTTTAATGCCCTGCACTGTGTGAGCCATTGCTTGGTTTGGGGTACTGAATGGTTTCTTTTTATTTTTGGCCACTTACAATGAGAGGAGAGAAGAAATTATTGAAGAAAAGCAATTAAAAGAGAAACAGGAGAGGTTTGGGTAACTATTAGCTTGGCTGTGTGAAAAGATTAAAAATGTGTGTCTTGGGGAGAGAAGACCAGAGGTACGGCCAAGAGATCACTTGCTAAAGAGATTAATACAGACAAAGAACAGCCAGGTTTCATTTGCCAAGACAAAGGAAGAATGACCCCAAAGATGTTTCAGAGATCCTTAAGGCAAGTGGTAAGTTGGAGAGAAGGGTCACCCAAGAATGCCTATAGAAACTCTGTATATGAGTTTTCTTACTAGAATTCAGGCACAGTCCTCCTGAGCTGTCCTAGTCACACATGACATAAAAAACCCATGTGAGCCTTGGCCTGTTTCTCCCAAAAGTATAAGTCACAAACTTTGATGCTATCCATAACAGAAGACGTGTGGGACCATGGTGGCCTCCACCGAAATTTCACAGGATGTTGTAGACAAGCTTGAGGAAGTCAGCTTTGGATGCTACAGAGTAGAGGAGACTTTTATGGTAGAGCCACCTCAGAGAGCTCCCACTACTTAGTATCTTGTGGTGCCACAGGAGATGTTTCAGGGTTGTAGGTCAAGCAGCCTATGTTACCAACCTGGAAACCTACAAGCATGAAGTGTCAACCCATACAGACTGTTGGGTAGAGTTACTGGAGCTCAAAAATAACTGGGAGTAGAACTACTTAACATCTTAGAGGCCCAAACCATTGTTCCAGTGTGCTCAGGAAGTCAGACATGGAGTCAAAGATGGTTTTTGCTTTATCTTTTAGATTTATTTTATTTTTTTTCGGCTTTCATACTAAAGGCTGTTTCTGTGCTTGATTTTAAACTTATTTGGAAGCAGCTTCTTCTTTTATCCTATTTTTCTCTTCTAACATGAGAAAGTCGAAGATCTTTTTTTTTTTTTTTTTTTAACTTTTAAGTCACAGATTTTAATCTCGGTAGCCTCCATCCAATGTGCATATTTATAGCATGTTGTTCATAAATGCTACAAATATGAGACAAGAACACCCATTAATATATGTTTCCTGTGCATAAAGAAATATGTCCCTGAGCACATCTTGGTTTTGAGTTTCCAGTAATTTCCCTAAGGGAAGTTGTCTTAGTTAGGGTTTTCATTGCTGTGCACAGATACCGTGACCAAGGCAACTCTTATAAGGACAACATCTAATTGGGGCTGGCTTACAGGTTCAGAGGTTCAGTCCATTATCATCAAGGCGGGAACATAGCAGCATCCACGCAGGCATGGTGCAGACAGAGCTGAGAGCTCTACATCTTCATCTAAAGGCTGCTAGCACAATACTGGCTTCCAGGCACCTAGGAGGAGGATCTTATAGCCCACACCCACAGTGACACACCTGCTCCAACAGGATCCCACCTAATAGTGCCACTCCCTGGGCCAACCATATACAAACCATCACAGAAGTGATCTTTAAGTCATTCATAAATAATTACAACATAGAACAGGTGATGCCTTCTATTTTTAAAGAGAAAACCACCTTTAAAAATATTTACTTATTATTGTATCTAGATATAAACTGGTGAAAGATAAAAGTTTTAAAGTTGCCCCCCCTAGACACAAAGTTTAGAGCAGAAAAAACAAACAAACAAACCAAAAAAAACCCAAAACAAACAACAACAAAAAAAAAAACCAAACAGGTTAGGCCCCAGAATTGTATGTTCCAAGAAGCCTCTCCTAGGGCTATAGAATGGATAATTACATTGGTCAGCTCAACAGCTTTCTCCCAGAAACTAGCTGACCATAAATCTTAGAGAACAATCTTGAAAAGCAGGAAACAACTTCTCCTAAGAACTAGCGGACCATGAAGTTAAACAATCTGAGAAGTAAGAGACAGCTTCTCCTAGGAAACAATCTTGGGAGACAGAGAGTTCTTCCTTGTGATTTTCACTGTTATTCTATGACGCCATCCCTGCCCCCTCAGGTTGTGGTTTCTCCTTTAAATACCTCTTCTCCCAGCCTCTCGGGTCGAACTCCACTACCCCTCGTGGGATACAGTCTCGACCCCCAGTGCACTGGTTGCTATCGATAAACCTCATGTAATTACAACAAGGACGGTCTTGTGTGAGTTCTTGGGGGTTCGGCATCCCAGACTTGAGTGAGGGTCTCCCCACTCCGGGGGTCTTTCATTTGGGGGCTCGTCCGGGATGGGTGACCACCCTCGTCTCCAAAGACCCACTTGGAGGTGAGATAGCGTCTGTGTCTTTGTCTGTGTCTGTGTTTTGTGCCGGCTAAACTCTGGGTCTGTATTTGCTACTCTGGGTCTGTATTTGCTCGAGAGTTCTGGAGTTCTGGTTTCGAAGTCACTCCCATCTCGGGCTGAGAGGGAGGCTCGTTTCTCAGGAGAGAATCGAGTGTGAGCGGTAGACGTGCCTGGGGCTCACTGATTGCTCTGCCCTGGGAGATGTCCCAGGAGGTGTGGAGGGACCCCAGGGACGCCTGGGAGATTCCCATCTGGGTGCTTGTGAGGATTCAGTGATTCTCCTGGATTGGAGAAAAGACCTGCCCTCCTGGCCATCTGTATTTCCAGAGTGGTTTTTGTCTGTGTGTCTTAGGTCTTTGTTTTGTGTTCTGGTTGGGAAAGAGGAGTGATGTGGAATCCGTTCCCCTTCATCTGTTTTTGGTGAGCTCACGGAAGCTCCCATCTGAATCAGTTTGGTTTTGTGGTGATCTTGCGGTGACCACTTGTCTTTTGTTTTTGTGCGCACTTCTGTTTTTTTGTCTGTTAATCTTTTGATTGTCTTTCTGTGTGACTGAATGCCCCCGTCCCCCCTGGCGGACCTCTATCCTCCGGACTCTCCTCCCACTTTCCCACCATCCCACCCGAGATGCCCGTCAACAGCTGCCACAGGAAATACAGAATCCCACTAGAGGCCAGAAAAAAAAATGTTCCAGACACGGATGTAAGGCCCTCACTTCTGCCCGTTGGATTCAATATGCCTGAAGGCAGGGAGTGCTCCGAGTCCGCCCCCAGGCTCCAAGGGCGGGCCTCCGAGGGGCTGGAAAATGCCCCACCAACCTCTTCTCCCAGCCTCTCGGGGTCGAACTCCACTGCCCCTGCGTGGGATACGAGTCTCGACCCCAGTGCACTGGTTGCTATCGATAAACCTCATGTAATTACAACAAGGACGGTCTTGTGTGAGTTCTTGGGGGGTTGCGTCATCCCGAGACTTGAGTGAGGGTCTCCCCACTCCGGGGGTCTTTCACTGGCTGGTCTGTAGTCCAACTCCCCAACAATGATCAGCAGCAGCTGTGAATGGAAGTCCAAGGATCTATCTGTTGCTCAGACCCACAAGGCAGGCAGGTGGAAAGAGCTCCAAGATCTTCTTATCCCACCCCTGGATTTGTGAAGCAGATAATTGTGATCAAATGGAAGTAAACTTCCCTCTCAATGAACTGTGCCTTAATTGTGATTCACTTGCTTTCTATAGCATCTACAATGTGAATTTTCAGCTATTGGGTTGAGTTGGTGCTGAAAGTCAGTTAAGATTTGGGAACTATGAATCGCTTTTGCCTGTGGGAAAGTCATAGATTTTGGTGGCCAGAGACAAAAATCTGCATGTGAATGTATACTCAGTGGTTTGTGCCGAAACCTAAAGTAACCTGAAAGACTGCACCAATACTGGCGTTGTTGAATGGGTTAGTTTTCACTGGAGAGAAATTTGGATAAAAGACTGAATTGTCTCTGCACATTTTGCTCTGTTTTCTGTCTTTCCTGTTTCTGTTTAGCACTTTTTGTCACCTGGAACGGTATGGCCTGCTGCCTGTCCCTTCACTGGGACAGAAATTCTCACACAAGAAACATTATATGAGAATATATGCTTTTGCTAATGTAAGAAACGTAGCATTTCTTCTGCATCTTCCGGTATGTCAGTCATCTTTCTCATTGTGAGGACAGGGTTCTCGGACATTTAAAAACTCAAAAGGAGGTAACATTAGTTTCACTCATGGTTCCAGAAATTTCAGTGCATTGTGGCTGGGAAGGAGACAGAACAGGCTGCAACGGGACAAAAGGGACGTAGAGGAGAACGGAGACAGGAAAGAGCCAAGGGGAGATATGGTCCCTGGGGATACTGCATTCAGTGTCCTGCTGCCTCCAACCAGGCCCTGTTTTCCACACATAGTCTCTGTAAATTCTGAATCCTTCAGTGGATAAAGCTAGTCATTAGGTCAGAGAACTTATGATCAAATTCTTTCTGATAACATCCTCCCGGACAAACCCAGAAGTTTGCTTTATCTGTTTTCAGGCATTTCTCTATTCAAACAAGTTATCAGCCAAAATTAATCATCACTACTATGATTGCATGCACTTAAAATGCTTTATGAGCACTGTTTTACTTAATGTTCATGGTAATCCTTTTAGAAAAATATTATCACAATTCATGAGGAGGGAAACAGAATCCCATAAATGTAAAAAGTGGGCCTTACGTAGGTATTGATTATCTGGGATAGGATTCAAACTTGAGTTTAGATTTAGCGTTAGATGTGGAACTAAAAACAATACAAAAAGAAATGAGATTTCAACACATAAATGACAAACCCACTTACACGTATGTGGTAATGGAGCTAAAGCAGAGAGCAGGCACTGGAACACTTCAGGGATAGTACTGTAAGAAGAATCTTTATAGTGTACTGAGTAAGCATTTTTGTGTTGCAAGGCAGAGCTGAACACATTATATTCTCTTTGAGATGTTTGCTTAGTCAATGGAAAAAATATATTCTATTATCAAGTATATTGCATTACCATGTTACTATCTAAATCTAGAGCTCTTGGTTCTTAGAGGACAGCGTTTCTAGTGTTCTCTATATCTGTGATTCCCACTTTCTTAAGGCTAATGTACAGTATAGCAGAGATAAGGGCATGTCTTATGTAGACTATCTCTGGATTTTTATTTTATTCCCTTTGACCAAATAAATTCTTCTTTCTTTTTAGCCTGTAGGGTAGTTTTAGATGTAAGTTTTGTTTTGTTGTTCATCTGAGATACACTACATTATGTAGCCCTGGTGGTCTGGAATTCTCTTTGCAGATCAGGTTGGCCTTGAACTCACAGAGGTCTACTTTCCTTTGCCTCCAGAATGCTGGATTAAAGGTATATGGACCAAGCCTGGCTTTGCTTGTTTATCTCCTGTCCAAAATTTCCTTTGTTTGCCGAGGGTTTTGTTTATTTGTTCTTGACTTGAAAGAGGTCTGTTTACTCACCAGAACCCATAGACTTCTATATAGTTGTACTGGCAGTAATTAGACCCACATTCAGTGATGACTTTCTTTGTGTAAACTGAAGCTTGAGAGCTGGCTTTTAAGTTCCAGAGAATTGCCCCTATTTCTTATACCACTGGAAACTACTGACTGGCTTTGGAAGTGAGCATTTCTTCTTCCTCAGCTCTGTGCATCAGGTAACCAGAATGTACGTACAGAGTGATAAGCTCTAGCAACACAAATACTGTAGCATCAAAGCCACCAAGTTATAGGATGTCGGTGAAAGGGGAACAGATTTTGGTGAAATCTAGTCAAAGCAAACCTCTCTAAATCAGGTTTCTCTTAGAATGAACAGTGGTTAAGTCAATTATCCTACGGGACTCAAAACTGGCTCACATCCCTTGTGATGCTTAGATTGAAAACCAATACTATAGACTGTCTCTAATTAAGTCCAGACATTCTAGTTTCCTATGGAACACACAATTATGTCTAGTATTGGCCCAAACATGCTCTCTGGGTTCTGAATAGGTGGTGCAGTGATTGGGAGTGGGAGAAATGATCTCGATCTTGTTGGCTTATGCTAACCACAAATATTTCTTTCGGTAGGCACAGAGTAATCCTTGTCCTCAAGAGTCTCTAATGAAATCTCTGAAAGCATGAAATATAATTGAACTCAGAGTTTTTCAGATGAGCATGGTTGTCTGTGTGAATGAAAATGAGATTTAGTTGGGCTGGTTTCGAAGTTCCTTGGTCTTCTTGTCTGTATTTACTCTTTCTGCTCCTGGGGCATAAAAAATGGTCCTGTTAAATCAGACTGGCAAAATAGCAAGGTTCCCTGTTTGATTTACTCATGCCACATGCCACGTAAAACCATGCAGACTGGTATGAATGCCACATTTGAGAAAATCTCCCATTTGGGAAAACATACTGGGGCACATTAAAAAGGGATTAAATGGATTTCTTTTCTCAAGACATGTTTGGTAGGTAGAAAGGAATTCTGAGGTGGCTCCTGGGTAATGGTCTAGCTAAAGATGTTTCTCCTGGAAATTGCTCCACAGGGCTCCACATCATCAAGTGGGGGGAGGGGAAAACGGAAGAAGCAAGCTTTCATTTACCCTGAAAGCGGAAGCTGACAGATGAAATCCTGACCTTCTGCAGAGCCAGCAGCAGCTCACACATCTCAAAGCTTTGCTGAGCCCAGGGAACACAAAGCATGATCCACTTCCCTGTTCTACATTTACAGAATGCAGACACTGAGTGTGACCCAGTTAGTTGATTTCCACAGCTTGTACTGCAGGCTTGCTTTATTCAAAAGGTCTCCATGCTGTTATTTTTAAGTTGGATCACAAAGCTAGTGGATTTAAAAGTTAATGCTGGTGTAGTATACAGATGTATCCAGAAAACGGAGTTTCTTCCAGAGTGGTGTTTGTTCCAAAGCACAGCAAGTTTTATGGAAGTTTGTGAGATGTTCAATGACTGCTTCTGGAGACCTAAATTCCCAGGAGGGAAGGACATGGTGGAAAGATTGGGAACCACAGTACCCTCCAACAGGTAGAGGATTCAGATCCTCAAAAAGGAGTGGCTTTCACAGTACTTGCTCTATTGGAAGCAAAATGGCTCTGTGTTAATTGAAAATTATAGTATTTTAGAAAGGGTTGTAGTGTGAAGTAGCTATTTTACAAGTATTTTATTGCTTGGAGTGTAGAAAGTTGAGGCTGGAAAGGTAGCTCAGTGGTAAGAGCACTTGCTTCTCTCAAGATCCTGTCTGGTGACTTAAAATTCACCTGTAACTTCGATTCCAAGAGACGTGACAGCCTTCAAGACTTCCAAAGCACACACATGGCATGCATGTATCATACATGCCAACATACAATCAGATAAATAGTTGCAAAGTTGAAAGAAAGTGCAGTGTGGTTTCTGTTATCGCCTTACTGCTCCAAAGCTTAATTTTATTAGCAATTAGAATGCTTATGGGTACTTCCTATACAAAAGCCATTCATTAATACCGTTTGCCACAACTCGCTACCTAGTAAGTCCTACTGACTCATAGTCTAACAGGACTTGCAAATCATTACCAAATCCCACTGAACTCACTTAGATTGTGCAGTTGCTGTTCAAAATCTGTGTTTGGTAACCTCTTACTGGTATGAAATATAATATCACACCAATGTTATGAAATATAATGTGGCAGTGGGCAGGGGCAAGGGAGTACCTGGCAGGCCCGTGCCAAGGTGTTCCCCTGAGCAATCATGCCATGAGACAATTTATATGTGGAAAATGGAGAGGAACGAGGACCTGGAGAAAGGGCAGAGGCAGACAAATGGGAGCAAAGCCATGGAGGTAGTGAAGGGGAGACGGACAGAGAACAGAAACTTGGGCAGGAACATGTGAGAGCAGAGAGAAAGAGAAAGAAAGAGAGCTGGGGTGGCAAAGACTCCTTTTTCTATGCCACTGGGTGCATCACCCGCACCTGGCAGAGGTAATGGTGGCAGGTGATGACATGAGCTGTTGCTATGTCTCTGGGAAGTCTAGTTGAATCACCTATAAGTCAGCGCTTAGTGTTTGATCTTTAAACTGTTGTTTTTTATGTATATAGGTGTTTTTCTTGCATATATGTCGATAAACCATGAATGTGCCTAGTGTCCACAGAGACCAAATGAGAGCATCATATCCACGAAAACTGGAGTAACAGATGGTTGTGAGCTACTAAGTAGGTTCTGGGAGTTAAATTTGAATCCTCTGTAACAGCTCCCAGCACTTTAACTGCTGAGTCATCTTTCTAGTCTCAAGACACTTGACACTTGGATTTTGCTTCTGTCCCTCACTGCCAAAAAGCTCTTTTCAAAAGGGAATAATTAGTGTTTGAAATCGTAACCTTGTAAAGCAAAAAAAAAATTGTGTAAAAAGAGTCAACATTATCTATTGTTATAAAATCTTCCCTTTTAGACAAAAGGAAGTTCTACATAGAGCTAAAAGGAAAGACATTCTCGCTATACCCTTGTAAAACGCTCAGAGAGTTAATTTGCTTAAAATAGTGAGTTGAAAATTGAATATATATATACATATATATGTATATATATATATGATACGTCCCATTTCTTATGCATCTAGGATTGTGTCTAAAGGATATTTTACATGTAGAAAATATACAGATGAAAGTAGACATAGGATATTTGATGGTGTGAAAGAGGGGTCAAGCATCAGAAATGCAAGCACTGGCCACTTAATCAAGCCAAGCTGTAAGGCAGCACTGTGAGCACGGCCATTTGGAGGCTTGTTCCTTGATGATCTGTATTCCTAAAGAAGCCTCCTGTGTCTGCTAATGTCACCTGTACAAAACAGACCTTGTTTTCACTTGACACTTGGACTTTGTTTAGCCTTATCCATCAAAGTATGATGGTGATGTATCCATGTGCGTTGATCGAGAATGTCCCACATAGGCTCATGAATTTGAACACTTGGCCTTCAGATGGTGGCTATATAAGGGAGATTTAGGAGGTGTGGTCCTGTGGAAAGAAGTGTGTGGCTGAGAGTGGGCTGTGGCACATGCTCTTTCCTCCTTTCTCCTATGCCACCCCTACTTGCAGTTAAGACATGCATCCCGGCTTCCTGCTCTTACCACCATACCTGTATGCCATGATGAACCCTAATCCCTCTGGAACCATAAACCACTTCTTATATAAGTTTCTTCGGTTGTGGTGTTTTATCACGGCAATAGAAAATTGATACAATATCAAACAGAGGGATTTGTTTTTGTTTTGTTTTGTTTACGTAATTTCACCCAGAGGACATTTACAGGGCAAAGATTTAAAGGTCTACATGATTGTAAGCCTATTGATAGATTTTAGGATTTGAGAATGTAGCAATAAAGCTCTTCTAGAAGGAGAAAACCAAAAATTATACTTTATGATGCTTTAGTGTTAATCCTGAGATTCATGAGAAAAAAAAAAAAAAAAAAAAAAAAAAAGCGAATTCCACAATTTTGAGTCAAATTCCTAGCAAGCTTTAACTAAGTACTGACCAGGATGGACTTTGATCAGGTCCACTCTCTAGAATCCCACCTAGTGGAGATGAGTTACAGATTGTGGACTTTTTAAGGGCCAAATCATGTGGATACCATATTTCCCATGTGGCTTTGTTATTTTTCCAAGAACTACAACTCCCAGGATTCCCTTGGCCTAGGGTAGGTGAACCTTGCTAGTTGACTTTGGTGCTAACATAAAATTTTGGGGATAGTGAATGAGGCTGACAAAAGACAGATTAACTGAAGGAAGAAGTTGTTGGTGTACACATAGAGCCAGGAAAAGAAATAATTGGCTGTGGTTGGAGAGTTGGCTCAGTGGCTAAACACTTGTTGTTGTTGCAAAAGACCTGGGTTTGATTCCCAGTACCCACTTGGAGGCTCACCATCTCCTCAAGCACTAGCACCTTTGGTACACAGATACACATGAAGGCAAGAACGTATGAAGTTGTGAAAGTTTATGGCGCTGTCAGTTTACTTGTGAGAAGTTTTGCTTTTTCCTTTCCAGACAGGAGCCTCTCTGTGTCCCTGCTATGGCTTGATCCACGTGTAGAGGGAACTTATTTTCCAGCAGATATTCCTTTGCTCAGATATTGGAAGAATCAGAAAAGCTTGTCTCTGCATGTCTTAATTCTCAGATTCTCTAGCCTTCCACAGTTTCTGCCAAAGTATAATTTATTAGCAAGCCATATATCTTCTTATTGCATGCACTCTATAACCAGCTGCCATAAGAAAACTTCAAGTATTAACTCAGTGTGTATAAAAAGAGATGCGGATCTTTACGCTAAGAGACAGCATTTTGATGACTTCTTGACATGTAAAGTTCAAAGATGGCAATTGGAAAATTATGTAGCACATTTCAAAATCGGTTCTAGATTTCACCCCTAAACAGGCAGCAACTAATACACTGTTTCTTAAAGCTTATATACTCTTAAAATGACAAAAAATATTTTGATGAAAGAAATCATTACAGAGATAGAATGTACTGCATTATACTTTCTCATGATAACAACAATTTAAGTACATTGGAGAAAAAATTCAATAGAGTCACATTGAAACTTTACGTGTTTTGAACTATTTGTAAATGAGTAGAAGAAGCAATTAGTAGATCCCTACTATTAATGTATGTTTTACTAAGAGTTTATATTCAGGACCCAAGAATTCATTTGCAATTTTGGCTGAAAGAATGTTATGTCCATTCCTGGGTGATGGTGGTGACTACCTTAATCCCCACATTCATGAGGAAGAGGCAGGCGGATCTTGATGAACTCAAGGTCCGCCTGGTCTTTAGATTGAGTTCTAGGACAGCTAGGGCTACACAGAGAAACCTTGTCTCAAAAAGCAAATGAAAACAACCAACCAACCAACCTACCTACCAAACAGTGTCATATACAAACTTTGGCTACGCCCTCAGCTTAGAAGAGAAGAACGTTCTGCCCTGTGTGGCAACATGGATGGTGCAATAGGTTATGCAGTAGAAAAAGAAGTAAGGTGTAGAAAGGTGATGCCCATTTCCACTCACGGGGAACCTAAATGCACAGACTTAGAAACAGAGTGGAATGGTCTTTATCATGGGTGGGGATCAAGAAGACTGGGAAGATCCTTGGAAATGGTGTTTCTAGAGTGACTAGACAGATTGCCACAGGGCCCCTTGTTCATAAGTAAGCAATGGCAAAGGAAGCCAGCATATATGGCTTTAACAAAGCAGAATGTTAATTAATGTCTTAATAAGAACTTCCCACTTACTACCCCCAGGCTTCGTCTTTTAATCATATTACATGGCAATCAGTTTCAACATATTAATTGTGCATGAGGCACTCAGACTATGGTGGACATAAAGTGAAATCATGAATAAACCCATTAATTATTTACTCAGTTTTTAATGAGTCCCTCTTGTTTGCTACATATAGTTTAGAGGCATGGAGAGTACAGTGGTGAGCAACATTATTAAGGCTTTTTTTTTGTTGTGCTTGCTTGTTTGTTTGTGTGTTTCTCAGTAGAGCGTTTGATTGACAGATACTGATGTACTGGCATGGACAGATGGAAGATCAAGAGGATGGCAAAGACAGGTCCATCTATATTGGTGTAATTTCTCAATAAGAGAGTAGATGGAGTCAAGATTGATTCATAAGTTTCTAGCTTGAATAACTAGGACAAAGTTCAGAGGAGGGAGACACAATGACTTCATTTTTTTAATTGAATAATTTGGATGTCTACAGAATATTCAAATAATGATACTGAGAACAAGCTAGATTCATGTACTTGTGAAGTGAAAATGCATGAAGAACAAAGACCAAAATAAAAATTTAATGAATACTTTGTGAATAAATGGACAAAATAAATTATAATAAACCACAGATTCACACCCCCCCACACAGATTATCTACCTAGCTGTTCGTCTAATATCTGTCTATATGTCTATGTATGTATGCATGTATGTATGTATGTATGTATGTATGTATCTATCTATCTATCTATCTATCTATCTATCCATCTATCTATCATCTACCTATTTTTGAGATAAGGTTTTAGTTTGTAGCTTTGGATGTCCTGGAAATTACTTTGTAAACCAGGATGACCTTGAACTCAAGAGACCCACCTGATTCTGTTTTCAGAGTGCTGGGATCAAAGATGTATGCCACCAGGTGTGGGGTGGCTAGTTGTGAAAGGTGCCCTGATTCCTGGTCAAGACATGTTGAATACCCAGAAATCCTAATAGGGATGGCAGGTACATTCCCAGGCTCCCAGATCAGGGTCTCACTAGCTGCAGCCCCCCACAAAACTCTGTAGAGAGGTTTGAGACAGACCAAGTCATGTAGAGCAATGCCCAAGCCTCTCCTCCACAGGTAAGGGCATGACCACAGGTCACGCAGGCTCAAAAGCGATCAGTCATAGAGACAGGACCAGCCCCTGAATATGTAGATGAGGTCACCCACGCCAAAAAAAAAAGAGACCCCTGTATTTAAGGGTTATGTTCAGAATTAAAGGTGTGCAAGAATCACTCCATTGTCTGAGAGCTTTTGTCATGAGAGCTGTAAGACCACCGCTTGGGGAAAGAGATCTGCTCTCCCAAAATTGCTGCCAGAAGCCCTCCTGGCCCCCTCATCAGCTGGTGTGTCTCCTGCTGACTAAGCCTGGCCGAAAGGGAGGCGGGAACAACACCTGCCCGAGTTCTCTTCCTTTCTCTTGGACCCAAGATCTGCCAGAGCAGAGATCTCCATGGAAAACCTCCAACATAAAGACCCCAAACCATGCCCAGCTTATCTTTTAAGTTTTTTCTTATTTTTATGCAATTAACAATCTTTAATACAAAACAGTATAAGGATTAAGCAAAAGACAGATGTGAAAATTTTGTAAGAGATTAGTAGAGAGAAGGAACTAATCTTGAAATAGGAAGACAGTCTTTAAAAAACTAGCGCTCTAGGTAGTGACCTAGGAGACTATCCAGTGATGGGCATTTGAAAGAAAGTGAGAAGTGAAGGAACAGAGTACACTTTGCAACAGCCCCACATAAGAAAACCAAAGAAGGCCTGCGACTGGAGCTGACTGGGTGACCTCTCTGTACCCAGATCCCATGAGGAGAGAGCTGGATTCTCAAAAGTGCGGAAAATCCCAAGAGCACAGGCGAGACCACCATTTCTGCTCACAATCCTGGCCCAGATGCACCTGGAGCCCTCTGGACACAGGAACCTAGAAGGAGTCTGGGACAGGATACTTCCAATTTCTGCCTGCGCCGAGTTGGCCCAGCATCACAGCTCTCTGTACCCAGATCCTGCTGGGAAAAAGCTGGTCTCCAGGAGTGATGGCACACAGGTTTACAAGAGGGCAAAGCCATTGTCAGAGACAGTAAGACCAGCTAACACCAGAGATAAGCAGATGGCAAGAGGCAAGGACAAGAACCTAAGCAACAGAAACCAAAGCTGCTTGTCATTACCAGAACCCAGTTCCCACACCACAGCAAGCCCTGGATGCCCCAACATATGAAAAACAAGATTTTGATTTAAAATCACAACTCATGATGATGTTAGAGGACATTAAGAAGGACATAAATAACCCCTTTAAAGAAATACAGGATAACACAGGTAAAAAGGTAGAAGCCCTTAAAGAGGAACCAAAAAGATTCCCTTAAAGAGTTACAGAAAAACACATCCAAGCAGGTGAAGAAACTGAACAAAACCATCCAGGATAAAAAAAAATGGAAATAGAAACAATAAAGAAATCACAAGGGGAGATAACCCTGGAGATAGAAAACCTAGGAAAGAGATCAGGAGTCATAGATGCAAGCATCACCAACAGAATACAAGAGATAGAAAAGAAAATCTCAGAGGCAGAAGATAGCATAGTGAACATTGACACAATGGTCAAAGAAAATGCAAAATGCAAAATGCAAAAAGCTCCTAACCTAAAACATCCAGGAAAACCAGGACATGATGAGAAGATCAAACCTAAGGATAATAGGTAGAGAAGAGAGTGAAGATTCTCAACTTAAAGGGCCAGTAAACATCTTCAACAAAATTATAGAAGAAAACTTCCTTAACTTAAAGAAGGAGATGCCCATGAGCATACAAGAAGCCTACAAAACTCCAAACAGATTGAACCAGAAATAAAATTCGTCCTGTCACATAATAAACAAAACACCAAATGCACAGAATACAGAAAGAATATCAAAATGATAAAGGAAAAAGGTCAAGTAACATATAAAGGCAGGCCTATCAGAATTACACCAGACTTCTCAACAGAGACTGTGAGAGCCCGAAGATTCTGGGCAGATGTCATACAGACCTTAAGAGAACACAAATGTCAGCCCAGGCTACTATATCCAGCAAAACTCTCAATTACCATAGAAGGAGAAACCAAGATATTCCATGACAAAATCAAATTTACACAATATCTTTCTACAAATCCAGGCCTATAAAGAATAGTAGATGGAAAACTCCAACATAAGGAGGTAAACTACACCCTAGAAAAAGCAAGAAAGTTATCTTCTTGCAACAAACCCAAAGGAAGAGAACCACACAAACAAAATTCTACCTCTAACAACAAAAATAACAGGAAACAACAATCATTGGTCCCTAATATCTCTCAATATCAATGAACTCAATTCCTCAATAAAAAGACATAGACTAACAAACTGGAAACAGAAAGAAGATCCAGCATTTTGGTGCATACAGGAAACACACCTCGGTGACAAAGACAGACACTACTTCAGGGTAAAAGGTTGGAAAACAATTTTCCCAGCAAATATTCTAAAGAATCAAGCTAGAGCAGCCATTCTAACATCGAATAAAATTGACTTTCTACCAAAAGTTATCAAAAATGATAAGGAAGGACACTTGATATTCATCAAAGGAAAAATCTACCAAGATGAACTCTCAATCCTGAATATCAATGCTCCAAGTGCAAGGGCACCTACATTTATAAAAGAAAACTTATTAAAGCTCAAAGCACACATTGTACATCACACAATAATAGTGGGAGACTTCAACACCCCACTCTCATCAATGGGCAGATCATGGAAACAGAAACTAAACAGAGACACAGTGAAACTAACAGACGTTATGAACCAAGTGGATTTTAACATATATATATATATATATATATATATATATATATATATATATCTCCAAAGTTAACCATATAATCAGTCACAAAACAGGCCACAGTAGATACAAGAAGACTGAAAAAATTCCATGCATCCTATCAGATCACCATGGACTAAGGCTGGTCTTCAATAACAACAAAAATGAGAGAAAGCCCACATCTACATGGAAGTTGAACAATGTGCTATACAATGATAACTTGGTCAAGGGAAGAATAAAGAAAGACATTAAACACTTTTTTAGCTATCTATCTATCTATCTATTTATTTATTTTTGGTGGATTTTGTTTGTTTATTTTCCAAACATAAGTCTTACTGTGTAGCCCAGGCTGACTTCAGACTTGTTCTCCTCCTGTCTCTTCCACTGGATGTTGGGACTTCCAATGGACAAACGTGTCACGCTCAGCCTCCACCTTCCCCTTTAACCCTGACGTCTAAGTCTATCTATTCTATACTGTCAGTGGTTAGGTCAGTTTTTAAGCACTCACCCTTTGTGTGGCAGGTGCCTGGGATATATCTGTGATTGAGAGAGTTATATGGTCTTTGTCTTTCCTGTCTTGAAGTTTATGGTGACAGTAGTAACCATGCTGGTTTGGATAGGCTGTTCATGGAACAGGGAGGGGCACAGAGGCAGATGCTCCAGAGTAGGGGAAGCTGGTGAGAACCTCTCTCTTTTCACATATATTTATTTTATGTGTGTTTTATGTGTGTGTGGGTACACACATGCCACTGTACACACATGGAAGTCTGACAACAGATGGCAGGTGTTGGTTCTTTGCTTCTGCTGTGTGGGTTCTGGGGTCAAACTCAGTTGTTAGGCCTGGTGGCAGGTACCTATATTCACCAGGCCAACTTACTGTCCTGTAAGGTCACTTGGAGGAAGGAAATGATCGAGAGATAGGACATGTGTAGGAGTTAAAGCATGATATTTAAAATGTGATCCTTATGAGAGAAATCAGCACATTCAAGGAAAAGAAGAAAACTGAGCCTACCTGGACATAAAGGTATGTAAAGAATTAATATTGGGGAAGGGAAAGGAAAAAAAAAAGTACTCTGGTTGGTTTTCAATTCGATTCCAGCTATATGTATAAAAAGTTCTGTAAGGAAGTTCTGATTTGTAGTACAAATTTAAAATCAAGACTTTTTAGAATTTAATGAAAATGAAGGCACAACATACCCAAACTTATGGGACACAATGAAAACAGTGCTAAGAGGAAAACCTCTCCAAAAAGAAACTGGAGGAAGCATACATGAGCAGCTTGATAGCCCACTTAAAAGCACTAGAACAAAGAGAAGCAAATACGCCCAAATAATCAAACTCAGATCTGAAATCAACTAAGTAGAAACAAAAAGAACTATGCAAAAATCAACAGAACCAGGAGCTGGTTTTTTGAGAAAATCAACAAGATAGATAAACCGTTAGCCAGACTAAGCAGAGGGCACAGAGACAATATCCAAACTAACAAAATCAGAAATGAAAAAGGAGACATAACAACGGAAACTGAGGAAACTCAAAAAATTGACTTATCTTACTGCAAAAGCCTATACTCAACAAAACTGGAAAATCTGAATGAAATGGACAATTTTCTAGACAGATATCAGGTACCAAAGTTAAATCCGGATCAGATAAACCATCTAAACAGTTCCATAATGCCTAAAGAAACAGAAGCAGTTATTAAAAATCTTCCAATCAAAACAAAACCCAGGACCAGATGCAGAATTCAATCAGACATTCATAGAAGACCTAATATAATACTGTCCAAACTATTCCACAAAATAGGAACAGAAGGAACACTACCCAATTCATTCTCTGAAGTCAAAATTATGCTTACACCTAAAGCACACAAAGACCCAACAAAGAGAACTTCAGAACAATTTCCCTTATGGTCATAGATGTAAAAATACTCAATAAAATACTTGCAAACAAATTCAAGAACATATCAAAATGATCAGCCATCATGATCAAGTAGGCTTCATCCCCAGGATGCAAGAATTGTTCAATATATGGAAATGTATCAATGTAATCCTCTATATAAACAAACTCAAAGAAAAAAAACCCACACAATCATCTCATTAGCTGTTCAGAAGACATTTGTCAAAATTCAACACTCCTTCATGTTAAAAGTCTTAGAAAGATAAATATTCAAAGCTTATACCTAAGCATAGTAAAAGCAATAAACAGCAAACCAGTAGCCAACATCAAACTAAATGGAGAGAAACTTGAAGCAACTGCATTAAGATCAGGAACTAGAGAAGGCTTCCCATCCTCTACGCACCTATTTAAATTAGTATTCAAAGTCCTATCCAAAACAATCAGACAACAAATGGAGGTTAAAGGGATACAAATTGGAAAGGAAGAAGTCAAAATTTTGCAGATGATATGATAGTATATTTATGTGACCCCAAAAATTCTACCAGAGTACACCTAAACCTGATAAACAACTCCAGCGATGTGGCTAGATATAAAATTAATTCAAACAAATCAGTAGCCTTTCTCTACTCAAATGATAAACAGGATGATTAAGAAATTAGGGAAATGACACACTTCACAATAGTCATGAATAATATAAAATACCTTGGTGTGACTCTAAGCAAGCAAATGAAAGATCTGTATGTCAAGACCTTCAAACTTCTGAAGAAAGAAATTGAAGATCTCAGAAGATGGAAAGATCTCCCATGCTCATGGTTTAGCAGGATTAATATTGTAAAGGTGGCCATCTTGCCAAAAACAATCAAGAGATTTAATGAAAACTCTATCCAAATTCCAACTCAAATCTTCATAGAGTAATTTGCAAATTCATTTGGAATTACAAAATAACCAGGATAGCAAAAACTATCTTCAACAATAAGAGAACTTCTGAGGGAATCACCATCCCTGAGCTCAATCCGTATTACAGAGTAATAGTGATAAAAATTGTATGGTATTGGTACAGAGACAGGCAGGTACAACTGAAGACCTAGAAATAAACCTACACAGCTATGGTCACAAAGGAGCTAATACCATCCAGTAGGAAAAAGATAACACTTTCAGCAAATTGTCCTGGGTCAACTGGTGGTCAGCATGTAGAAGAATGCATATCGATCCATTCTTATTGCCCTGTACAATGCTTAAGTTCAAGTGGATCAAGGACCTCCACATAAAATCAGGTACCCTCAAACTATTGGAAGAAAATTTGGGGACGAGCCTTGAACGCATGGGCACAGGGGGAAATTTCCTGAACAGAACACCAATGGGTTATGCTCTAAGATCAAGAATCAACCAATGGAATTTCATAAAATTGCAAAGCTTCTGTAAGGCAAGGGACACTGTCAATAGGAAAAAGCGGCAACCAACAGATTTGGAGAAGATCTTTACCAATCCTACATCTGATAGAGGGCTAATATCCACGAAGGGTTGGATAAATGGGTGCGGTAAAAAGCTCATAGAAGAAGCAGGAGGTTGATGAGATAGGGGATTTATGGATGGGAACCTGGGAAAGGGGATAACATTTGAAATGTAAATAAATAAAAAAATCCAATAAAACAAACAAACCTTGAAAGCCAAGAAGAGGCGATAGGCTCCATTTGCACTTAATTTACACAGAAAATTAAGAATACAATAATATCCAATATATACAAAGAATTCAAGAAGTTTGAATCAAATACTCTATTAAAAAATGGGGTCCAGAACTAAACATTGAATTCTCTACTGAGGCTATCAAATGGCTTAGAAGCACTGAAGGAAATGTTCAGCCTCCTTAGTCGTCAGGGAAATGCAAATCAAAACAACCCTGAGATTCCATCTCACACCAGTCAGAATGGCTGAGATCAATAACTCAGGTGACTGCCCTGACCTGTGGGGGTTCAGCGGAGACCTGGGAGGGGGCGAAAGAATGGGGGACAGGAGGTGTGAAGAGAGCAAGTCTATGGTCTGATTAAGCTCTCAAACTTTAATTAAAAACAACAGCTTATAAAAACAAGCAGGCGAGAAGGTTACCCAGGATTCAGGACCAATCCATCACTGCCACCACCCTCCCTATAGCCTTAAACCGTAAATTGGAGATATAGACTGATAAGAAGAGAGGGCTGGGGACAGAGGCTGTAAAAGTGATAGGAATGGACAACTGGCTAGGTGTCCCAGAGGGTGTAAGTGGGCTTGACATTCTTGAAACATTCTTGAGACAGAGGGTGTGTAAGCAGGCTTGGCTCCCAGCAGGTGACAACAGATGCTGTTGAGGATAGCTTTGTTGGTGGGATAGCAAGCTGGAACAACCACTCTGGAAATCAGTCTGGAGGTTCCCCAGAAATTAGACATAGTACTACCTGAGGACCCCGCTATACCTCTCCTGGAATGTACCCAAAAGATGCTCCAGCATATAAAAAGGACACATGCTCCATTATGTTCATAGCAGCCTTATTTATAATAGTCAGAAGCTGGAAAGAACCCAGATGTCACTCAACAGAGGAATGGATAGAGAAAAATGTAGCACATTTACACAATGGAGTACTACTCAGCTCTCAAAAACAATGACTTCATGAAATTCATAGGCAAATGGATGGAACTAGAAAATATCATCCTGAGTGAGTAACCCAATCACAAAAAAACACACATATCATATGCACTCACTGATAAGTGGATATTAGCCCGAAAGTTCTAATTACCTAAGATACAATCCACAGACCTCATGAAGCTCAAGAAGAATGATGACTAAAGTGTGGATGCTTCAGTCCTTCTTAGAAGGGGGAACAAAAATATTCATCGGAGGGAATATGGAAACAAAGTTTGGAGCAGAGACTGAAGGAAAGGGCATTCAAAGCCTGCTCCACCTGGGGATGCAGCCCACATACATACAACCACCAAATGCAGACAATATTGCTGATGCCAAGAAGTTCATGCTGACAGGAGCCTGATATAGCTGTCGCCTGAGAGACTCAGCCAGAGCCTGACAAATACAGAGGCAGATGCTTGCAGCCAACCATTGAACTGAGAGTGGGTTCCCTGTTGGAGGAATTAGAGAAAGGATTGAAGGAGCTGAAGGGGCTCAAAACCCCGTAAGAACCATACCAACCGATCAGAGCTCCCAGGGACTAAACCACTACCCAAAGACTACACATGGACAGACCCATGACTCTAGCAGCATATGTAGCAGAGGATGGCCTTGTTGGGCACTGATCGGAGGAGAAGCCCTTGGTCCTGCCAAGGCTGGACCCCTCCAGCCTTATCAGGGTGAGGAGCCACGAAGGGTTGGATAAATGGGTGCGGTAAAAAGCTCATAGAAGAAGCAGGAGGTTGATGAGATAGGGGATTTATGGATGGGAACCTGGGAAAGGGGATAACATTTGAAATGTAAATAAATAAAAAAATCCAATAAAACAAACAAACCTTGAAAGCTAAGAAGAGGCGATAGGCTCCATTTGCACTTAATTTACACAGAAAATTAAGAATACAAGCACAGAAAATAAAATAATTAGGAGTACCGTGTTTCATGCATTATGTAAGGTGGTGGAATAGACCTTGTTTATAGAATGCTGGGGAGGCATCAAAATGGCTTTGATATCCGAGGGTTAAACGGGGAAAGATCTCAGAGCAAATGAAATCCCAGTGCCAAAGTGTCCCATTCAACACCCACAGTAAAGCATGTGATTGCTCTCTAAATACATCCTCACTGTTGTCCTTCCTGTAGGTTTCAAAGCCTAATAAAGTACACTGGAAAGGTTTTCCCTGTATTGTCCATTATAAATATAACTTATAATTGCTATGATGAAGCATAATTACCTAGTGCCAGATTAGATGAAACAGGAATACCATTACCGTCTTCTTTAATTATCGGAGGGCAAGCTCCAGGGAAAAGGAAAAGGGTTCCAGTGATGTTAGCTTTTACTTAATGAAAGAAAGGACATTGGAAAGCAGTTAGAATTATAATTCTAAAGCTTACTAATGCTTTAAACTATTTACTGTATAGCTGTGTGCAGTGTCATATGCTTTTAATCCCAACACTCAGTAGACAGAGACAGTCAGATTTCTCTAAGTTAGAGGCCAGCCTGTGCTATAGGGTGAGTTCCAGGGCAGCCTGAGCTTCCAGTGAGACCTTGTTTTGGGGATGAAAGGTTACCATGAAAAAAAAGTTTTTGTTGCTTTTTGAGTCACATCTTGTTTTAGTTAGGGTTTTATTGCTGTGAATAGACACCATGATCAATGCAAGTTTTATAAAGGACAACATTTAATTGGGGCTGGCTTACAGGTTCAGAAGTTCATTCCATTATCATCAAGGCAGGAGCATGGCAGCATCGCAGTATCCAGGCAGGCATGGTGCAGGAGGAGCTGAGTTCTACATCTTCATCAGAAGGAAGCCAAGAACAGACTGAGCATCCCCAGGCAGCTAGGAGGAGGGTCTGTAAGCCCACCCACAGTGACACACTTCCTCCACAAGGCCACACCTTCTAATAGTGCCACTCCCTGGGCCAAGCATATGCAAACCATCACACATCTTAAATCAAAAATCTTTTACTTCGAATTTTGCCTCTAATAAACCTTGTCTGGTTATGTGTCCAATGATAATCTTGTTTGAGGAGACTGAATATAGGCCGAGAATGACTTCATGGTTAGAACCAATGAATGGAGCTCTTGAACTGTTTATGCATGCATTCACTTTTTTTTCCTCTTAGGTTTTCTTTATTTCTAGGTCTCTTAACTGCTGAAGTGCCTGTAAACAATTTCTGGGGATTATGTAGATTAATTGCTACTGGTTTTCAAGGAAATAAAGCTTGAATGGACCAAGCAACAAAAGAACCATGCAGCTATGTAGTATTCAGAATTTTGTTTATCCTGTGTCTCTCAGCAGGCAGATCTCCAGGGGATCCTGTGAAGTCTCAGTACAAGCACTCAACATGTATTAAACATGTATTACCATGACTAAGGACACTTAACGTTCAACAATTCATTCTGCTCTAAGTGGATCTGAAGAAGTCTTCCAGATGAATTACCCCAGGGGCTCAGGAAATAGATTCACTGGTGAGGCCAGTTCTCTCACGAGTCACACAGAATGGGCTGATTACTTCTAAAGAGGCATCAAGGAATAATGGGGATGTGGGATTCATGGCAAGCTCATCTCCGAGGCTCAGGAAAGTTGCCCAGGGTGACCCTTGTCTCTATGATACTTACATGAAGCACAGTTGAGGGACCCCAGCAAGAGGGTACCTTGGGTTTCATGTCTTGGGTGACACATGATAACACTGCACTTAAGTGTGGATGGACACTCTATCTTTAGGGGCTGGAACAGACCCCAGGAATGATCAGGCTGGTTCTCCTGGAGAAAGCTTTGCTTACTCACCACATTCTGCACTTTCTTCGTGATCAAATGAGAACCCACATGCAGGAGAGAGATGGGTAGGCTGTCATATATTTACCTTTGGGATGTAAGATCACATGGTACCAATGTTCATGTTGCTTCATCTTAGAGAACTAGATCTTTGATCCAAGACCTTTTCCTTTTTAAACAAATAACAGGAGAGTTAAAACATGATAAAAGCAAGTTAGAAATACGGAGATAATTTAGTCTTTCCTCCCTTCTCTGACTTATTGTGGATAAATGATCCACATGATTAATTACGTATATTGTTTTCAATTGTGTGGATACTTTTTTTTTAAATAACACAAAAGGATTACATTTATTTCACAGAACTAATTTTGAAAATTACATAATTATTAGCATCGGTACATTACTTAGCTTCTTTAAATTCCAGTGTTCTCAAACTGTACAGTGTTGATGTTTATTCCTTTGAAAAGGAAGCTTGATTGGGTTTAGAAACAAAGTATTCAATGCACCTGCAGAAATGTAGCAAAAGCCTTATAAATGCAGAAAGTCACCAAAGCCTTTGCTCCCTCTTGTGTCTCTGGTTGCTGTTCACACACCAGATTTGTGTTGCACAAGACATATCACATATCACCCTGGGGTGGTGAATCAGACATAGCTCATGAGTGTCACTCAACCAGTGACTATATGCATGAAACAGCTTGTGATAACTGTATGCATAACATACCAGAGAATCTGACTGCATTTCTTGAATTTTAAAAGATTGTTGATGGTCTCTGTTATGTTCATCTTCTTCCTTTTCAACATGCAAAATGCAACTGGCTTTGTTTTGTTCTTTTCCAGACAGAGTCTCAAATAGCCTGGACCATCCTCAAACTTACCGAATAGCTAACATTGGCCTTGATTTCCTGTTCCTCCAGCTTCTACCTCCCAGATGCTGTGATTACAGGTACATGAACCACTGCTTTTGGCTTCACAACATAGGTCTGAGCAAACGTTTAGGAAACAAACACATGCTTTGAATCTCTAGGCCTACTTATTATTTCAGTGGGAAGGAGTCTGAAGGATCAAATTCTGAAGGCTGGTTATGAGGTAGAATGGAAGCCTCATATCCTCTTATTTCAGATCTCAGAAAGACTGTCATCATTTAAAAATATGAATCCATTATAGCTAGCAGGATTGGTCTATTTGAGATGGTTTGCTATGTAGCCCTTACCAGTTTGTAGCTACCTACATATGCCCAGGTACTCTAGACCTCACTATCCTCCTGCCTTGGTCTCTTACATGTGAGATTACAGGCCTCCGCCATTGTATCCAGTGTCCTGTGAGAATTTCTGTCTAGAATATTTGTTTGGGGACCAGGAAGAAAATAGGATGTGTGGCACGGTCTCATGGCTTGCCTTTTCAAGAAGCTATAGGAAGAGAGGACTTGCTGATGGATGAGAAAAAGCTAAAGGTCCTGGCTGCCCTTGCTGGTCAGTCCCAGACTTTGATTTCATTCTCTCTTGGCCATTGGATTTCTAGAGGACGTAATTGAATGGGCAAGAGCTTCTTTTAAATTCCAAATTATTCTGTTCTTGACTTTACACTTCAGGTAAGCACTGCCTGAGACTTATCCTGTTGGATTAGATGATCATTTTCTCTTGTGTGTGTTTGAGAACATTTATCATTTCAGTAAAGAAAAATAGTTTCATCCCTAGAGATGCCTGGAAGTGTTCTGACTTCCTGTAGTCCCACATTTTTAGTTCACCTACCCTGGAATATAAATCTGCTTATATAGCTAGAAGGCTCCAGTAGTCATGCGTCATAGAAAATACTATTATGGCTATGCGCCACACAGACTATCAATTAAACACAAAATATTTCCACTTAGTAAGATATTATACCTGAGGCAGTAAACGTGTCTATTTTTGAAAGTAATTTCATAAATATAATTTCTCCTCTTAACTATTTTTAAGTTTATAATTAGTACCATGAAGTACATGTACATGTGTGATCATTACCATATCAGGCTGGCCTTTAAAGGAGACATTTAAAATTATTAGCTTGAGAAACATATTGAAAAAAAGATGTGTGCTCAAGTGTATACTGAAATGACTGTACATTAAGTAGTTATTTGACTTTTAATTTTTAATCACAGCTTTTAAAAATAATATAAGAACATAGTGGAAGCACACACCATTGCATGCACCAGGTAGAAATGGAGAAGAATTAATATATATCATCCCATCTGTGGAGAGAATATCTTCATGTATTGTATGGTCACATCATCTGTCAGTTAAAAAGTCTATGGCCTATGGCATAGGCAGAAAATAGAAGGCGGGACATCCAGAAGGCAGAAAGGTTTCTGGGATAGGACCAGGAGTGGAAAGATTCACTCAGGAAGATGTGAGGAGATGGACATATGGTACCTTAGCACAGATAACCAGTCATGTGGCCGAATGTAGGTTACAATAATTGAGCTATCTAAGTTATGATCTAGTCAGAGAAGAGCCTAACTATATGGCCAGGGTATTTGTAAATATATTTTGAGTTTGAGCCTTATTCCTGAGAGTGTGGGGCTGGAGAGAAGAACCAGGACTAACTTCAACACCCATCTTCACCTCCTGTTTACTTTTTCACCTCCATCAAGTTTCACCTCCTCCCTGATAAACCCTCCCATTAAGCTTCAGTTTCCCTGAACCTTGCTTGTTTAACTGTGCGTTTATTTTGTTTTATACTTAGAACACATCTCCCCACGAAAACAGATGCTTGATGAGTTCTTATTCAGTTAAGAGTAAAATATTTTTGTATGATTTCATAAACTGCTAACCTCAATGGAGTGTTTTTGTATTATGTGTTTAGGGGGAGGTGGGGGTGGGGCAGGCAGTGTGAGCCACAGGGCTCATGTGATGAGATCAGAGGACAATTTTAGAGGCGCTTATTGGCCATTTCCACTTTGTTTTGAGGTACAGTTTGCCTATGGATTACACACTCCAAAGGCTATCCCCAGCAACACACTTCCTCCAACAAGGCCATGACACTAGTAATCCTTCTCAAAACCAGTTGCACCAACTAGAGACCAAACATTCAAGTAGGTGAGCCTATGGAGACCATTCTCATTCAAACCACTTCATTGAACCTCTCAACAACTAAAGATTTATCAGACTGGGGAGATGGCCCAGGGGTTAAGAATACTCTCTGCTTTTTCACCAAGTCTTAGCACCCCCATGGCAGCTCTCAGCTGCTTGTAATTCCAGTTCCAGGAGACACAACACCCTCACAGACGTACACGGAGGCAGAACACCAATGTAAATAAAATTTTAAAAAAGGAATTTATCAGAGGGTTTTAGTAAAAGTGAACACATCCCCCATAGAATGTGCAAATTTTTGTTAGTCATCTGCTTCCTAAAAGAATGACATACAGAATATCGAAAAAATTCCTACAATCCTACAATAGCAGTAATAACAACAAAAGTTATGTTTGTTCTACATACCTAGATTTCTCTATATTCCTAGCTGCTTAAAAGTAAATTTGATACAAAGAAAATTTTCTTTAAAAAAATTCATTAGCATCTTTTTAGCTTTATTTGTAAACAAGATATGATGTAATGAAATTTAATCAAATATATTCTGGAAGCTTCTGTGATTTTTTTTTTCCCAGAAAGAAAGAAAAAAAATTCAGCAACAGAGTCCTTGAGCTCAAAGATAATCAAATCTGACTCCTGAATTTCCCAGAGACCTGGGGGGATTTCGTGACTTGGGCAGATAGCACAGCTGCCCTCTTGGTGTCTTAGGTCCACAGGCTGTGCAGCTGTAACAGAAGCCAGGAGGTTTGCAGACTCCACTTTACTTCTGGCGAAAATCTTATTAGCAAGGGAAACAAAGTACAGTACTGATGAATTCAGCAAAGCAAACACCCATTAGAAAACAAGATTAGGAAAGGGCTAAAATCAGCCTCCTGGCAGTTACGTTGTAAGATTCTGAGCCTTTGATCTTCAGCTACAGAACTCACTGGTTTGCAAGATCGTGGATGTTAAGCTACTAACTCATGTCCTGTGCAGATGAGGTTTATTTGCAGGGCACACGTCACAGGGCTCCTCTGAGATTAAATGAGATAAGCAAGTATAGATTGCCTGGCCTGCACATGTATCTGTCCACGTTTGCCTTTGGCGGGGGGAACTGATACTGGCCATTCAATAAAGAAGAGATGGGTTTGTTTTCATATTGCTTTCTTTTCATAAATTCATAAAAATAAACAAATGGTTTTATGGAACTGAAGTCTTGAAAAACTGAAATAACCTTTGGTCTGGGAGATGGAAGTACATGTAATAGAAGCAGGAACTCAGGAGCCCAAACCCAACTCTGGGTTCCCTTTAGACTGAGTCCTAAATGCTGACAGGTTTCAGGGCCTTACAGCCCTTGCCTCTCCATGCCAGGTATTTCTCTCACAAGCAAGAAACTTCCCTATCCCTCTCCCTCAGCTATTATTTCCTTAAGAGCTTAATGATTAAAAAAAAACCAAACCAACTTTCTATTTTATGTGCATTGGTGTTTTGTCTGCATGCATGTCTGTGTGAAGGTGTCAGAGATTGGAGTTACAGATAGTTGTGAGCTGCCATGTGTGTGTTAGGAACTGAATTCAGGACCTCTGGAAGATCAGTCAGTGCTCCTGAACACTGAGCCATCTCTCCAGCCCCAGCTTGATGACTTTTAGTTATAGGAAATTGACCAAGACTAATATGTTGAGGGAAAGCAAAAGTTCAGGTCAGAAGATTTTTAGTAGTCACTCTGTGGATTTTGCTAAATTAGAATTAAATTCAATCTGCTTTCTTCAAAGTCCATTTCTACCATCAAATGGCCCATGCGATGTTCTTTCCTTTAGATTCTTTTATTCTAAAAGATTGCAGCTGTAGTAGTTTGGCCTAATGCTGCCTGTATTCTAATGCTAATTCATATCCCCCAAACTGTTTGCGCAAGAGAGTCAGCACCTAAGACACCAAGGAACCCTGTCCCCAGTTAATTCTGACTGATAAATAAAGATGCCAGCAACCATTAGCTGACGAGAAGAGACGTAGGCGGGGTTTACTTTTCCTTGGTTAGAGACCATGAAGAAGAAGAGAGAGAAAGAGAGCAGCCATGGGACAGAGAAGCAAAGAGTTGCCATGGCCTCTGGGCAAAGAGCACATAGCCCAGATGGCTGCCTGGTTGGAGCTAAGAGCAACCCAGATGAAACCTAGTAAGTAATAACTTGGGTTATAGAAAGGAGGTAGACTCTAACAGCATGGAGGATAGATAGACAGTTGCCCAGCTATTGTGCTGCATAAGGCATATTTAAAATATAAAGGGTGTGTGTGTGTGTGTGTGTGTGTGAATCAAATTAAAAATCTACATGAAAATAATACAAGAACCTAAATAAAAAACTCAATGTGGTGGAATATGCTTGGCCCAGGGAGTGGCTCTATTAGGATGTGTGGTTTTTGTGGAAGTAGGTATGGCCTTGTTAAAGAAAGTGTGTCACTGTGGGGATGGGCTTTAAGACCCTCATCCTAGCTGCTGCCTTCAAGTCAGTCTTCTCTTGTTTGCCTTTGGTAGGTGATGTGGAACTCTTAGCTCCTCCCCTACAATGCCTGCTTGGATACTGCCATGCTCTTGCCTTGATGATAATGGACGAAATCTCTGAATGTGTAAGCCGGCCCCAACTAAATATTGTTCTTGTAAGAGTTGCCTTGGTTATGGTGTCTGTTCACAAACTGAGACACTTGGTTTCTATTCTCAAAAGCAGAATAGAGTGTTTTGGGATAGGAATCGTGGCTCAAGTCCAGACAGACCACACCAGGCCAATAACAGTCCCTTGTGGAAAAGGTTTATTGGGGACCATGGAGACAAGAGAGCAAGAGATGAGGAAAAGAGAGAAAAAGAGAAGTGGGAAAAAGAAAAGAGGAGGAAAGAGAGGAGGACGGAGGCAGAAAGGGTCTCTCTTTTATTTGAAATGTGAGGTAAGTTCTCCCAGGTGAACCAAAGGCATGCTGACAATGTATGGCCATTGCCATGGCAACAGATGTTCAGGTGACCAGGTGATGTTACTGCTGGAGGCAAAAGCAGTTCTGGATACGAACATACCTCCCCTTTTCTTATCATAAAAAGAAGAAGGAAAAGGGGAGGGGAAGCCGATGATGAAAGGAGAGTAGGGGTGCCATGTTTCTTAGGCTATTTCCTGCTTTCTTGGGGTATCATCAAGTTCGGGGTATAGCTGACTTTCACCATTAGGGGGCCACTTGGTAAATGTTCATATCAGGCTCCTCCATGGACAGCAACTGGTAATCCTATAACAGGAACTGATTAATAGTTTGGTTAGAAATGTTCTGTACCTGTTGTTGAAGGAATGTAGAAACAAGATTAATGAGGCAGGGAGGAAATCCTAGTGCTAGAAAGATGACTAGGAGAGGTGCTATGAAAGGGAGTGTCCACTTCCACATAGGGTTTTCAAAAATCCAGGAATTGGAGGCCTCAAGTTCCTTAAAATTCTGCATGTGTGATTGTAGCTCCTGGATTTTATTTCTCATTATTCTGCATTGGTTGACATAGAAACAGCATTCGTTTTGGAGGAACAGGTAAAGACCACCTTCTTTAGCTGTCAGGATATCCAACCTCAATTGGTTCTGAAGCACCATAGCTGCCAAAGAATTGATCTGTTTCTGGGATTCCATGTGTCTTCTATGTAGAAAAAGTGTCTTGTGTTGTTGATAGGAGAAGTGATTGGTCCATGATCCTAGTATAAGTGTCTGACAAGACCAGTAAGGGCAGTCCCCCTATTTGTCTAGCCATTTTTTAAAATCCTCTTTTGTCTGGTAAAAGAGCAAGCAAGTAAAGAAATCATGATATGTAGATGAGATAACTGATAAAGGGATGACAGCAATTTGGATCAGTTCCTGGCATCCAGTCATGGAGCAGTTTCCAGACCCTATTTGGAAAGACTGTTTAGCACCAGAGGGGTTCTGTTGATTCGGGAGATCTATTTGAAAAGCTGGTAGAGGAAGCAACATGTTCATGTTAGGTTGACCGACTAGAAGAAGGAGCAGAGAGGCTGCTGGCAAACTTGGGTTTAGGTAAATGGGTGGAGCAAAGGAAATAGAGGCTCCCAACTTAGAAGATCCCTTTCCAATAAGGGGACCTGGCATGTCTGCTCTACCAAGAAGGAATGGGTGAGAGGTTCACCCCTAAAAATGCAACTAAGTGGTGGGGTCTGGTGAGGAAGGTAAGGTTGTCCTCCTATCCTGAGAACAGGAAAATGGGAGAGAGAAGTGAGTCCCCAAAACTCTGTCAGGACTGAGTAAGTGGTTCCAGTGTCCAAGATGAAGGAGGTGGGCTGCCCAAAATATACCATGATGGCTACCTGGAACTCCCTGCTAGTGATGGCAATGGTTGGGTCAAGGGAGCTCTGGCCCCTTCAGTCATCCATAGTCAAGCCTAGGAGATTGGCTGGAGGGTTATCTGGGAGTGATGTCCCTCTGTCCTGCTCAACATGAGGGCAATCAACATCTCAATGTGTCCCCTGATGGCACCGAGGACATGGCACCTTTGGCTTGAGGAAGTTAGGGCAAGCCCTCGGCCAATGACCTTGTTGACCACATTTGTAGCAGGAGCCTGGTTGGTTCTGAGCCTTAGAATATCCGAAGTCTGGGGCAGTGGCTGGGGCTGGTTGGACAGTCTTTGCCAGCACATGGTACTTTTGTCTGCGACCCTTTTCAACCTTTCCATGGTACACTTTGGAGGCCAGCGCCAAAACTTCTGCCTGTGGAGATAGGAGCCCACTCTCTAACTTTTTAAGTTTATCTTTTATGTTGGGGTAGCTCTAGGAAAAGAAATAGGTCATCAGAAGTTGCTTACCTTCTGGGTTTTCAGGGTCCAGATTAGTGTATGCCAATAAAGCATTGTGAGGCATTCTAAAAGTTGAGATGGGTTTTCCTGTTTTTCCTGGATGACATCTTGTAGTTTTTCAAAATTTACTCGTTTTAAGGCTGCCCTGCAGAGACCACCAGGAGGCAGCTTATGAATCTATCTCTGCCTAAAATACCACCTGTGGAAATATAATTCAATCGGGGATCTTGGTTGGGTACTGCCTCAGATCCAACTGGATATGTTTTATCTGTTTGATGGATGTCCTCTGCATGTTTTCTCACCTGCTCCCAAACTCACTGGCATTCCTCAGGAAGTAAATTATTAGTAAGGATCCTATGTACATCATGGAAAGTCAAGCTGTAAGATTGGGTAATGTACTGAAACTCTTTAATAAATGCGGGTGAGTTAGAGGTATGGGAACCCAGTCTGCTTTGGAGAGGGGATAGAGTGAAGATAGGTAAATGCATAGAGGACCTCTCTCCATTTACCGGACTGCTGGCAGTGTGTATGAAGATCCTGTAAGATTATCGGATTTACTGTGCCATTAAGTGGTCATTTGGAGCCATTGTCTAATGGGTACTGAGTCCAGATCTTATTGCAAAGGTCTATCAGTTTTGATGCCCTAAAATGGGGCATTAATTTCAGAGATTTGAAATTTTCCAGGAGACGAATTTGAAGACAATGAGTTACCCATGGGAGGAGGTATTGAATTATTCATACCAAGAATAATCTCAAGACCCCACATTTCTGCCAGACTAGATGTCTAAGTCATCACTCAGACCCTCCAGAGACCATGTACTCACATGTACGTGTGTGTCCCAGACTCACCAGAAAGCATCTCTACCCAGGCCTTGGAATTTCCTTACATAGTTCAAGAGCCCAGAGGGGGAGGGGATCGAGAGTCTCTTTTGAGGGATACTTGCCCAAGGGTCAAAGTCTTATCTTGGAACTTGGCAGTGGAGGACCAATTCCATTATCCCATAAAAGCTGGTCAGGCCCTATTTAGGAAATTAAGGGTCCTCCTTGCCAACTGGAAGAAAAAAACCTACCAATCTGGTGGTGTTTGTGCAAGGATTTTAGCTAGCAGTCTGGTAGCAGGGAACGTGAAACTGTACCGTTGCTGAGGGTCTGTCCGACTAAGTGACCCAGCAGCTCACGTAGTAGTGTGTGTCTCGCATGACTGCAGCAGCAACCCACGTGGTGGAAGTCTGTGAAAGCCGCAGCAGTCAGCAGGTGGTGGTGGCTGCGCAATCGAATTCGGGTGGCTCATGGCATCAGGGCAGCAGAAATGAAGTCCCTTCGGTGCTAAAAAGACAGTGGCAGCAGTTGAATTCAGATGGATGCTGCAGCGGTAGAACTGCCACCTGAACGCTCTTCGGCTGCTGTGGCGTTCCCCATATGGGCCACCCATGTTGGAATAGAAATCGTGGCTCGAGTTGGGACAGACCACAGCAGGCCAATAACGGTCCCATGTGGAAAAGATTTATTGGGGATGATGGAGACAAGAGGGGGGCAAGAGAGGGAGAAGAGAGGAAAAAAGAGAGAAAAAGAGAAGAGAAAGAAAAAGAAGAGGACAGAGGCAGAAAGGGTCTCTCTTTTATTTGAAATGTGAGGTAAATGCTCTCAGGTGAACCAAAGGCATGCTGAGAATATATGGCCATTGCCATGGCAACAGATGCTCAGGTGACCAGGTATTGTCCCTGCTGGAGGCAAGAGCAGTTCCCAATACCAGCAGAGTGGGCAGAGAAATCAATGAACATAAAGGCAGAGTAATAGAAATAACATAGAAAGAATAACTAGGGAAAGACACAAAATGAAAAGGTCCACAGTGGCAGTTTCCCAGCCTGTGGGTCACATATCAGACATCCTGCATTTAGATATTTACATCATGATGCACAATGGTAGCAAAATTACAGTTATGAAGTAGCAACAAAATAATTTTATGGTGGTGGTGGGGCATCATCACAACATCAAGAACTACCTTAAAGGTCTCCAAAACACAAAACGCATTTTATTTTGTAGCACAGACCCATGTATATTTGTATATGAATAAACTGTTTCGCTGTTTCAAGACAGTATATCGGCCCATATAGTGTATAATGATATAAAAGACAAAGTTAATATACAATGTGACTTTAAGATTATTGTAAAACAGTATTTTAAATAGTACCAAAATGTTGGCAAAATTCATTAAATTAGTAGTTTTGAAATATCTTGGTGTCAGGAATGTGTACTTTCTTAAAACATATTAAAGACTTTAAAGAGCCATAGTTTGTGAGTTGTTCTTACCAACATGTACCACATCAGAAATGAAAGTAGTCAGGAACACTTAGGCCATGTAAAACTGACAATTGCATTCTGCATGTTAATGCAACTACATTTAATAGAAATATTCCAAAGAAAACCTACGCGAAAGAAGAGGCAGTTTTATATTTTGAACATAAAACTAACATGTAACAACTAGATTCCCATATTCATTTTTTCTCAACTATGCTAAGTATTGTCGTAGGAGTTACATTATATTTGAAATTAAGAAGAAACTGTGGACATATACAGATTTGACTTATAACAGGGCTATGTTCTAATAAAGCATAAACATTATTTGTTAAAACTCTGTAAAATTCCACAGGTTAGCCATGTGGTTCCCTAGAAGGTGTGGGAACCTTGTGACCATGTGACTCACTGGCTCTGCCGGTCACTGCTGCTCCTAGTTTTGCAGAAGAGCATCAGACTCCATGTTGTTCTCCTGGGGGCGAGCATTAGAACTCCGTGTTTGGAACTTGGCCTCCACTGAATGTATACAGCTTTTATTAAATATGAGCTTTAAATGTAAAAAAAATAAGTTGATATATAAACAATGCAGATATCGTGAGGTATCATATACTGCTCAGTATGGACTTATAATGTATAATGTCCCAAGTCAAGGTGGGCTTACCTATTTCTTCCTTATCTATCCTTGAAAATTTATTTCTTCTTGTTGAAATATTCTATATTTTTCTTTTAGGTTTTTAAAAATATCCAGTAGATCATTTTTATTTAGCGTTACTGTGGTGGTTTAAATGAGCATGGCTTCCATAGGCTGAAATATTTGCATGCTTAGTCCCCAGCTGATGAACTGTTTAGGAAGGATTAGGTGGCAAGCTTTGATGTTTCAAAAGCCCATGCCCGGCTCTTCTCTCTCTCTCTCTCTCTCTCTCTCTCTCTCTCTCTCTCTCTCTCTCTCTCTCTCTCTCTCTCCTCTCTCTCCTCCCCCTCCTCCTCCCCCCTCCTCCTCCCCCCTCTTTCTCCCTCCCTTCCTCTTGCTGCCTGTGGATTAGAATTTAATCTCTTAGCTGCTACTCTCGGCCATGCCTGTCTGGTTACCACCAGGATGACAGTGGACCTCTGAAAGTGTATGTCAGTCTCTAGCTAAATGCTTCCTTTTATGAATTTCTTTCCTCAGGGTACATTTTTACAGTAGTGGGAAAGTAACTAAGATGCTCACCCACTGTGCATGATTAACAAACCACTTACTTCCCATGTGTTACTATAACTTAGTATCCATCGGTCAACTTCCTACCTGGTTTCTTCCTACTTTCCTTGGCAACTGGAATCCATTCTTCTGTTCTGTAGGTAGAACCACTGTAGGTCAGGGACAGTCTGCAATTTGAAAATTGGAGGAACAGAGGAAAAACAAAACAAAGGAAGGAAGGACGGATAGAAAGAAGGAATGACGGAAGGAAGGAAGGATGGAAGGATGGAAGGAAGAAAAGAAAACGAAAAAAGGAAAGAATCAAGAAAAAGCTTTTTAACACTAACATTTAACATTTCTACAGATCACTTGTATCTTGCTATGCTAAGACTTTTTTACTTAATTAAAATATAATTAAATTATTTACCCTCTCTCCCTACCCATTCCATGTCAGCCTCTATCTTCTTTCAAATATAAGGCTTCTTCCTCTTTAACTATTGTGGTTATACATTTCTACAAACTGATTAATATTGTCTTGGGGTTTTATTGCTGTGAAGAGACACCAAGACCAAGGCAACTTTTACAAGGATAACCGCTGGTTTACAGGTTCAGGGGTTCAGTCTACTATGATCAAGGTAGGAGCATGGTAGCATCCTGGAAGACAGAATATAGGAAGAGCTGGGAGTTCAACATCTTATTCTGAAGGCAAACAGGAGAAGACTGGCTTCTAGGGAAACCTACATACACAATGACATATTTCCTTCAATAAGGCCACATCTTTTAATAGTGCCACTCCTAAGGCCAAGCATATTCAAACCATCACAAATATTCAGATCCAAGCTGCTGAGTGGTCCAGTAGGGCCAAGGGATGGGGATTTTACTGGGCTGTGAATGTGCTTTTGTTACTCCATCTACATTTAGTAATGATTGCTTAAAGGCTGCTTCCACCATGGAGTCTGAAAGCATGGCAATGACCTTGCTGTACATCTTGACTTAAATGTATCAGCCTGTCATGGACATTATTTTGGGAGACAGAGTTGCCACATTTCCTAGGCTGGCTTTGAATTCATAGGCACCAGAGATCCTTCTGTCTCCCAAGAAGCTGTATTACACCAGTCTGTCCCACTGATCTATTTTGAATTTAGAGTGACTCTTTTACATACAAGTAACTTGGAATACCATGCATTGACCATTTGGAGAAGCTGTTCACTGTGTGATACAGGTTTTTTTCAAGTGTTTGTAAACATACTTATAATACCCACAAAGGCAATTTATTAGTGTTACCATCTCAGTAGAGAAGTCAGTTTAAGTTACCAGGAACCTAGCTAGTTCAAAGTGGGAGATAAAAGATTTTTTAACATTCAATTACTCTGTGCTGGACATTGGAACTTTACCACAATGCACAATCTTCTCCAGTTTTAGAAAATGTCAAATTTTACAACCAGCATAATAATTCCCAGTAGTTCTTTCAAATAAAAAGTCTGTTCCATTTAGAAGGAATGCAATTCTGGCTGGCCAGTGGTGGCACATGCCTTTAGTCAGTCACAGAACTCAAGAGGCTGAGTTAGGAGGATTTTGGATTTCTTTGAGTTTGAGGGCAGTCTGATCTACTGAGTGATTCTAGCATACCTTGTGTTGAAAAGCACACACACACACACACACACACACACACACACACACACACACATGAAGAAAGAGAGAAAAAGAATCAAGAATATTGAAATGTGTTCTGAAAGGTAAGATATAAGAGAAACACTCTTACCAAGGACATACTGTGGCTCTTTTAAATTGTGAATGATAGCTCTGAAGAATGGCTACTTGTGCAGTCCGGTTGTATTGCCTCGGATGTTCAATTTTTCCCATAATGCTCTTTGAACATCAGTGCAAGTGACAGCCTCCTGGACAAAATAAGTGGCATCTTGGTGTTATTATGTGAATGTTTTTAACCTAATGACTCCCTGAAAACTACCTGGGCTCTGTAGTCTATACTGTGGGAACTATAGCACTAATTAGTTTGACAACTTTCTAACAGATGACTAACCAGTTTTACACAGAGAATAGACTGAAGCAGAAAAATAACACAAGAAAGAAATTTAGAGTAAATAAAAATGTCAATGAACCAGGTTGAGATTTTATCCTTATGAACTAGGACCAAAGCTGGTAATAGGATGAGAAGCTGTTCATTTTAAACATCCATTTTCAAAACCTATTTTCTTCTGGTTCAGTGTTTCTCAGTGGGGGGCACAAATCCTTCTCAGAGGGCCCTTTAACAGGGGTTGCCTAAGATCATCAGAAACATATTTACATTACGATTCATAACAGTAGTAAAATTACAGTTATGAAGTAGCAACAAAAATAATTTTGTGGTTAAGGTCACCACAACAGGAAGAACTGTATAAAAGGCTGAGAATTCTGTGCACCGCAAAGGCTGAGAATCTTCTGTTCTAGTATGTCTTCAATTTATAGAGAAATCACTAAAAATATATGGATCTCTGTGTGTGTATGTGTATATGTATGAAGCACATGCTATTCACTTGAGCATACAGATTAATTACTCTTGCAGAGAGGTCTCATTTCCTCATGTCAAATGGACAAAAGTTATGATATTTACTTTTGAGACAAAAATTTTAGAGTTTTTTAAATAGTTTTTTTTTGTTAGAATTTGGTGATATGAAACCCACTCAATTTATAGCTAGCTATGACCTTAATTTCTTGGCATTGCAAATTCTTGTAAAGAAGGAAAAAAAAAAACAACCAACAGATTATTTAGGAACATAGCACAGTCTTTTTTGTGGTTTTAATGACGTCATTTCTAAGTTGGCAAGATAGCTTCACAATATTTACACTAAATAAAAATACTCTTTAATTTTTTTTATGAGGTCTGTTTTTATTTTGGCCTCCTTCTTCTACCCCAGTATCACGAAAAGACTATATAATGTTGAATGGGTTAAACAGTCATACTATTATTTAACATTGTAGGGCCTACACTTAAAGTGCGTTGTTTAATATCATAGCTGCTGGACACGTAGGTATTTTTGTCCTATGCACCAGCCACATGTCAGGTGCCCAGTAGTCACTTATGGGTAGTAGCTGTCATATTGTGGCACACGGACTACTCTCACCAGCGTAGAAATCAGAAGTTTTATTGGGTGGCTCTGGTGCAGTACTGGGTTGCTGATGATGCTCCCAGGATACTCTGCTGTATGGTGAAGCTCTGGCAGACAGATTTCTCTTATGCACTAGAATGGGAGATGGTGTGAGGAAGACAGGTGTTGTTTGCAAATGACCTTGGAGGATTGGCTCCCAAACAAAAGTTCAAATAATAGATAACAGAGCACATAGCTTATCGAGAAGAAGAGCTGGGGTAAGAATGAACGGTAATCATTTTTAAAATTTAATTTTTCTTTTTTTACTTATTTACTTTATATTCCACTTACTGCTCTCTTCCTGGTCACTTCCTCCCACAATCCTTCCCTTATCCTCACCTCTCCTCCTCTGAGAGAATGGGGGGCCCCTAGGTATCCCCAACTCTGGTACTTCAAATCTCTTTGAGACTAGGTGTTTCCTTTCCCACTGAGTCCAGACCACCCACACAACTTTCAACCCACAATGTCTCCTGTTTACAAGAAATGCAGGCCCAGGAGGATGGAACAAAGAACTGAGGGAGTAGCTATCCAAAATTTGGCCCAACTTGAGACCCATCCCACAGGCAAGCACCAATCCCTGACACTATTAATGATACTCTGTTATGCTTGCAGACAGGAGTGTAGCATGGTAATCCATTTTTTTTATAACTGGATTTAAAAATGAAGACTTCTGCCCCAGGAAGGTAAGAGATGAGGTAGGGAAAGATGAAGAAACATTGCCTTAGATATCTGCATTGGAAGGAAAGGAGAAATGCCCAAGAGAAAGCAGAGGAAGGAGATGCAAAGCTGCCCACCTGATAAGGAAGAGGAACTTTAGGGAGACTGTAGAGAAAGAGTAGCTGACTGTACAGACTTAGAGCCATTGGGGACAGTCTGGTTGCTGAGGCTGAGGACGGCTTGGGAGGGAATAGAGACCACAGTGTTATCTGTTTTCACAGACTGGGTGGTCAGAGGTGCCATTATCTGAAAACAGGAAGAAACGTGGGGGCTGACAGAGTAAGGGGTCATTGGGTAAAACAGTCACAATAAACCCGGCTAAAGAAAGGAAATGAAAGGGCTTTCCCAGGAAGGAAGAAAATAACCTGAATCCCCCTCAGAGGGAGGCTTTCTGTAGCCAGAGGAAGAACAGACCCCAAAACAAAAGCAAAGGAAAGCTTGGTAACATGGATCAAGGCACAGAGCTGGGAAACTCTGGAAGAAAACCAAACAGGAAAACCCCAGGATAAAGGGACATCACCATGAATCCCAGAGCGAAAAAACCTTGAGATAAGACCAGAAAGCAAATAGACAGTAAAGGCAGAAATACCTGGCCTTTAGACGATGGTGACCAGATAGAAAATTCTAGAATCCTGGCGTTTCATTGAGAGAAGGTGCACACAGAGGCTCATGGGCTAACAGAAAAAGGGCTATAGTTCTGTAACTCAGCCACTAAAGACCCAAGTTGTGTGTACAGTCAGTAAGAACTGAAAATCATCAGGACACTGACAGGGGCTTGGTTTTCCTTAAGCATATTTTTTTCTTTTCTAGTCTCTGTGATGAATCTAGTTTTAAAAAAAAAAAAAAGAAAATATTACCCAGGATGAGGATGGATGTCTTTGGGTATAATGGGAAGGAACAGACACTAAACAAGGAATACTGCTTTCACCTTGGTTGGTTATTTTAATTCTGCTCTGAGCATTCCTTAGGCGGCACTGACGAAGTTAAGTTTTCTCCACAATAATAACCAGGTCTTACATATTAATTTACTTTTGAATTCACCAGAATTTTTTTCTCAAGAGCCTAAGTTTTCTAAGACTATATAATATGATGTCCAAGTTCAGCCCCGGGCAGAAACAAATAGGAAGAAAGAATTTTCAAAGGTAAATGTCCCTGGTCACAAACTTCATCTCTATTTTGTCTCTACTGTCATGGAAGCACATCATTAACCGGTTGTTCCAACCTCTGCCTCTCTGCCTCTGCCTCTGCCTCTGCCTCTGCCTCTGCCTCTGTCTCTCTGCCTCTCTCCTCCGCCTCTCCGCCTCTCTGCCTCTCCCTCTGCTCCTGCCACTTCCTCTGCTTCCTGCCTCTGCCTCTGCCTCTGCCTCTGCCTCTGCCTCTGCCTCTGCCTCTGCCTCTGCCTCTGCCTCCTGCCTCTCTCTCTGCCTGCCTCTGCCTCTGCCTCTGCCTCTGCCTCTGCCTTTTTGAAAACATGCAACATTTGCCTTTTTGAGTTTGATTCATTTTCCATTTGATCTCTATCTCCATCCATTTTCTTGCAAATGCCCCAATTTACTGTTTTTTTCTCTATATTATAACATATATTTTGCTTTCTAAATTCATAAATGTTTATTTATTTATGTACATGCCATGGTATATAGTCAGAGAATAATTAGATTTCTTCTTGCAATTATATGGGTTGCAGGGATCCAACTGGGGCCTCCAGACTTGGTCACAAATGCCTCACCCATCTTTACCCTTCCCCACATGATGCGATCCTTTAAAATCTACTATTGTTTTCAACACTTGGTAGTGTGTTATGAATCTTTAAGAGATATACGTGGTACAGAGTAATTTTCTTTTCAAATGACTTATTTATTCTTGGAGGGCTTCCTGTACACTGTGTTTTGATCATATTTGTCCCCCATCTCTTCTCTAGTTCATTCTCCTTCCTTACTCACACACCCAACTAACTCTGTCTTTCTTTCTACCCCCCCTTCTCTTTCACTTATCCTTAAAGACAAATTTGTGCTGCCTAAATAATCTTGGACATGTCTTCTTCCATGGGAGAGTGGTCTACACTCTGATAACAGCTTTTTCTTTCTTTCCCAGAAGGTAACAATACCTTCTTGTTCTTTCGGTTAAAATACATTCAGGAACACTACCATTTTTTTTTCTTTTTTTCGGAGCTGGGGACTGAACCCAGGGCCTTGCGCTTGCTAGGCAAGCACTCTACCACTGAGCTAAATCCCCAACCCCAGGAACACTACCATTTAATGACACATTCAGAAAGATGAAATTCTACATAAAGAGCTCTGTAAAAATTTAGTCTATAACAATATCATATATTATAGCAGTTGTAATTTTTTTATCTCTACAGAAAATATGTGTATAAACAGTTAATATCTAGCCCCTGCTTACCTCTTTTGTTACTATTTTTATCAGGACAAGACAGAAAAGTAGATGCCACTTTAGTGCACGTGCAAGTGATCCTAACTTGATAGACTATGAGATGGATTTTCAATATGGTCAAGTAGGGAGAAAGGAAAGGGGAGAGAGGTGGGGGAAGAGAGTTAGTGGGGAGACTAAGAGAGAGAGGAAAGAGGGAAGGAGGAAGGCAGGGAGGGAGGGAGAGAAGGAGAGAGAGAGAGAGAGAGAGAGAGAGAGAGAGAGAGAGAGAGAGAGATATGCACAAACACTTGTTTGCCCAAGGAAGCCATCAACTACTGCATATAATAAGGAATTTCTGGTGGAGAGAAGTAGCAAAAAGGCTTAGTCTGGGATCCTTAGCAGAATGCTTCTCAGGTCTGAATAGTGCTTCATGGATCTGCTGAATGATTATAGAGAAAACAAAGGCCAGAGTGAAAGCAAGAGAATTGTGAGAAGCAAAAGGCAAATGGGCAATCAAGTTTTTCTATTCTAGTGTATGGAGAAATGGCACCTTTTCCTTCTTAAACTGGACAGCTATGTCTTCAACAAAATAATACACAGGATGATGATGATACTGTATGAAGGGAATGGGAAGGAAGAGACACAGAGTTTTTGAGAGCAAATCACTGTGAAGCTCAGAGAGATCCAACACTTCCTGCAGTAGAGTATATCTGAGCATTAACTTAGGTTACACGTGTGAAAAGCAATATGAAGCAAACTTAAACAGCCTGGCTAAGAACAAATTGGAGAGACATGCTCACATTACTTGAAAATGTTCCTGGCAATTCTTTCTTTTCTATTTTGTGTTGTGTATGCTCTTCCCCACCACACCCCTGTCTCTCCTCTGGAAGAGCCTTACAGGAAATGATGCTTGCCACTAAGTTAAAATGGGGGAGGGGCGTATTTACTTGGTCCTCATGATGTGTCCAGGACATCCTGTATAGAAAAAACACAAGGTCTTTGAAAAAGAAAAGTATACCCTGCTTATGTTTTCTTAAACTTCTAACCTTTCTCAGAGAGCCAATAGAGACATGCTCTAGCTACCCCTCCCCAACACACACACACACACACACACACACACACACACACACACACACACACACACACTGCAACACCAAGGTTTCTTTGCTCTTTTGTTCAGTGCAGCCTTCTTTGTCACTTGCTTAAAACCTAATTTTCTCCAGGTCTCCCTAGGTTCCAAACTGCCTTGACTGGCCCAACTACTCCTGTCTTTCAGGTTTTTTATGTCCTGACAGCCTACTGACTTATTCGAGCTACAGTGGAAGGCAGAAACGCTATAGGCTCTGTGACCTGTCTGCTAGATGACAGTGACTGTGTCAGCCAGGAGGGGGATGTCACTTCACATTCCGCAGGCACTTGAGCAGCTGCAGCTGCTGCCTTTAGGGAAAGCTAGAGGTGTTGATCTTTCTTTCCACCGTGCTCCTGGGTTTGGAAGGAATGCACAGCCTTGCTGCAGTTGCTCAGCAGGACTGCGGTATTTCATATCTGTCACAGAGCCAATCCAATTTGGGCCATAATATACAAACAGTCCAAGTACTAGTCTCTGTGTACTAAATTTTACCTGATGGTTCACACATTCTTGTCAGCAAATTCTATGAGCCTCATGATATAAATATGGAAAGTCCCCAGAATGGCGAAGGGAGGATCATGAGTCAGTTCTATAAATGGCAAGCTGGTACTTCTATTCTCTAATAAATCGCAACCATTCATTTTCTCCCTGTAAAATAGTCTTTAGGCAAGATGGGGGCCATTTGTTGACAGGCATTTGGGTATGAAGAATTACTGACTTAAAGCAATTGCTCTAATTTACAAGATGAGAGATCGCCACACTTCAGTGACACGGAACAGTGCCTTTCATATCATTTATCTCTTGTGGTTGCTGGGCTTTCAAGTGGGACTCCCTCTGTTTCCCTTGGCTATGCAGAGAAGGCAAATGCTCTATCTTCCTGATCAAGTCTTTCCCTCTGTGTCTAGATGCATCCTGAAGTTTGTCCTTTGCAAGTGTGAATGTGATTAAACTTGTGATTTCAGCACACGGTTCAAGGGCATAAAGTCTATATAATCCCTGCTCTTTTGACAGGGGTTGGGAGAACAACCAGCTTAATTGGTACTTGAGGTGTTTTAGAATTTCACAGAGTTCTCTGATCAGTGAATATGGGTTTTATTATGCAAAAGCAGACACAGGAGAAACCACTGTCCTAATGGAGTGAGCTTCTGTGTCTTCTATGGTTGGAGACACAGGCATGCAGTTGAAATTCCAGTATTAGGAGTTTTGCTCTTCCTGTGTTTTTAGCACACAGGGCAGTATGTGGCATACGCAGGAACCTTATACTATTTATTAAAGTAGAAAAATAGAAAATTTACCTGGCACCTTCAAGAGGATCTTTTGTTGAAAGAGGGTGTTATAGTCTCGAGAAGACAAAGACACAATTCTCAGTGAACTCTTCTCATTGTTTCTTTGCTTCTAAGGCTTTTCTCACCTTTAGTGCATACATGATTAGTGCCTTAGAGGCAGAACATCTTAGTTTGCGGTTGATAGAACACTGAGCAGAAGCGGCTTGGAGGTAAAAGGTTTATTTGGCTTATACTTTCTGCATCATAGTCCACTGTTTAGGGAAGTCAGGACAGGATCCTGAGGCAGGAACTGAGGCAGAGGTGACAGAGGAACACTGCTCACTGGCTGGTTCACCATCGCTAATTTAGCTTCCTTTCCTATACTGTCTAGGACCACGTGCCCATCGGTGGTATAGCCCACAATGGGATAGGTCCTGTCACATCAATTACTAATTAAGAAAAAGCTCAAAGGCACGAGCACAGGCCAACTTGATGTCAGTAATTCCTAAATTGCGGTTCTTTCTTCTCAGGTAACTGTGTGTGTTTAAGCTGAGAAAACCTGACAAGCACAGATAAAGCCATGATCTTTGTTTATCATCTGTCTAGGGCCTTTGTAGCCTTCTGCGTCTCTAATATTAGAGACCTTGCCACATTCTCCAGCAAATGTTCTGGTGTGCTCTTCCCAGAAGTCAAAGCATATGAGCTCTATGTGCATTCTTGACTTTCAGTTTAGGTATTCTTCAACTAGAGCTCTGTCAGTATTGCTATACTGAGTCACTAATTCTCAAAAAATTTATTGTCAAAGGCTAATGTTTCTGCTGAGTGTAAATAATAATTTAATGATATTTAAAAAAATCATTAGAACATTCCAAAAATCTTATTTTTTTGAAACAGTAAAGTTGGATATTTTATTTATTTACATTTCGAATGTTATTTCCCCTTTTCCAGTTTCCCTTCTGAAAACCACCAATCTCATTGTCCTCCCTCTGCTTCTATGAGGGTGCTCCCCCACCCACCCACACACTCCTGCCTTACCACCCTACCATTCCATTACACTGGGGCATAAGGTCTTCAAAGAACCAAGGGTCTCCCTTCCCACTGATGCTAGGTAAGGCCATCCTCTGCTACATATGCAGCTGGAGCGATGGGTCCCTCCATTTGTACTCTTTGGTTGGTGTTTAGTCCCTGGGAGCTCTGGGGAGTCTGGTTGGTTGATATTGTTGTTCTTCCTATGGGGTTGCAATCCCTTTCAGCTCCTACAACCCTTCCCTTAACTCTTCCATTGGGATCTCTGTGCTCAGTACGATGGTTGGCTGCAAGCATCCTCATTTGTATTGTTAAGCTTTGGCAGAACTTCTCAGGAGACAGCTATATCAGGCTCTTGTCAGCATGCACTTCTTGGCATCAGCAATATTTTCTAGGTTTGGTGTCTGTATATGGGATGGATCCTGAGATGGGGCAGTCTCAGGATGACCTTTCCTTCAGTATCTGCTCCACTCTTTGTCTCTGTATTTCCTTTAGACTGGAGCAATTCTAGGTTAAAATTTGTGAGATGGTGGCCCCATCCCTCAACCAGGGGCCGTGTCTAATCTCTGGATATGGTCTCTACAGTATCTCCCTCCCCTTTGTTGGATATTTCAGCTAATTTCATCCTCATTGGGTCCTGGGATCCTTGTGCTTTCCTGATTCTGGGACTTTCTGGTGGCTACCCCCAGTTTCCCACACCCCATTGCTACACATCTCTGTTCAATTTCCTGACCATCTTTACTTCTCCCACATCCCCTCCCATAACCCATCCTGCCATCCTTTTCCTCCTCCCCTTCTTCCCTTCCTCTCAAGTCCCTGTCCCCTTCTACCTCCCATTATTATTTTGTTCCCATTTCTAAGTAGGACTGAAGCATGCACTTTGGTCTTCCTTCTTCTTGAGCTTCATATGGTCTGTGAGTTATATCATGGGTATTCTGAGCTTTTCCCCCTAATATCCACTTATCAATAAGTACAAATCATGTGTATTATTTTGTGACTCTGTTCCCTCACTCAGGATGATATATTCTAGTTGCATTCAATTGCCTCCAAATTTCATGAATTTCTTGTTTTTATTTATTTTTTATTTTTATTAACTTGAGTATTTTTTTTCTTTATTAACTTGAGTATTTCTTACTTACATTTCAATTGTTATTCCCTTTCCCGGTTTCCGGGTCAACTTCCCGCTAACCCCTCCCTCTCCCCTTCTATATGGGTGTTCCCCTCCCCATCCTCCTCCCATTACCGCCCTCCCACCAACAATCACGTTCACTGGGGGTTCAGTCTTCGCAGGACCAAGGGCTTCCCTTTCCACTGGTGATCTTACTAGGCTATTCATTGCTACCTATGAGGATGGAGACCAGGGTCAGTCCATGTATAGTCTTTGGGTAGTGACTTAGTCCCTGGAAGCTCTGGTTGGTTGGCATTGTTGTTCATATAGGGTCTCAAGCCCCTTCAAGCTCTTCCAGTCCTTTCTCTGATTCCTTCAATGGGGGTTCCGTACTCAGTTCATTGGTTTGCTGCTGGCATTTGCCTATGTATTTGCTGTATTCTGGCTTTGTCTCTCAGGAGAGATCTACATCCGGTTCATGTCGGCCTGCACTTCTTTCCTTCATCCATCTTATCTAATTGGGTGGCTGTATATGTATGGGCCACATGTGGGGTAGGCTCTAAATGGGTGTTCCTTCTGCCTCTGTTCTAAACTTTGCCTCCCTATTCCCTGCCAAGGGTATTCATGTTCCCCTTTTAAAGAAGGAGTGAAGCATCCGCATTTTGGTCATCCCTCTTGAGTTCTGTGCATCTAGGGCAATTCAAGCATTTGGGCTAGTAGCCACTTATCAATGAGTGCATACAATGTGTGTTTTTCTGTGATTGGGTTACCTCACTCAGGATGATATTTTCCAGTTCCATCCATTTGCCTATGAATTTCATAAAGTCATTGTTTTTGATAGCTGAGTAATATTCCATTGTGTAGATGTACCACATTTTCTGTATCCATTCCTCTATTGGAGGGCATCTGGGTTCTTTCCAGCTTCTGGCTATTATAAATTACTATGAACATAGTGGAGCACGTGTCTTTGTTATATGTTGGGGCATCTTTTGGGTATATGCCCAAGAGAGGTATAGCTGGGTCCTCAGGTAGTTCGATGTTCAATTTTCTGAGGAACAACAGACTGATTTCCAGAATGGTTGTACCAGTCTGCAATCCCACCAACAATGGAGGAGTGTTCCTCTTCCTCCACATCCTCACCAGCATCTGCTGTCACCTGAATTTTGATCTTAGCCATTCTCACTGGTGTGAGGTGAAATCTCAGGGTTGTTTTGATTTGCATTTCCCTGATGACTAAGGATGTTGAACATTTCTTTAGGTGTATCTCAGTCATTCGGCATTCCTCGGCTGTGAATTCTTTGTTTATCTCTGAACTCCATTTTTAATAGGGTTATTTGCATCCCTGCGGTCTAACTTCTTGAGTTTTTTGTATATTTTGGATATAAGATCTCTATGTTGTAGGATTGGTAAAGATCTTTTCCCAATCTGTTGGTTGCCATTTTGTCCTAACCACAGTGTCCTTTGCCTTACAGAAGCTTTGCAGTTTTATGAGATCCCATTTGTCGATTCTTGATCTTAAAGCATATGCCATTGGTGTTTTGTTCAGGAAATTTTCTCCAGTGCCCATGTGTTTGAGATGCTTCCCCAGTTTTTCTTCTATTAGTTTGAGTGTATCTGGTTTGATGTGGAGGTCCTTGATCCACTTGGACTTAAGCTTTGTACAGGGTGATAAGCATGGATCGATCTGCATTCTTCTATATGTTGACCTCCAGTTGAACCAGCACTATTTGCTGAAAATGCTATCTTTTTTCCATTGGATGGTTTTGGCTCCTTTATCAAAAATCATGTACCATAGGTGTGTGGGTTCATTTCTGGGTCTCCAATTCTATTCCATTGGTCTGTCTGTCTCTATAGCAATACCATGCTGGTATTTAATTTAATCACTCTTGCTCTGTAATACTGCTTGAGTTCAGGGATAGTGATTCCCCCTGAAGTCCTTTTATTGTTGAGGATAGTTTTAGCTATCCTGGGTTTTTTGTTATTCGAGATGAATTTGCAAATTGTTCTGTCTAACTCTTTGAAGAATTGGATTGGTATTTTGATGGGGATTGCATTGAGTTTGTAGATCGCTTTTGGTAAAATGGCCATTTTTACTATATTAATCCTGCCAATCCACGAGCATGGGAGATCTTTCCATCTTCTGAGGTTTCCTTCAATTTCTTTCTTCGGAGGCTTGAAGTTCTTATCATACAGATCTTTTACTTGCTTGGTTAAAGTCACACCGAGGTATTTTATATTATTTGGGACTATTATGAAGGGTGTTGTTTCCCTAATTTCTTTCTCGGCTTGTTTCTCTTTTGTGTAGAGGAAGGCTACTGATTTATTTGAGTTAATTTTATACCCAGCCACTTTGCTGAAGGTGTTTATCAGCTTTAGTAGTTCTCTGTTGGAACTTTTGGGATCACTTAAATATACTATCATATCATCTGCAAATAGTGATATTTTGACATCTTCTTTTCCAATCTGTATCCCCTTGATATCCTTTTGTTGTCAGATTGCTCTGGCTAGAACTTCAAGAACTATATTGAATAAGTAGGGAAAGAGTGGGCAGCCTTGTCTAGTCCCTGATTTTAGTGGGATTGCTTCAAGTTTCTCTCCATTTAGTTTAATGTTAGCCACTGGTTTGCTGTATATGGCTTTTACTATGTTTAGCTATGGGCCTTGACTTCCTATTCTTTCCAGGACTTTTATCATGAAGGGGTGTTGAATTTTGTCAAATGCTTTCTCGGCATCTAATGAAATGATCATGTGGTTTTGTTCTTTCAGTTTGTTTATTTAATGGATCACATTGATGGTTTTCTGTATATTAAACCATCCCCTGCATGCCTGGGATGAAGCCTACTTCATCATGGTGGATGATTGTTTTGATGTGCTCTTGGATTCGGTTTGCCAGAATTTTATTGAGTATTTTTGCGTCGATATTCATAAGGAAAATTGGTCTAAAGTTCTCTTTCTTTGTTGGGTCTTTGTGTGGTTTAGGTATAAGAGTAATTGTGGCTTCATAGAAGGAATTCAGTAGCACTCTGTCTGTTTCAATTTTGTGGAATAGTTTGGATAGTATTGGTATGAGGTCTTCTATGAAGATGTGATAGAATTCTGTTCTGAACCCATCTGGGCCTGGGCTCTTTTTGGTTGGGAGACCTTTAATGACTGCTTCTATTTCTTTAGGAGATATGGGGTTGTTTAAATGGCTTATCTGTTCCTGATTTAACTTTGGTAACTGGTATCTGTCTAGGAAATTGTCCATTTCCTGAAGATTTTCAAGTTTTGTTGAATATAGGCTTTTGTATTACAACTTGATGATTTTTTGAATTTCCTCTGATTCTGTAGTTATGTCTCCCTTTTCATTTCTGATTTTGTTAATTTGTACACACTCTCTGTATCCTTTCATTAGTCTGGCTAAGGGTTTATCTATCTTGTTGATTTTCTCAAAGAACCAATTTTTGGTTCTGTTGATTCTTTCTATGGTCCTTTTTGTTTCTACTTGGTTGATTTCAGCTCTGAGTTTGATTATTTCTTGCCTTCTACTCCTCCTGGGTGTATTTGCTTCTTCTTGTTCTAGAGTTTATAAGTGTGCTGTCAAGCTGTTGACATATTCTCTCTCCTGTTTCTTTCTGCAGGCACTCAGAGCTATGAGTTTTCCTCTTAGCACAGCTTTCATTGTGTCCCATAAGTTTGGGTATGTTGTACATTCATTTTCATTAAATTCTAAGAAGTCTTTAATTTCTTTCTTTATTTCTTCCTTGACCAGGTTATCATTGAGTAGAGCATTGTTCAACTTCCATGTATATGTGGGCATTCTTCCCTTATTGTTATTGAAGACCAGCTTTAGCCCGTGGTGGTCTGATAGGACGCTTGGGATTATTTCTATCTTTCTGTATTGTTGAGGCCTGTTTTATGATGAATTATATGGCCAATTTTGGACAAAGTACCATGAGGTGGTGAGAAGAATGTATATCCTTTTGCTTTAGGATAGAATGTTCTATAAATATCTGTTAAGTCCATTTGGTTCATGACTTCTCTTAGTCTGTCTATGTCTGTGTTTAATTTCTGTTTCCATGATCTGTCCATTGATGAGAGTGGGGTGTTGAAATCTCCTCTTATTATTGTGTGAGGTGCAATGTGTGTTTTGAGCTTTAGTAAGGTTTCTTTTATGTATGTATGTGCCTTTGTATTTGGAGCATAGATGTTTAGGATTGAGAGTTCATCTTGGTGGATTTTTCCTTTGATGAATATGAAGTGTCCTTCCTTATCTTTTTTGATGACTTTTACTTGAAAATCGATTTTATTAAATAATAGAATGGCTACTCCAGCTTGCTTCTTCCGACCATTTGCTTGGAAAGTTGTTTTCCAGCCTTTCACTCTGAGGTAGTGTCTGTTTTTGTCTCTGAGGTGTGTTTCTTGTAGGCACCAGAATGCATGGTCCTCATTGCGTATCCAGTTTGTTAATCTATGTCTTTTTATTGGGGAGTTGAGACCATTGATGTTGAAAGATATTAAGGAATAGTGATTATTGCTTCCTGTTATATTCATATTTGAATATGAGATTATGTTTGTGTGCTTTTCTTCTCTTTGTTTTGTTGCCAAGACGATTAGTTTTTTGCTTTTTCTAGGTGTAGCTTGCCTCCTTATGTTAAGCTTTACCATTTATTATCCTTTGTAAGGTTGGATTTGTAGAAAGATATTGTATAAATTTGGTTTTCTCATGTAATATCTTGTTTTCTCCATCTATGTTAATTGAGAGTTTTGCAGGATACAGTAACCTGGGCTGGCATTTGTGTTCTCTTAGGGTCTGTATGACATCTGTCCAGGATCTTCTGGCTTTCATAGTCTCTGGTGAGAAGTCTGGTGTGATTCTGATTGGTCTGCCTTTACATCTTACTTGACCTTTTTCCGTTATTGCTTTTAATATTCTTTCTTTATTTTGTGCATTTGGTGCTTTGACTATTATGTGATGGGAGGAGTTTCTTTTCTGGTCCAATCTATTTGGAGTTCTGTAGGCTTCTTGTATGTTCATGGGCATCTCTTTCTTTACGTTAGTGAAGTTTTCTTCTATGATTTTGTTGAAGATATTTACTAGTCCTTTGAGCTGGGAGTCTTCACTCTCTTCTATACCTATTATCGTTAGGTTTGACCTTCTCATTGAGTCCTGGATTTCCTGTATGTTTTGGACCAGTAGCTTTTTCCGTTTTACATTATGTTTGACAGTTTTATCAATGATTTCTATGGAAACTTCTCTTCTGGAGATTCTCTCTTCTATCTCTTGTATTCTGTTGGTGATGCTTGTATCTACGGCTCCTCATCTCTTCCTTTGGTTTTCTATATGCAGGGTGTTTCCATGTGTTCTTTCTCGATTGCTTCTATTTCCATTTTTAATTCCTTCAACTGGTTGATTGTGGTTTCCTGTAATTCTTTCAGGGATTTCTGTGCTTCCTCTCTATAGGCTTTTAGTTGTTTGTTTATGTTTTCCTGCGTTTCTCTAAGGGAGTTCTTCATGTCTTTCTTGAAGTCCTTCAGCATCATGATCAAATATGATTTTAAATCTGGATCTTGCTTTTCTGGTGTGTTTGGATATTCAGTTTTTGCTTTGGTGGGAGAATTGGGCTCTGATGATGCCATGTAGTCTTTGTTTCTGTTGCTTGGGTCCTTCCTCTTGCCTCTCGCCATCAGATTGTCTCTGGTGTTACTTTGTTCTGTCATTTCTGACAGCGGCTAGACCATCCTATAGGCCTGTGTGTCAGGAGTGCTGAAGACCTGTTTTCTTGTTTTCTTTCAGCCAGTTATGGGAACAGAGTATTCTGCTTTTGGGCGTGTAGTCTTTCCTGTCTACTGGTCTTCAGCTGTTCCTGTGGGCCTGTGTCCTAATTCCACCAGTTAAGTCCCTTTGAGCAGAAAAGTTGGTCTTACCTGTAGTCCTGTGACTCAAGTTTGGTCGTTGTGGGTTGCTTTTGAACTCTGTGAGGCTGGCAACCAGGAGGGCCTGCGCTGACTTTTCCGGGAGCCCCCGTGCACCGGGTCCCAGATGGCATTAGGTGTTTTCCTCTGGAGTCAGAAATGTGGGCAGAGTGTAGTCTCTTCTGGCTTCCCAGGCGTGTCTGCCCCTCTGAAGGTTTAGCTCTCCCTCCCATGGGATTTGGGTGCAGAGAACTGTTGATCGGTCCCTTCAGGTCCGGGCAATGTCTGGAGCGAGGGGACCTGCAGCTCCAGTGCCCCTATCTTCCAGTTTCCAGAGTCCATATACAGTTTCTCTCTTTGGCCAAAGATGCAGAGCAGGGGTTGGCAGTATTGGTGGTCTCTCCCGCTCTGCAGTCTCAGGAGTGCCCACCTGTCCAGGTGGTGAGCTCTTTTCCCAAGGGGTTTGGGAGCAGTGAGCTGCGGGCCTGGATCAGTGAGGTTGGGAATTTCTTTTTTTTAATAGTTGAGTAGTACTCCATTGTGTAAATGAACCACATTTTCTGTACCCATTCTTCTATTGAAAGACATCTGGGTTGTTTCCAGTTTTTGACTATTGTAAATAAGACTGCTATGAACATAGTGGAGCATGTATTTTTGTTCCATGTTGGAGCATTTTTTAGGCGTGTGCCCAGGAGAAGTATAGGTGGGTCCTTAGGCAGTACAATGTCCAATTTTCTAAGGAACCTCCAGAGTGATTTCCAGAGTGGTTGTACCAGCTTGCAATCCCACCAACAATGATGGAGTATTCCTCTTTCTCCACATTCTTGCCACATTTGCTGTCACCTAAGTTTTTGATTTTAGCCCTTCTGACATGTGTGAGGTGGAATCTCAGGTTCTTTTTATTCGCATTTCCCTGGTGACTAAGGATGCTGAACATTTCTTTACTTGTTTCTTTACCATTCAAGATTCCTCAGTTGAGAATTGTTTGCTGTGCTCTGTACCCCATTTTAAGTAGGATTTTTTTGGTTCTCTGGAGTCTAACTTCTTATATCCCTTTGACCTCCTATTTTTGTAATTGCTCTGGCTAGCACTTCAAGTACTATATTGAATAGATAGGGAGATAGTGGGCAGCCTTGTCTAGTCCCTGATTTTAGTGGGATTGCTTCAAGTTTCTCTCCATTTAGTTTGATATAGGTTACTGGTTTTCTGTACATTGCATTTACTACATTTGGGTATGAGCCTTGAATTCCTGATCATTCCAAGACTTTTAACAAGTATGGGTGTTGAATTTTGTCAAATGCTTTTTCAGCATCTAAAGTGATGATCATGTGGGTTTTTTTTCTTTGAGTTTGTTTATATAGTAGATAATGCTAATGAATTTCTGTATATTGCAACATTTGTGCATCTCTGGGATAAATCCTACCTGATCATGAGGAATTAACCTTTTGATGTATTCTTGAATTCAGTTTGGGAGAACTTTATTGAGTATTTTTGCATTGATATTTATAAGAGAAATTGGTCTGACATTCTTTGTCTTTGTTGTCTTTTTATGTGGTTTAGGTTTAGTGTAACTGTGGCTCCATAGAAGGAATTAGGTAGTGTTCCTAATTCTGTTTCATGGAATAGTTTGGAGAGTATTGGTATTAGGTCATCTATTAAGGTTTGATATTTTTCTGCACTAAACCCATCTGGCATTTCTTTGTTATTGTTTGGAGACTTTTAATTACTGCTTCTATTTCTTTGGGGATTATGGGACTGTTTAGATTATTTATCTGATCCTGATTTAACTTTGGTAGCTGGTATCTGTCTAGAAAATTACCCATTTCATACAGATTTTTTTGAGTATAGGTATTTATTGTAGAATCTAATGATTTTTTGAATTCCCTTGGTTTCTGTTGTTATGTCTCCCTTTTCTTTTCTGATTTTCTTAATTTGGATACTCTCTCTCTGCCCTCTGGTTAGCCTGGCTAAGGGTTTACATGTCTTGTTGATTTTCTCAAAGAACCAGCTCCTGGTTTTGTTGCTTCTTTGTATAGTTCTTTTTGTTTTCTTTGGTTGATTTCATCTCTGAGTGTAATTATTTCCTGCAATCTACTCCTTTTGTGTGTGTTTGTTTCTTTTTGTTCTAGCATGTTCAGATGTGCTGTTAAGCTGCTAGTGTATGTTCTTTCCAGTTTCTTTTTGCAGGCACTCAGAGCTATGGGTTTTCTCTTAGCACTGCTTTCATTGTGTTCCATAAGTTTGGGTATATTGGGCCTTCCTTTTCACTAAATTCTAAAAAGGCTTTAATTTACTTTTTATTTCTTCCCTGACCAAGTTATCATTGAGTAAAGAGTTGTTCAGCTCCCATGTGTATGTGGGCTTTCTGTTGTTTTTGTTGTTATTGAAGACCAGCCTTAGTCCATAGTGATCTGATAGGATACATGGGATTTTCTCAATCTGTTTTAGAATGAAATGTCCTACAGATATCTGTTAAATCCATTTGGTTCATAACTTCTGTTAATTTCACTGTGTCTCTGTTTAATTTCTGTTTCTATGATCTGTCCATTAGTAAGAATGATGTAGAAAAAGCACATAGTAAACAGTTTCATGTCATGATGATAATGGAGTGAATCTCAGAACCTGTAAGTTAGTTCTAATTAAATGTTATCTTTTATAAGAATTGTATTGGTGCTGGGATCTCTTTACAGTAGTGGAAACCCTAAGATAAAGTTATAGGATACAAGAACAACAGTTCTAAGAACAGCACACTAATCATTAGTATTTTAGCCTGTTAATAAGAAAGATGAAGAACCAGAAATTAAAAACATAACAAATACATGTAAAACAACAAAAACTCACTATATACCTACTGAGACACACAGCATGCAGATGCTGAAAACCTTCTTTAGCACTGACAAAAGAAATGACTTAAAATGACATATCCTGTTTCGGGCTAAAAGTCTGAGCACAGCTTTTCTCCGTATCGGTATGTAGGTTAAGTAAAATGTTATTCGAATTCCTAGCAAAATTAGTTTAGATATACACAAAATGTATTTTAAAATATTAATATGAATGGCACAGCCTTTATTCCCAACATTCAATGGGCAGAGGTAGGCAGATCTCTGTTAGTTGGTCTACATATGAAATTTCAAGTCAGTGGAGGCTACGTAGTACAATAAATAAGTGGATGAAATAAAATTTAAATAAATCAATTTAAAACAAACTCAATGCATTAAACATTTTCAGGTGTTTGAACCCTATTATAAAAATAAACATCTGAACAAATTTAATGCAGAAAAGAGGAGATGAGGGGGCTGACAAGATGGCCCATTGGTTATGTGCACTTAAAGCTTTTCTTGAGAACCCAGGTTTGGTTCTAAGCACCCACATCAGCACACTTACTGCCTCTTGTGGTTCCAGTTCTAGAGGGTCTGATGCCTTCTGAGTCTTTTGGAAACCTGCACCTACAACTACGTGATATACATAAATGTGTGTAAGCACACCTACATACACATAACAAATAAATCAATCACTAAAGCAAAAAGTCAAGATTTGAGAAGTGAAGAGTGACAAGGGTAAAGACTGAGAATTCTGGCTTTTGTGGTCACATGCATCATCTATTAATCTCTAGCTGTGCGGTTATGAGATAATTACGTGTCTCTTCAAGCCTTTATGATTAAAAGGAGGCAATGAAAACGTAAAGGATCTGTTGTAATAGATATAAACAGCGAATGAACTCTGACATAAGACACACAATGCCTGGAAGTGATTAAAAAAAATAAGTGCTAGGGTTCGTGAGATTTGGATTTTTTTTCTTGATGCTCTCATTTTATAATAAACTCTTAACTCTATTACTGAGAATGCTTTGATTTGGAAATCTTCTAGTTAAGAGGATTCTGCATGTGATTATTATTAAAATACAACCTCGATGGTAAAGGTCATGCAATATTAGACATGAAGAAAACCACTGCCATTTAGCAGCAGTTTTATAGCTGTTGTGCAGGCACTCGTACTCACTTCTTAGTGTGCTCAACCACCGGGAACCACAGTGGAATTCACCTTACGTCACCTTTTCCCTCCCAGTTCCATCTTTACAAATCCCTCCTCCTTCCCTCCATTGTCCCCTCCCCTTCTCCTCAGAGAATGGGAGCCCCCTATGCCCTTGTCTACCACTTCATACTGGGACATCTAGTTCAAGCAAGACTGGGCACATCCTCTCCTAATAAGGCCAAACCAGGCAGTCCAGTTAGGGGGAGTGGATCAATAGCAGGGAGTAGAGGTGAGACAGTCCTGCTCCACGTCATATTCACATGAAGACCAGGCTGCACATTTGTTACACATGTGTAGGGAACCTAGGTCCTGCCCATGCATGCTCCCTGGTGGCCCAGTCTCTCTGAACCCCTGTTACGTTAGTTGACCCTAGTTCTTGTGGTGTCCTTGATCCCTGTGGCTTGCTCAATTTTATCACCTGCACAGTACAATTCTTAAAGATTCAGAATTGAGTAAGAAAAATTCTGTTTTAGGAGCTTCAGAGAGAGAAAGAGGCACAAAAAATAACCACTCATGTACTTTTGCTTTCTATGGGAATATGATAAAGGTATATTATCGATCAATGAGGGGTTAATTCCTCTTTGTATGCTTTAAATCATCCTATTGACTGAATCACTCACACCTTAAAGGACGCCTTTCTCTTCTTCCTCATTCTCTTCTTCTTGCTCTTCTCCTTCTCTTCCCCCTCCTTCTTCTTCATTCCTCCTCATCTTCTTTTTTCTTTTCCTTTTCCTCCTCCTTTTGTTCCTATTTCTCCTCCTCTTCTTCTGGAGATAGAAACTGTTGCATATAAGTCATGAAATGGTTTGTACAATGTTTGGTTGAATTTTGACAAATTACCAATGTTTCTGTTTTGATGTCTAAACTGATGAAATTACAGATACATAAATCTGTCTAAGCATAGGTGAAATTACAAATGAATAAAGTAGATATGGATATAATTATCAGAAAAAGAAACAGTCTGGATCATATGGTAAGTGACTGATAATCAAAACAGTTGATCATCTGGATTGCCTTGGGCATGAGTCCTAAATTTTTAGCAATACAGAGAAATCAAGATGTGTTTTTAACAAGAGGGAAATAACTTCATTCTCTATAACCAAGTATTTTCAGCATTTAAATAGTGCTATTTTACATAAAAATACAAAAAATTGTGTTTTCCTTACTTATGTGAGTGATGAGTAAAAAGTATGTGTGTAATGGAAAAAAAAAGCCAGCAAACATATTGCTTTAATAGCATTAAAGGACTTTGTATCACATTTACTGAAATAAATTATCTTATATTTAAATCCTTGGATAGTGCCTCAAAACTCACTTTTTAGTGTGTCTCTGGCTTTATTTGCCTAGACTCTTTATTACTGTTGTAGTCATAACCGTGTTGGATTATAAGTCATGAAATACTTTGCATACTTTAGGTAACTATGGTTTCGAGTTTGCTTGGTACAGCAATAGGTAAGTGGAATTTGAATTCTAATCTTAGAGCTCCCTCTTCTGTTTATTATTCAGTAATAAGAAAAAAATCTCAATTTAAAAGTGGAATGCTATTTCCATATGTACTTTTTGATGTGTATGTATGTGTATAGTACACATGTGTATAGTGTACATATATGTGCACATGTAGGCTCATGTGCCTGCATGCTCCTCAGGAGGACAAAGTCAATATAAGATATCTTCTGTCTCCTCTCCACCATATTTCTTTGAGAGAGAGTGAGTCTCTTTCTGCACCCAAAGTTGACCAAATGTTAGACTGAGTGGCCTGCAGACTCCAGGGATCTTCTAGTATCTGCTGCTCAGTGCTGGCATTACAGGCCTACACATCCATACTGGCTTTTTATGTCGGTGCTGAGATCTGAACTCAAGTTGTCATGCGTGTAGAAATACTTACCAAATGAGCCATCTTTCCAGCATCCTTTGAAAATATTTTTAAAGCCATTTCCTTTAAAAATATTTTTATAATTAAAAATTAGAAATATGACTAGAGATGGCTAATTTTAATGGTGATTAAGTAATGCTTTTAGAGTACTGTTGATAATGACCAGGAACTATTAGTGTGTACCAGAATTTTTAAATTTGAATGTTTAGTAACTTTTTTTTTTTTGCATCTAATTTCAGAGTTTAGTGGGCGAGCCTTAAAGAGAGGAGAAAGGTTTGTGATGTGAAGTGAGAGCTCTTTCCTGGCTATCATCTCCATGACCTCAGTCACTGCTGCTTTGACAGATGAAGAATTTGAGGTACCAAGAATTTAAGGGACTTTTTCAGGATCGTATCACTGATGGACCAAGGCATTTAGGTGTTTTTAGCTCTAACTCTGTCCTGACTGAATGTAAAACAGTAGAGAGGCAAGCAGGAGCAGTGTATAGCAGGGAAAGTTTTTGGTCTATTTATTTAATTGCTCACAGAAAATCTGGTTGGACTTGTAGATTGTTCAGTATATGTTGTTAAAACAATGTATATATTATAATTTATAATTTTAAGTTTATTTAAAAATTCATATATATGGTACTACTTCTTTCTCCAATCCCTCCTATACTGAAAACCCATGTTCTCAAATTCATGGCCTCCTTTTCTTAATTATTATTGTTACATAAATAAATATATACATCAAACCTGTGAGTCCACTGATGTTGCTTCTATGCATATGCTTTCAGGGTTGTTCACTTAGAATTTGATAAGCAACTGAAGGACTCAACCCTGGGAAGACTGATTCTTCCTCTCTCAGCAGACACCAACTGCCGTTGGCTCTTCATCTAGAGACAAGGCTTTGGGAGAGTTCCTTTTTGCGTGCTGGCATATCAATTGGTAATGTCATTATTCAGTCTTGTTTAGGAAACCATGTTGTTCATTTATCAAGGGTACAACCTGATGTCATGTTTATAAGGCAAAATATCCTAGCAAAAGGTTTGTTCTACTTGTTCTTACATGTATATTTTCACCCATTTGTCTGTGATATTTCCTAAGTCGTAAGTGTAGGGATTGTGTTATAGGTGTGTCAATCAATTGATGCTAGGCACTCAATGATAAGTTGTTCTTGTCAATTTGACCAGTGACAAATTTCTGTAATGATCTCTGTATGCTGTAAAAAGAAGATTGTTTAATGAGATAGAGAGCTACATTTATCTTTGAGAATAAGGGTAAGTATTAAGACTAAGGGTAAGAGCCAGGTGATGGTGGCAAAGGCCTCTAATCTCAGTACTCAGAAGGCAAATGCAGTGGGTTCTGAATTCAAACCCAGCTAGTATACGGAGCAAGTTCTAGGACAGTAAGAGCTACACAGAGAAAACTGTCTCCTAAAAACTGGAAAAAAATAAGAGTTATGTATTAAGAATCCAACCCTGGGTCCCCAGCTCCGAAAAAAAGAAAAAAAGAAAAAAGAGAAAAAAAAAAAGAATCCAACCCTGGATTTCTTAATAAAACTGAAGGCAAGAAGAGTGAGGGAGAGAATTTTTCTGGTCTCTGCCTACCCTAGAACTGAAAGTCAGTCGCCAGGAGCACTGACACAGCTGAGAGCAGAGGTAAGACCACCACTTCTGCTCCAAGGGACTCTCCTGGAGCCCTCAGGACACACAAACTCAGGAGCAGTCTGGGACAGGACCCTTCTGATTTCTGCCTGCACCCTGAGCTGATACGGTTCCACAGCTCTCTGTACTCAAATCTTATGGGGAGAGAGCTGGACTCTCAGAAGTGTGGACAATCCTGAGAGTTCAGGGGAGACCACCACTTCTGCTCACATTCCTGGCCCAAGAGGAACCTGCCTAGAGCCCTTTGGACACAGGAACCTAGGAGCAGTCAGGGAGAGGATCCTTCTAGTCTCTGCCAGTGCCCAGAGCTGAAAGCCAGTCCCCAGGAGTACTGACACAACTGAGATCAGAGGTAAGACCATAACTTCTGCTCACATTCCTGGCCCAAGAGGAACCTGCTTGGAGCCCTCAGGACACATAAACCCAGGAGCAGTCTGGGACAGGACACTTCTAGTTTCTGCCAGTGCTTGGAGCTGACCCAGTCCCACAGCTCTCTGTACCCAGATCCCACTGGGAGAAAGTGGGTCTCCAGGAGTGCTGACACACAGGATTACAGGAGGGTCAAAGAATGCAAGATCAGCTAACACCAGAGACAACCAGATGGTGAGAGGAGAGCATAGGAACCTAAGCAACAGAAACCAAGACTACTTGTCATCATCAGAGGCAGTTCACCCACCAAAGCAAATAGTGAATATCCCAACACACTAGAATAGCAAGATTTGGATTTAAAAATCACATCTCATGAGGATGATAGAGGACTTTAAGAAGGATATAACTAACTCCCTTAAAGAAATACAGAAGAACACAGGTAAGCAGGTTGAAGCCCTTAAAGAGGAAACACAAAAGTCCCTTAAAGAATTAGAGGAAAACAAATTCAAACAGGTGAAGCAATTGAATAAACCCATTTAGGATCTAAAAATGGAAATAGAAAGAACAAAGAAATCACAAAAGGAGACAACCCTGGAGATAGAAAACCTAGGAAAAAGATCAGGAGTCATAGAATACAACAGAATATAAGAGATACAATAGAGAATGTCAAAGGCAGACCATACCATAGAAAACATTGTCATAGCTGTCAAAGAAAATGTAAAACGCAAAAAGCTCCTAACCCAAAACATCTAGAAAATCCAGGGCACAATGAGAAAATCAAACCTAAGGATAATAGGTATAGAAGAGAGCAAAGATTTCCAACTTAAAGGGCAAGTAATAGATTGGACCAGAAATGAAATTCCTCCTATCACATAACAGTCAAAACACCAAATGCACAAAACAAAGAAAGAATATTAAAAGCAGTAAGAGAAAAAGGTCAAGTAACATATAAAGGTAGACTTATCAGAATTACACCAGATTTCTCAACAAAGACTATGAAAGCCAGAATATACTGGGCAGAGGCCATACAGATCCTAAGAGAACAAAAATGCCAGCCCAGGCTACTATATCCAGCAAAACTCTCAATTAACATAGAAGGAGAAACCAAACTATTCAATGACAAAACCAAATTTACACAATATTCTTTCACAAATCCAGCCCTACAAAAGGTAATAGATGGAAAACCCCAACACAAGGAGGGAAACTACACCCTAGAAAAAGCAAGAAAGTAATCTTCTTGGAGCAAACCCAAAAGAAGAGAGCCAAATAAACATAATTCCACCTATAACAACAAAAATAACAGGAAAGAACAATCACTAATACTTAATATCTCTAAACATCAGTGGGCTCAAGTCCCCCCCACAAAAGACATAGATTAACAGACTGGATATGTAAAGAGGATCCAGCATTTTGCTGCATACAGCAAACGCACCTCAGTAGCAAAGACAGACACTACCTCAGAGTAAAAGACTGGAAAACAATTTTTTAACAAACCGTCCCAAGAAAAAGCTAGAGTAGCCATTCTAATATCAAATAAAATAGACTTTCAATGAAAAGTTACCAAAAAATGATAAGGAAGGACATTTCATATTTATCAAAGGAAAAATTCACTAAGATGAACTCTAGATCCTGAATATCTATGCTGCAAATGCAAGGGCACCTACATATATAAAAGAAACCTTACTAAAGCTCAAAGCACACTTTGCCCCTCACGTAATAATAGTGGGAGACTAGAACATCCCATTCTCATCAATGGACAGATCATGGAAATAGAAACTAAACAAAGACACAGAGAAACTAACAGAAGTTATGAACCAAATAGATTTAACAGATATCTATAGAACATTTCATCCTAAAACAAAAGAATATACCTTCTTCTCAGCACCTCATGGTACCTTCTCCAAAACTGACCATATAATCAGTCACAAAACAGGCCTCAACAGATACAAGAAGATTGAAATAATCCCATGCATCCTATCAGATCACCATGGACTAAGACTGGTCTTCAATAACACACAAATGACAGAAAGACAACAAAGTTGAACAATGTTCTATTTAATGATAACTTGATCAAGGAAAAATTAAAAAAAGAAATTAAAGATTTTTTAGAATTTAATGAAAATGAAGGCACAACATCCCCAATTTATGGAACCAGGAACTGATTCTTTGAGAAAATCAACAAGATAGATAAATTCTTAGCCAGACTAAGCAGAAGGGCACAGAGAGAGTATCCAAACTAATACAATCAGAAATGAAAAGGGAGCCATAACAACAGAATCTGAGAAAATTCAAAAAAATCATCAAATCCTACTACAAAAGCCTATATTAAACAAATCTGGAAAATCTGTATAAAATGGACAATTTTCTAGATAGATACCAGGTACTAAAATTAAATTAGGATCAGATAAACCATCTAAACTGTTCCATAACTACTAAAGAAATAGAAGCAGTTACTAAAAGTCTCCAAATCCAAAAAAGCCCAGGGTCAGGCGTCTTTACTAGAGAATTCTATCAGATTTTCATAGAATACTTAATACCAATACTGTCCAAACTATTCTACAAAATTGAAACAGAAGGAACACTACCGAATTCCTTCTATAAAGCCATGATTATGCTTATACCTAAACCACAAAAAACCCAACAAAAAGAATTTCAGACCAATTTTCCTTATGAATATCAATGCAAAAATACTCAATATAAATGTCATAAACTGAATCCAAGCACTCAGCAAAATGACAATCCATCATGATTTAGTAGGCTTCATCCCAGGGATTCAAGGATGGTTCAATACGTGAAAATCCATCAGTATAATCCACTATATACACAAATTCAGACAAACAAAAAACCCCTGCATGATCATCTCATTAGATGCTGAGAAAGGATTTGACAAAATTCAACACCCCTTCATGTTAAAAGTCTTGGAAAGATCAGTAGTTCAAGGCCCATACCTAAACATAGTAAAAGCAATATACAGCAAACCAGTAGCCAACATCAAACTAAATGGAGAGAATCTTGAAGCAATCCCACTAAAATCAGGGACTAGACAAAGCTGCCCACTCTCTCCCTACTTCTTCAATATAGTACTTGAAGTCCTAGTCAGAAGAATCTGAAAATAAATGGATGTCAAAGGGACAAAATTGGAAAGGAAGAAGTCAAAATATCACTGTTTGCAGATGATATGATAGTTTGCTTAAGTGACCCCACAAGTTCCCCCAGAGAACTACTAAGCCTAATAAGCAACTTCAGCAAAGTGTCTGGGTATAAATTTAACTCAAACAAATCAGTAGCTTTCCTCTACTCAAAGGATTTACAAGCTGAGAAAGAAATTAGGGAAATGACACCATTTACAATAGTCACAAATAACATAAAATACCTTTGTGTGACTCTAACCAAGCAAGAAAGGTCTGTATGACAAGAACTTCAAGTCTCTGAAAAAAGAAATTGAAGACGATCTCAGAAGATGGAAAGAACTCGCATGCTGATGGATTAATATTGTAAAAATGGCCATTTTGCCAAAAGCAATCTACAGATTCAATGCAATCCCCATGAAAATTCCAACTCAATTTTTTAGTGTTAGGAAGAAAAATTTGCAAATTTGTTTGGAATAACAAAAAACTCAGGATAGCAAAAACTATTCTCAACAATAAAAGAAATTCTGGTGGTATTACCTCAAGTTGTATTACTGAGCACTCGTAATAAAAATTGTGTGGTATTGGTACAGAGACAGGCAGGTAGATAAATAGAATTGAATTGAAGACTCAGAAATGAACCCACACTGGAAAAAAGTATAGCATTTTCAAAAAAATGGTGCTTGTTCAACTGTAGGTCAGCATGTAGAAGAATGCATATCAACCCATTTTTATTGCCTTGTATAAAACTCAAATCCAAGTGGATCAAAGACCTCCACATAAAACCAGATACATTCAAACTATTAGAAGAAAAAGTGTGTGAGAGCTTTGAACACATGGGCACCGTGGAAAATTTCTTGAACAGAACATCAATGACTTATGCTGTAGGAATTTTCAAAGCTTTTGTAAAGCAAAGGACACTGTCATTAGAACAAAAATGGCAACGAACATATTGGGAAAAGATCTTTACCAATCCTACATCTGATAGAGGCTAATATCCAATATATACAAAGAACTCAAGCAGGTAGACTCCAGAGAATCAAATAACCCTATTAAAAATGGGGTACAGAGCTAAGCAAAGAATTCTCAGCTGAGGAATACCAAATGACTGAGAAGTATCTCAAGAAATGTTCAACATTCTTTGTCATCAGGGAAACACAAATCAAAACAACCCTGAGTTTCTACCTCACACTAGTCAGAATGGCTAAGATCATAAACTCTGATGACAACAGATGCTGGTTAGGATGTGGAGAAAGAGGAACACTCCTCCATTGTTGGTGGGATTGCAATCTGGTACAACCACTCTGGAAATCAATCTGGAGTTTCCTCAGAAAATTGGAAATAGTACTACCTGAGGACCTAGCTATACCACTTCTGTACATATACTCAAATGATGCTCCAACATAAAACAAGGTCTCATGCTCCACTATGTTCATAGCAACCTTATTTATAATAGCCCAAAGCTTGAAAGAACTCAGATGCCCTTCCCAAGAGGAATGGATACAGAAATTGTGGTACATCTACACATGGAGTACTTCTCAGCTATCAAAAACAATGACTTCATGAAATTCATAGGCAAATGGATGGAACTAGAAAATACTGTCCTGTGTGAGGTAACGCAATCACAAACACACATTTTAAGCACTCAACGATAAGTGGATATTAGCCCACAAGCTCCAATTACCCAAGATACAATCCACAGATCACATTAATCTCAAGAAGAGGGACAACCAAAGTGCGGATGCCTCAGTCCTTCTTAAAAGGGGGAACAAAAATATTCATAGGAGGGGAGCAGAGACTGAAGGAATGGCCATTCAGAGCCAGCCCCACCTGGGGATCCAGCTCATATATATATAGCTACCAAAACTACACAATATTGATGAAGCCAAGAAGTACATGCGGACAGGAGCATGATATAGCCATCTCCTGAGAGGCTCTGACAGAGCATGACAAATACAGAGGTGAATGCTAGCAGCAAACCATTGAACTGAGAACTGGGTCCCCATTGGAGGAGTTAGAGAAAGGACTGAAGGAGCTGAAGGGGTTTGCAACCCCATTAGAAAAAGAATACCAACCAACCAGAGCTCCCAGCGACTAAACCACCGCCCAAAGAGTATACATGGACAGACCCATGGCTCTAACTTCATGTGTAGCAGAGGATGGCCTTTTGGGGTGCTAATGGGAGGAGAAGCCCTTAATTCTGGCAAGGCGGAATCCCCCAGTGTTGGGGAATGTCAGGGTGGATAGTCAGGAAGGGGTGGGTTGTTGGGGGGACACCCTCATAGAAGAAAGTGGGGATGGGTGGGATAGGGGGTTTGTTGACAGGAAACCAGGGAAGGGGATAACATTTGAAATGTAAATAAAAATATCCAAAGATAAAATAAAATAAAATAAAAGAAGAGGATCTTAAGGTGATTGAGGCCTTTAAAGAGGACATGAATAAATCCCTTAAGGAAATACAAGAAAATGCATTCAAATAGGAAAAAGACATTAAAAGAGGAAGCAAATAAATGTAAAGAAATAAAGAAAAATACAGGTGGGTGACATGAATAAAACTGTTCAAGACCTAAAAAGAGAAATGGACACAACAGAGAAAATACAAACTGAGGCAATCCTACGAAAGCAAACAGGAACTACATACATAACTACATCAACAGAACACAGGAGATGTAAGAAGGAATCTCAGTTGTACAAGATACGATAGAAGAAGTCAATATATCAGTCAACAAAGATAGTCATTATTGCAGTTTAAAGGCCTAGAAAAAGATTTTCCAAGCAAATAGACTCACAAAACAGGCTAGAGTAGCCTAATAAAATAGACTTTCAACTGAAAGTAATCAAAAGAGACAGGGAAGGACATTTCATACTCATCAAAGGAAAAAAAATACATCAAGGGGACATCTTAATTTTGAACATTTTTGTCCCAAATGCAAGGGCACCCACATTCCAATAGCCTATATTATTATGGGAGTTGCTTGTATTCCCAAGACCAACAATTCAAAAGGAAGTTTCTTATGGTTGATCCTGCAGTTTTTGATGGACTGTCTGTGGCTCTTTTGGGGAGGGGGCACTGCTACTTCAAATGGTATGACTTCATTTAAATTATATATGTATACATAAATATGTAATTCTAGGCAAATGAAAAATAATACAATTTTCTATGGCTTTTCAAACATTCTAGTGTTTGCCTCAGTTAGGGTTTCTATTGCTGTAACAAAACACCATCACTGAAAAAGTGAGTTGGGAGGAAATGTTTTATTTGGCTTACATTTTCATATTGCTAAAGCACTGAAGGAAGTCAGAACAGGAACTCGAACAGGACATGGACCTGCAGGCAGGAGCTGATGCACAGCCCATGGAGGTGCTGCAAATGGATTGCTTTTGGCTTGCTAAGCCTGCTTTTATAGAATCAGGACCACCGATCAGGGATGGCACCACCCACAATGTGCTGGGCCCTTCCCCATTGATCACAACTGAGAAAGTAAAGTCCTTATAGCTGGATTTCATGGAGGCATTTCCTCAATTTAGGCTTAGACTTCTTTCTTTCTGATGGCTCTAACTTGTGTCAAGTTGACATACCAAACTCTCTCTCTCTCTCTCTCTCTCTCTCTCTCTCTCTCTCTCTCTCTCTCTCTCTGCTGTGTGTGTGTGTGCGTGTGTGTGTGTGTGTGTGTGTGTGCATTTGCTCTACTAGATAATGTAGGTGCAGTAGGAGACAAAATGAGGAAGTTGAATCTCCTGGAACTAGGGTCCAAGCAATCATAGCCACCCAATGTGTGTGCTGGGAACTCAACTTGGGTCTTACGTAAACTTGGATCAGCAAATATTCCTAACTCCTGAATCATCTTTCCAGTCCCAGGAATACTAAGTTTCAAAGGGAACCGGTTATATGCTAATTATCTCATTATTTTATTTTTTAAGTTAATTTTTATTAATTGTCCCAACAATTTTCTTTTCCTTTTTGGTATTAGGAATTGACTTTTCAATTCTTTAAGAAATAGTATTTATTTATTTATTCATTCATTCATTCATTCATATATTTTTTGTTTATCAAGACAGAGTTTCTCTCTGTAAGCAGCGCTGGCTGTTCTGAAACTCTCTCTATAGATCAGGCTTGTCTCAAACTCACAGAGATCCATCTGTCTCTGCTTCCTGAGTGCTGGGATTAAAGGCATAGGTCACCACCACCAGACAATCGTCTTTATTCTTAAAAGCTATTTTTAGGTTTGAGCGAAAGTTAGGAGACAACAGAGCTCTCGTCTACTGACAACACACACACAGACGTCCTTATCAGCATTTCCACCAGTGTGGCACACCTTGTGTCATGATGGCTTACCGTGAACATGACATAGCATTACCGCTTAGGGTCCATGGTCCACATTAAGATCCCACTCTTCGTGGCTGTATGCTCGGTGAGTTTGTTCAAACGTATAATGACTATAAATATATTTATATATTTCTGCCATTCTTATAGCTTCACTACCATAAAAATATCAATAAGTTCTATGTATTCACGTCTCTCTTATTTTAACTATTGTCAACTAATGATCTGTGCACCATCTTAATGTAATTTCCCGAATGCCAGCGATTTGCAAGCATGCAGTATCTAGCCTCTTCAGATTGACCAATGCCCACTGAAGCTACCTCTGTGTGTTTTTGTGGTTTGCTAACTTATTCCCTTTCCGTGTTGAGTGGCATCCCAGTTTTATTCATTCATTTGTTACTCACTCTTTCTTACCCAGTTTCATCCGAGTGATAGACATTATGAAAAAAGGCTAATGTCCACACTCAAGTGCAAGTTTTCATGTGGTGATAACTGCCCAACTTCCTTGAGGTAACAGTTTGAGAAGCCCCTGCTGAATTGTATGCCAAGCCTCCTTTTAAGTTTTGAAAGAAACTACAGAACTGTATTTCACATTGAGTCTGCCATCTTGTCTTCTGTTCCTTGTTACTTTCCCCAACAAAGTTTAGCATTTGCTTTCAGAGATATTGAGTGATAATTAATCTTATTTACGTTTTAACATGTGCCAACAGTCTGTTTCTCCCTCACATTGTTCTGGTTTAATTATTAACAATTCTGTTGAAAGTATGCAGCTGGGATACAGTATTATATGACCTCGTGTCTTCCATGTTTTACAATTGTGGAAACAAATACACTGAGAGGTTAAAAAAAATTGGAAGACTTGTGAATTATCTGGTATTGTAACCAGTAGAGATTTTTTCTATACTTAGAGATGCTACCCTTCTCACTGTGTCAAGGCTGTGTATGTTCACAGCACCTTCTTATATTTTTCACAATATGATTTATTGCTTATCTTTGAGATGTTAAAGGCTAAGTCTTCACTGCAGTTAAACTTTGCACACAGGATGTAATTCAGTGTTTCAAAATGAAACCCACATCTTGCTAAGACAACTGCTCATAAGTGCTGCCCACTATTTAAATAGCTGCCTTCACTTGCTTTGTAGCTCAATCAGCTTGCCAAGCTATGCTAGGTCCGAGGCTTAGAAGAAAAACTTCCATTGCGTGCGTGCGTGCGTGCGTGCGTGCGTGTGTGCGTGCATGCGTGCGTGCGCATGTGTGTGTGTGTGTGTGTGTGTGTGTGTGTGTGTGTGTGTGTGTGTGTGTGTTGGGGCAGGGTGGATCATGTACAATTACTTGAAATTTACCCATAGCTTAGAAAAAGCAAAATATCCTATGTGAACATGCTTGGCAAAAGTTTGAGGCTAAGTTACAACCAACATGCTCAAATGTACAGTAAATATACTCTTTGAGAAAGAAGTTAGAAAAAGGTAGCCTAGTGGGTACCTGAGAAACACGTGCCTCCAGGATTCTAGTGTTCCTTTACAAGGATGAGGGTAAGCTCTAAGCAGCTATATGATAAGAGGCTCTACATGATAAAGCTCATCAACTTTAATGTGATTTACTAGCTTTTTTTTCTAATCTCGGAGGTATTTGAATTTTAAAAAGTGATAGCATAGACTGAAACTTCTGTGTCTGTTGACAGCAGAGACAAAGATCCAGGCTTCAGTAAGTCTGAAGTGTCTCAAACCAGAGGTGAAGAGAATATAATCTGGCAATTGACTGAGTAGCTCTCAGAATAGTGCTATGAATTCAGGAGTACTTTTTAGATCATCGTGGGTAATATTTTTTTAAAAAGCAGTATCCTGAGTTTTGTTCTTTATGCAAAATTTAAATTATAGATTCTCTTCTTTCTTTTGTTCCAAAATAGTATATATATATATTAAAAGGCGAGACACATATATGTAATAAATTTTCTCACTTTTATGTTTTTTATGTAGCAAGAAAAGGACTTTCTTTTTGGTGGATAATGAGGAAGGAGGAGAACAAAATATTTCAAAATCTGCAAAGCAAAAAGATCTGTGCAAGCACTTTGACAAAGCCAGCCAGCAGAGAACTGTCCAATTTTAGCAAAATCAGTCTGAAGAATTCTATAGCATTTTCTCAGCATCTTCTGTCTTATCTTGGCTTATTAGCAATAGCCAAAATGTATAGCAATGTGCATCACCACTCGTCCTTTTCTTTTTCTGTTCGTGTGCTCTTGTGTCTCTCCTTTTAATAGCCCATAATCAGGAGAATTGTTTATGCTGAGTTAAGTGAAGATAGCTTCATGCTGGAGGCACCCTGGTGTGTTGCCATGGAAATGCCAGGATCACTGATTCAGTATTAGGATTTTTGGCCACACTATTGAAATGAGCACAGAGACAAGGCAGGTTGAAATTTCTTTAACAGGATTGAAAATAACCTTTGTTAGACTTATGCAAAAGAAATGTTTTTTTTAAAGAATTTAATGCATGCATGCTTGTGCACAACACACACACACACACACACACACACATGTATACAACATTTATAAAAAGCCAGTCACAGATATGTAAAAGTGATATATGGCTTGGAAACAAAGCATATGAAGATTTTTCTTTTGTATTTTTATCAGTTTAACTGTACCTATTGATGGGTGGTATTAATTTTAAGAACATAAAACTCCACAATTTATGTCAGATCGTCCTTTACATGTGATGCTGCAGATTTATAACACAACTACCACAGTTTCCGCCCTCGGTTATTTAACTGAACACTAATCAAGACACTGTCCTAAGGGGCTCTACAATTGTGGTTAAGAATTCTGATCTACAGATCCTAAAATAATAATTTAAAACATTATCTTGTGTTACCCAGTTAGGTTCACTCTAATCACAGGTCTTTAAAAGCAGGGCTGGGATGTAGTTCAATTGGTACAGTGCTTGTTTAGCATGCAGAAAGTCTTGGCTCCTGTCTCTGCCACTGTATTAAAACAGTCACAACAATGCTTTCCTGCTTGTGCTCCCCACTCTAAGGAGGATCAGAAGTTCAATGTCATTCTCAGCTAGAGAGGGAATTTGAGGTCAGACTGGGCTGCATACGACCTGTCTTAAAAAAATCAACCAAAGCAAGCAACCAAGCAAACAAACAAACAAACACAAATAACCAGGAAAGGAAGGCAGGATATTCCAGAACCATAATGAAGAAGACATCAGAGAGAATCAAAGAATGAGAAACACTTGACTCCAGGTTATGTGAGTGCCAGCAGGCTCGGGGAACTGAGAAGAACATCCTGCCACAGTTGGCAACTTAGCAGGTGCTGCTGTATGGCTGCGTGGCTCTGCATTCTGGGAACAACATTCACAAACCTGGAGACAGAATCCCTTGAAGAGCATCCAGGAATTATTACGGACCAGTCCATACCTTGATTTGAGCCTGTGGAGTCTGAAGAACTATAGGGTTTCTGACTTAGAGAATTCCACCTAATATAGTTTGATGCTTTTAACAGTTCAAGTGCAACAGTTTTTGAGACATCAAGAAGACAGTCATGTCTTCTCTTTTCTCACTTGCTATGCTTGTCCTACTGTGCTGATATCATCTACCTCTTTCCTTATCCATGTTCTTAGTTCTCCTCCTTTCTGAAATCAGAGAAATAGAAGAAAAGGCTATGTTAGAGTCCTATTCTGTTCTTGCCTTTCACAAAGGACCCATTTCCTCCCAAATTGCAATTCTAAGGTGTGGCTGGAAGGCTTTCAGTGGGTCACTGAGGACCAGAAGGGCTTTGGAAAACATGATAGGAACCAAGTCTGTGTATGGAACTGGGGTAACTCATGGGCCTTGTGTAGATGTGTCTTTCATGTCATGGTCAGAAATTTGATTTTGTTTTACCTGTACTTAGAATTTAAGACGACAAGGCAAAGAATGTTTGAAAGCTACCTGAAGGTCAGGGGTAGTGATTCTAGGGTGAGAAACTGGTGGTTTGTGGCCAGGATGCTGAGAAGGACATTATATGTGATACACGGAGGGTGCACCTCACAGAGAAGATTCTCTTGTACATGAAGCAGTCCAATCAGGCTTTTGAGGCTATCAGTGCTCATCTTTTATTGCTAGCTTGATATACAGAATGTCACTTCTTGTCGCAATATATGGTGCCACTCAAGTGAGGACACACTCCCTGTCATCCTGATGCAGACCTTCTGTAATTGGCTCCACATATGTGCTTTCCTCAGCCTTCTAAGTGGTGACTCTTATTCCCACGGTGCTTCCAAGGTTCTAAAGCAAAAAGACTCATTGCACACAGCTTCACGGTGACGGCAGCTCTATGCAGAGAACACTAAGAATCATGTTGTCCATGTTTCATTAAGTTTTTCAACATGGGCTAAGGCTTTTCACCATTGCAGGGATCTTAGAACTTAAAAAAATTGAAACAGGTTTATCTGTTTCATAGCAGAAGGCATTCATTCCTCTTTGGGTTTGTCTTTATTTTCCTGCATACTTTATTCTGAAAACTTGAGGTCTGCAAAATGCTTTCAGTTATCCTGGAGTCTCGGAAGGATTGCATTACTAAATGAATGAGCAAACTAACATTTGGACACTAAACTACAGTGCCTTAGAGGGCTATGCTGAAGACCTATAAGATAGAGAGCCATACATCTTAGAAGAAAGCTTCCGCAAGCACTTGGAAGCTTGATTTTCATGTATATAGAAGAGAGTGATGCTTTCATATTGATTTTATCTGAACATAAGATCTTAAATAGGCTTGGGTATTTACTAGAAATGTACAGAAATGTTAGAGTGTATTTATTGGAAAGATCAGAGAAAAGTGAACGGTTGAAAGGATCAAAGAGCACAGCTGTAATCAGGATGGGGGATCCTTCAAAATAACTTTTGGCCTTTTGAGGCTACTTATCTGTGATTCTATGAGGAATGGGTTAGATAATAGCTTAGACAAAATATGTTTTTATAAATTAAAACATATATTTGACTTTCCTACCAGTTCAGTTTTAGTGAAAGTATAATATGTAATTAAAAGTTGCAGTGATTTTCCTGAAATTGCATCTGAATTTTAGTGTGGGTATAAAGGAAAAATTATGAGCAGAACTCAAAGGCAATTGAAATGTATGAGTTTCCATTGTTTATTGTATCTAGGCTGAGCTTAAGGATTAGTGTTGTAATTGATTATAATCAAGAATTATCACCTCCAAATCAACTATCCAATATTGCAACCAGAATAAATTTTTGGGTAAATGTAAGTAATTCAGGAAATATTTCTAGGAGCTTTTTAAACACTGCATCCCTAATCAGCAGGTGAAACTTAATAGCACGTGTATTAATCAGAAACTAATAAGGTAAAAATTGCTTCCTCTGTAGATGCAGAAAGAACATCTCATTTGCATTACCTTTTTTAGAGGCAAAAATCACTCAGAGTTGTTAATGAATTCCTAGAGGGTGTACGAGAGGAGAGATGATACATGTGTTTAAGGATCAGAGACAATTGACAGAAAAGTGTGTCTGTTGTATTTAAGAGGATTACTGTTGTTGCTTGTTGTTTAAGATGCATGATTCTCATAACCACCCACACAATCCAACTTCAGTTGTTGACTAATCATCCTTGTTTAAACAAGTGACTGTCTGTTTATGCACCACTCACTTGCCTTGCACCCCTGGAAAACCTACTATTTGATAATGAAAGGAACTTACCCATATTTCTTCTAGGTCTTGGTAGACCATCAAGGTTTGTTCTTATCATGGTTAGCATAGTGGCTACTAGACTTGTTGACCTGGAACAGATGTCTCTGAAGAGACAGGTAACACGAGAAGTGGCTTGCTGACTTTCCTAAGGACTGAACAGTGAGCATTTATTTACTTGTTCTTAGAAGCAAGCATTGGAGTAGCCAAATTTCTCAAAAATGAAAAAAAGTGTGTGTGTGTGTGTGTGTGTGTGTGTGTGTGTGTGTGTGTGTGTGTGTGTGTGTGTTGGGGAGACCACAGAAAGATCCAGAAAAATATAGAAAAAAGTTTATCATGAAAAGTTAATTTGTAACTTTGGGGTGAGAATTACTACACAGTCTGCCACTTGGAGACCCAGAAGACCCAGAGATATGTCATTCTGGTTTAAGTCCAGAGATTTATGAAAGAGGAGGCCCATTGTCCCAGCTTCCAGAAGGAGAGAATCCATTCCTCCTCTTAGTCTCAGTACTCAGTACTGAGCCTTAGTACTAGCCTCAACTGTGTGATGCCCACTCACACTGGGGAGCATCCTATTTGCTTATCCCTCTACTCAAATATTCGCCTCTTCCTAGAGTGCTCAGAGATATTCTTGGAAGCAGTGTTTCACCAGTGAATCTCTGTCTTAGTTAGGGAGAGACACAAACTGAATCGTGTCAGCCATATGTGAGGATATTCTGTGCTATGTTGCTGCAGCATTCCAAGCAGTGTGAGTTGATGGGATGGTGGTTTGCTACCTCCAGTAAAATACATCTCTCTAAAAGACAAGCGATGTTGTAGTAAATCTCCAACCCTAATAAGCCATGCAAGGAAGACACAACTCAGTTGGATATTTATAAGCTGCAAGCCTATCTTGGGCAGATCTGCCTCTACCCCACTTTCTTTCCCAGCTATGAAATTCCTACTGTTTGCAATTTCTCCAGGCTGTGTACTTCTGCTTCATCTTCCTTCCAATAACTCTCCCTCTGTCCATCTCCATTCCCAGTCTCCTCCTCCCCCTCCTCTTCCTGTCTTGGCCAGAAAACCAGCCTCCTCATTTTAGTGCAGCGATTGGCTATTTGTCTTCTTTCTTAGACAAACAACTAATTTAGGGAAATTCCTCTACAAGTGAAAACATGTCCACAGTTTCTAAATCTTTTGATATTTGTACTATCTGTTTTTTTCCCCTTTGGAACTTGCAATTTACTTTGACATTGTTTCTTACCCTCACACTACAGGACGTAAGAATAATATGAGTTTACATAAGTAAATTCATATGTACATAACACATTCATTTTGTAATGCATTGAACAAACAGTAGAGGGAAGGAGGTTAGCCTAATTCTGGGTTTGATCCCCAGGATCCATAGTAGGAGGGAAAAAAAACAACTTCTGAAAGTTGTTCTCTGTTCTCTGATCATCTCATGAGTGCATGGTTGTATACATATGCACTCATGCCCACGTACACATACACACACACAACACACACACACACACACACACACACACACACATTCACATGCTCACTAAAGTAAAATAAAATGAATACAATAAACTATTTTGAAGAGTTCAAAGAAACTTGTTTTAATCATGGGCTATTTAAGATTTTTGTAAGGTAAAACCAATTTTAATTAAATTTAAAAATAGCATAAAGAAATTTAATATTATGAATTGAAGAATTTAAAGACATTAGCCATCTACTTTTTCTAATGATCGTGATAATAGATCAATTTTATTTGCAGGTGGTTAAAGAATGTTGGTGCTTTTAATAGTGCTATCCAGTCAGTCATAAACTAAAGTATTATTTTATTATTTTAAACGATATCACAAACAGTGATATCACGTCATTTAATGAATCACATCATTCTAAACCCGAGGTTTGTGCAGACAAATGTGCTGAGTTGGAGACCTCATTGACAATGAGGCACTGACTGGGTAGACTGAGGTTCTGAGTGACTCCTGTCAAAATAGTTACCTAATCTTTCTTTCTCTTAATTTTTCCCATTTCTACAGTTTTTAGTATAAAACTGTAGAAGCACTAGGATGTGGAAAGACAAAAATCCAAGTTGAAGAAAATTTAGAATTAAATTTCTTATTTAATTTGTCTGTAACTTCAATTAAAAACATCATATATACTTTTGAACACCAGATGGCAGTAAAAGCCTATGATGAAAATTTATGATTCATCAAACAGTAGTGATAATTTTATGAACCTCACAATGATTACCTTTGGAACATTTTTTACACACGTCAAATTATTTAACTTTCTCCTATTCATGCTATGTTCAAATAGGTAACAAGAATCAACTATAGAAATTCTCAACTCATAATTGGATGTTAACTGAAGTGGCCTATAGATATTGCTATATTTCAGTTTTCTTCAGCACACAAAGCTACTCTCCTCTGAGTTCCTGCAGAAGAAATATCCCATCAATTGTGGTAATGGGCAGATCTTATCTATTTGATAATTGTCTTAGTTAGGGTTTTACTGCTGTGAAACCTTGACCAAGGCAACTCTTATATGGACAACATTTATTTGGGGCTGGCTTACAGGTTCAGAGGTTCAGTCTGTTATCATCAAGGCATTGGCAGTATCCAGGCAGGCATGGTGCAAGAGGAGCTGAGAGTTCTACATCTTCATCTGAAGGCTGCTAGAAGAAGACTGGCCCCCATGTGATTAGGAGGAGGTCTCATTTCCCACCTCCACAGTGTTAGAGTTTCTCCAAAAAGGTCACTCATCCTAACAGTTCTACTCCTCAAGCAAAGCATATTCAAAACACCACAATAGTGACTAGTCATAGGCACCACTCCAATTCACCTTGGGAAAATATTTGAATTCTTAACAGTTAATTCTTCCTTTGATGAACACAGCATAAAATTTATATCAGTGGCAGAAAATAACAGTGACAAATTGGTTATCATTCTAAGGAAAACTTCAAATTAGTTATTGCCAAGGATAACTTGAAATGGCCTGAAACCTTTACAATGTATAGATTTACCTGAATGTGTCAATGATATGAACAATTTACTATTATTAATAATGTTTCTCAGAGCTAAAAGAAATGTTCTTCTCTATCAACAACAAATTTTCATCAGCTTAGAGGAAAGGCTGAGTTAAATTTCTTGTCCTGTGGAAACCTGTGTGAGGATACCAGGAATTCAATCCAAGCACCGAGAAACACTTTGTGATTCTTGTGAATTTTTTTCAGTATTCATCCGATTTTATTTGAATTAGTTTGATTCATTTTTATTTCTTCTCTCCTTCCAAATTTGAATGCATTTGTACAAATAGGTTTATATTTCTCTGTAAGGCAGTAACTCACTATATAGCTCTGACCTGGGGATCTCCATGTAGAGGCCTAAGCAAGATTGAGGCCTATATCTATCTTTGTAGTATGGGATTAAAGGCATGTATCACCATGTAAAGCCTTTTCTTTAATAGGGCCCAAAACAAAATAAAACAAAACAAAATTCTTTCTAAAGTTCTACCCATACCCATCTTCATCTACCTATTCAAACTGCTAAGTCCTACTAAGTTTTATTTATTTATTTATTTATTTATTTATTTATTTATTTATTTATTTATTTATTTATTTATTTTACTTTCTGACTTTATAAGTAAGCTATTTTACCTTCCTATATTACCCATAGCTTTTGGTGTTTTGTTACAAAGTACTACTTTTGATGTTGCTGCTGTTGCTGCTGCTGCTGTTGTTGTTGTTGTTGCTGTCTGTTTTGAAGCTCATTCTGTATTGCTTTTCTTTTTTCTTTTCTTAACTTTTTGTTGATACTCGTGAATTTCACATCATGCTCCCCACTCCCACTCATCTCCCATGCTTCATATCTGCCCGCCACCCTTGCAAATTCTTCCCCACAAAAGAAAAGAAAGAATAAAGTTAAAAAAATAAAAGTAAAATAAAATAAAAACATGCCACAGTGGAGAGTGTAGTGTGTCCCAGTGGGTCCCATAGTATACCTTTTGCTCAAATAGCTTTACTTGCAAATGTTTATTGCAGTGAGTTATTGGTCTGATTCAAGGCTTATGACTTCTGCTACACTATCAATACTGGATCCTCACCTGGACTCCTCACATGTATCCTGTTGTTACCCTGTGTTGTGCAGATCCTGTCCCTTTGGATCTTTAGGACTGGTCCCTTCATGCACTCCAGTAGTTTATAGATGCAGAAGATGTTAGGATGGGTCAACTCAAAGCCCTAGATCTGGATCAGGGTGGTTTTCCTTTGTCTGTTCTACTGGGGCCAGCTCTCCTGCTTTGTCCAAGGGTAAGGCCATTTCACCAGCCTTCTGCAGGTGTGTCTGTGTGGGAAGAAGTCATCTTTCTTTTTTCTTTTTTCTTGGATATTTTTTATTTACATTTCAAATATTATTCCCTTTCCTGGTTTCCCATCCATAACCTCCCTATCCCATCCCCATCCCCTTCTTCTATAAGTGTGTTATCCCTCCCCAACCAACCCCCCTCCCCACCACTCTGCCTTGACATTCCTCAATAACTGGAACAAAGGGTTCTTCTCATTGGTGCCCAACAAGGCCATCCTCTCTACATATGCAGCTAGAGCCATGGGTCTGTCCATGTGTAGTCTTTGGGTAGTGTTAGTCCCTGGGAGCACTGGTTGGTTGGTATTGTTCTTATGGGGTTGGAAGCCCCTTCAGCTCCTTCAATCCTTTCTCTAATTCCTCCAATAGGAACCCCATTTTCAGTTCAATAGTTTGCTGCTAGCATTCTCCTCTGTATTTGTCAAGCTTTGGCTTAGCATCTCAGGAGATGGCTATATCAGGCTCCTGTCAGCATGCATTTCTTGGTTTTATCAATATTATCTAGTTTTAGTGGCTGTATGTATATGGGCTGAATCCTCAGGTGAGGCAGGCTCTGAGTGGCCATTCCTTCAGTTTCTGCTCCAAAATTTGTCTCTATATCCCCTTCTATGAGTATTTTTGTTTCCCCTTTTAAGAAGGACTGAAGCATCCTCATTTTGGTCATCCTTCTTCTTGAGCTTCATGGTCTGTGGATTGTATGTGGAGTAATTTGAGCTTTTCAGCTAATATGCACATATCAGTGACTGTATACCATGTGTGTTTTTCTGTGATTGGGTTACCTCACTCAGGATGATATTTTCTAGTTCAATCCATTTGCCTATGAATTTCATGAAGTCATTGTTTTTGATAGCTGAATACTAATGCATTGTGTAGATGTACCCACGTTTTCTGTATCCATTCCTATGTTGAGAGAAATCTGGGTTCTTTCCAGCTTCTGGCTATTATAAATAAGTCTGCTATGAACATAGTGGAGCATGTGTCTTTGTTGTATGTTGGACCATCTTTTGGGCTTATGCCCAGGAGTGGTATAGCTGGGTCTTCAGGTAGTGCAATGTCCAATTTTCTGAGGAATCTCCAGACTGATTTCCCAAGTGGTTGTACCTGCTTGTAATCCCACCAACAATAGAGGAGTATTTCCACATACTCGCCAGCATTTCTTGACACCTGAGTTTGTGATCTTAGAACCTTTCTTTAGGTGCTTTTCAGCCATTCAATATTCCTCAGCTGAGAATTCTTTGTTCAGCTCTGTACCCCATTTTTAATAGGGTTATTTTGCTCTCAGAAGTCTAATTTCTTGACTTCTTTGTATATATTGGGTATTAGCCCTCTATCAGATGTAGGATTGGTAAAGATCTTTTCCCAATATATTGGTTGCCGTTTTGTCCTAATGACAGTGTCCTGTGTCCTACAGAAGCTTTGCAGTTTTATGAAGTTCCATTTGTCAATTCTTGATTTCAGAGCATAAGCCATCAGTGTTTTGTTCAGGAAGTCATCTTTCTGCATCCATGCTGCCATTCAGCAGACAAGGAAGAGGACCAGTTATCAGGACCAGATGTCTCTTTTTCACACACACTACCAGAGTCATTTCTTCCAAGCTGCCCAGGCAACGGGCAGAGCCAGCTCAACATAATTCTTGGCCATCAATAAGGCTATAGATGGCAGCCCAGACCAGGGACAGCCACATCGCCTTTGGTTTATAATATGGGCCTCAGGCATCTACACAGTCCTTCGTTGAACTTGGACCACTGATTCAGTGGTCCCTATGGTAACATCAGTCATTCAGATCAGTTTGCCCTTCCAATCTCCACCATGTGTCAGCATGACCCCAGACAGCAACATGGTCTCAGGAAGCAGCCAAAGCCCTGACATCTCTAACCCTACCCTGTGTCATTATGGTCCAGACATCACCCATGGACTCGGGTGAATGCAAAGCATCCTCATAGCCACCTGTTCCTCACTGTTGTAGCTTCCAGCTCCATCTTTCTCCACAGCGTGTAAACCACTCAGCTTCACTTTCTCTCTCCTCTATCCACCATGTACTCCATCTTTCCCATCTTTCTATTACATATTTGCTCATTGTAGTTGCAACAGCTACAGTGACTGGGCAGGTTCTTGCTTGTCTTTCTTCTAACCACCATGTGACTTTTCTGTTTTGACTGAACTCAAGCAATGGTAACTTTAAATTTTTGACACTTCTGTTTCTAGCTCCCAAGTGCTAAAATTACATATGCCACCAGAATCAGCTTTCCATGCTGTGGACTAGTTTGAGACACATTGATGTTAGTTTTACAAAGATCAGATAGAATTAAGCAGAGACTCGAGCAAGCCTGGCTTTTCTTCTTAATTTGGGAAAAATTGGTTTGGTTTTAACCTCATTACTTGCCATATATCTATTTAAGTTGTTTATATTGTCTTAGTTTAATTTTGGGAGAGCAAACAGCCACAGATAGATCCATTTTTACTAGAGTTTGTTAACTTACAAGGTTGGAGTTATTTTCTGCCTATGAATTTCATTGTTTTTAATAGCTGAATAGTACTTCATTGTGTAAATGTACCACATTTCTTGTATCCATTCCTCTGTTGAGAGACATCTGGGTTTTTTTCCAGCTTCTGGCTATTATAAATAAGGTTGTGATGAACACAGTGGAGCATGTGTCCTTGTTATATGTTGGGGCATCTTGTGGGTATATGTCCAGGAGAGATAAAGCTGGGTCCTCAGGTAGTAATATGTCCAATTTTCTGAGGAACCTCCAGACTGATTTCCCAAGTGGTTGTACCAGTCTGCAATCCCACCAACAATGGAGGAGTGTTCCTCTACTCCACATCCTCACCAGCATCTGTTGTCACCTGAGTTTTTGATCTTAGCCATTCTGATTGGTGTGAGGTGGGATCACTGGGTTGTTTTGATTTGCATTTCCCTGATGACTAAGGATGTTGAACATTTCTTTAGGTGTTTCTCAGCCATTCGATATTCCTTAGTTGAGAATTATTTGTTTAGTTCTGTACACCATTTTTAATAGGGTTATTTGACTCTCTGGAGTCTAACTTCTTGACTTCTTTGTATATATTGGATATTAGCCCTCTATCGGACATAGGATTGGTAAAGATCTTTGCCCAATCTGTTGGTTGCCATTTTGTCCTAATGCCCTTTATTCTAATGTCCTTTGCCTTACAGAAGCTTGGCAGTTTTATGAGGTTCCATTTGTCAATCTTGATCTTAGAGCATAAGCCATTGGTATTCTGTTCAGGAAGTTTTCTCCAGTGCCTATGTGATTGAGGCTCATCCCCACTTTTTCTTTTAATATATCTAATTATATATAATTTAATATTTAATTACTATCTAATTAAATATAATTTAATATTTATAATATAGTGTAACTGGTTTTATGTGGAGGTCCTTGATCCCATTTGAACTTAAGCTTTGTACAAGGCAATAAGAATGGATCAATTGACATTCTTCTACATGGTGACTACAAACACCATTTGTTGAAAATGCTATTTTTTCCCCCACCGGATGCTTTTAGCACCTTTGTCAAAATCAAGTGACCATAGGTGTGTAGATCATTCCTGGGTCTTCAGTTCTATTCCACTAATGTACCTGTCTGTCTCTGTACCATACAGCTTTTATCACTATTGATCTGAAATACAGCTTAAGGTAAGGGATGGTGATTCTCCCAGAATTTCTCATATTGTTGAGCATAGTTTTTGCTATCCTAAGTTTTTTGTTATTCCAAATGAATTTGCAAATTGATCTTTCTAACTCTATGAAGACTTGGGTTGGAATTTTAATGGGGATTGCATTGAATCTGTAAATTACTTTTGGCAAGATGCCCTTTTTTTTTCAGTATTAATTCTGCCAATCCTGGAGCATGGGAGAACCTTCCACCTTCTCAGATCTTCTTCAGTTTCTTCAGAGACTTGAAGTTCTTGTCATACAGATCTTTCACTTGCTTGGAGAGAGTCACACAGAGGTATCATATTATTTGAGACTAGTGTGCAGGGTGTCATTTCAGTAATTTCCTTCTGACCCTGCTTATCCTTAGAGTAGTGGAAGACTACTGATTTGTTTAAGTTAATTTTATATCCAGCTACTTTGCTGAAGTTGTTCATCAGGTTTAGGAATTCTCTCATGGAATTTTTAGGATCACTTAAGTATACTATCATACCATGGGCAAATTGTGATAGTTTGATTTCTTCCTTTCCAATTTGTATCCCTTTGAACTCCTTTTGTTGTCTGATTGCTCTGACTAGAACTTTGAGTAGTATATTGAATAAGTAGGGAGAGAAAGGGGAGCCTTGTCTAGTCCCTGATTTTAGTGGGATTGCTTCAAGTTTCTCTCCATTTAGTTTGATGTTGGCAACTGGTTTGTTGTATATTGCTTTTACTATGCCTTGGTTTGGGCCTTGAATTCCTGATCTTTCCAAGACTCTTAACATGAAAGGGTGTTGAATTTTGTCAAATGCTTTCTCAGCATCTAATGAGATGATCAGGTGTTTTTTTTCCTTTGAGTTTGTTTACATAGTGAATTAGATTGATGGATTTTCATATATTGAAGCATCCCTGCATCCTTGGTATGACACCTACTTGAACATGATGGAGGATTGTTTTGATGTGTTCTTGGATTCTATTTGTGAGAATTTTATTGAGTATTTTTCGTCAAAATTCATAAGGGAAATTGATCTGAAGTCCTCTTTTTTTTTTTTTTTTTTTTTTTTCGGAGCTGGGGACCAACCCAGGGCCGTGGGCTTTAGGCAAGCGCTCTACCACTGAGCTAAATCCCCAACCCCTGAAGTCCTCTTTCTTTATTGGGTCTTTGTGTGGTTTATGTATAAGAGTAATTGTGGCTTCATAGAAAGAATTTGGTACTGCTATGTCTTTTTCAATTTTGTGGAATAGTTTGGACAATATTGGTATGAGGTCTTCTATGAAGGGCTGATAGAATTCTGCACTAAATCCATCTGTTCCTGGGCTTTTTTTGGTTGGAAGACTTTTAATGACTGCTTCTATTTCTTTAGGGGTTATGGGATTGTTTAGATGATTCATTTGATCATGATTTATCTTTGGTACCTGGTATCTTTCTAGAAAATTGTCCATTTTCTCCAGATTTTCCAGTTCTGTTGAATATAAGCTTTTGTATGAAGGTGATGATTTTTTAAATTTTCTTACTTTCTATTGTTATGTCTTTCTTTTCAATTCTGATTTTTTAATTTGCATATTCTCTTTGTGCCTTCTGACTAGTCTGGCTAAGGGTTTATCTATCTTGTTGTTTTTCTCAAAGAACCAGCTTTTGGTTTTGTTGATGCTTTGTTTAGTTCTTTTTGTTTCTACTTGGTTGATTTCAGCCCTGAGTTTGATTATTTCCAGCTGTCTATCCTTCTTGGGTGTATTTGCTTCCTTTTGTACTAGAGCTTTTAGGTGTACTGTCAAGCTGCTTGTGTATGCTCTCCTCAGTTTCCTTTTGGAGGCCCCCAGAGGTATTAGTTTTCCTCTTAGCACTGCATTTATTGTGTCCCATAAGTTTGGGTATGTTGTGCCTTCATTTTCATTAAATTCTAAAAAGTCTTTAATTTCTTTCCTTATTCTTTTCTTGACCAAGTTATCACTGAATGGAGTTTTGTTCAGCTTCTATGTATATGTGGACTTTCTGTTGTTTTTGTTATTATTGAAGACTGGCCTTAGTCCTTTGTGATCTGATAGGATGCATGGGATTATTTCAACCTTCTTCTATCTGTTGAGTCCTGTTTTGTGACCAATTTTATGGTCAATTTTAGACAAGGTATCCTGAGGTGCTGAGAAGAAAGTATATTCTTTTGTTTTAGGATGAAATGTTCTAGAGATTTTTGTTAAATCCATTTGGTTCATAACTTCTGTTATTTTCTCTGTGTCTCTGTTTAGTTCTTGTTTCCATGCTTAATTTCTCTTTCCATTGTTGAGAGTGTGGTGTGAAGTCTCACACTATTATTGTGTGAGGTGCAATGTGTTCTTTGATCTTTAGTAAGGTTTCTTTTATGAATGTAGGTGCCTTTGGAGTATAAATATTCAGCATCGAGAGTTCATCTTGGTGGATTCTTGATGAATATGGTGTGTCCGTCATTATCTTTTGGTTGAAAGTCTATTTTGTTCTATATTTGAATGACTACTCTAGCTTGTTTCTTGGGACCATTTGCTTGGAAAATTGTTTCCCAGCCTTTTACTCTGAGGTAGTGTCTGTCTTTTTCACTGGGGTATGTTTGCTGTATGCAGCAAAATGCTGGGTCCTCTTTCCATATCCAGTCTGTTAGTCTATGTCTTTTTATGGGGGGAATTGAGTTCATTGATGTTAAAAGATATTAAAAATAGTGACTGTTGTTTCATGTTATCTTTGTTGTTAGAGATGGAATTATGTTTGTATGGCTATCTTCTTTTGGGTTTGTTGGAAGGAGATTACTTTCTTGCTTTTTCTAGGGTGTAGTTTTCCTCTTTGTGTTGGAGTTTTCCATCTATTATCCTTTGTAGGGCTGAAATTGTGCAAAGATATTGTGTAAATGTGGTTTTGTCATTGAATATCTTGGTTTCTTCATCTATGTTAATTGAGAGTTTTGCTGGATATAGTAGCGTGTGCTGGCATTTGTGTTCACTTAGGGTCTGTATGACATCTGCCCAGGATTTTCTGGCTTTCATAGTCTTTGGTGAGAAGTCTGGTATAAATCTGATAGGTCTGCCTTTATATGTTACTTGACCTTTTTCCTTTACTGCTTTTAATATTCTTTCTTTGTTCTGTGCATTTAGTGTTTTGACTATTATGTGATGGGAAGGAAGAATTTCTTTTCTGGTCTAATCTATTTGGAGTTTCATAGGGTTCTTTTATGATTATTGCCATACCTTTTTTAAGTTAGGGAAGTTTTCTTCTATAATTTTGTTGCATATATTTTCTGGCTCTTTAAGTTGGGAATCTGGGTTCTCTTCTATACCTATTATCCTTAAGTTTGATCTTCTTATTGTGTCCTTGATTTCCTGTATGTTTTGGGTTATGAGTTTTTTGAGTTTTACATTATCTTTTATGGTTGTGTCAATGTTTTCTATGGTATCTTCTGCCTCTGAGATGCTCTCTTCTCTCTCTCTTGTATTCTGTTGGTGATCATTGTGTCTATGATTCCTGACCTCTTTCACAGGGTTTCTTTCTCCAAGGTGTCTCCCTTTACAATTTCTTTATTTTTTTTTTCATTTTAAATCCTAGATTGTTTTGTTCAATTCCTTCACCTGTTTGTGTTTTCTGAAAGTTCTTTAAGGGATTTTTGTGTTTCCTCTTCAAGGGCTTCCCCTTGTTTATCTGTGTTTTCCTGTATTTCTTTAAGGGAGTTATTTACGTTTTTCATAAAATCTTCTATCATCATAATGAGTTGTGATTTTTAAATCCAAATCTTGCTTTTCCAGTGTGTTTGGATATCCAGTATTGGCTTTGGTAGGGTAACTGGGCTCTGATGATGCCAAGTAGTCTTGGTGTCTGTTGCTTAGGTTTCTGTGCTTGGCTCTTGCCATCAGGTTGTCTCTGGTGTTAGCTGGAATTGTTGTCTCTGACAGTGGCTTAACCCTCCTGTAAGCCTGTCTGTCGGCACTCCTGGAGACCGGTCTTCTCTCAGTGGCATCTGGGTACTGTGGGATTTGGGCAGCTCCTGGAACAGGCAGAAACTGGAAGTGTCCTGTCCCAGACTGCTCCTGTGTTCCTGTGTCCTGAGGGCTCGAGGCAGGTCCCTCAAAGCAGAAGTGGTGGTCTTACCTTTCCTTTCAGGTGTGTCAGGTGACTGGCTGTCAGCTCTGGGTGCACACAGAGACTGGAAGGATCCTACCTTGACTACTCCTAGTTTCCTATGTCAAGAGGGATTGAGGTGGGTTTCTCTTGGGCTAGAAATGTGAGCAGAATGGTGGGCTCCCCTGAGCTCTCACAATTTTCCACACTTCTGAAAGTCAAGCTCCCTCCCTCATGGGATTTGTGTACAGAAATGTGTGGGACAAGGTCAGGTCTGGGTGCAGGCAGAAATTGGAGGTGTCCTGCCTTTGACTGCTCCTAGGTTCCTGTGTCCAGAAGGCACTGTGCAGGTTCCTCTTGGGCCAAGGATGTGCGCAGAAGTGGTGGTCTCCACTGAGCTCTCAGTATTATCTGTACTTCTGAGAGTCCATCTCTCTCACGGGATTTGGGTACAGCGTGCTGTGGTACCGTGCCAGCTCTGGGTGCAGGCAGAAACCAGAAGGGTCCTGTCCTAGTCTACTCCTGGGTTTGGTTGTCCTGAGTGCTCCAGGCAGGTCCCTCAGAGCAGAAGTGTTGGCCTTACCTCTGTTCTCAGGTGTTAGTGCTCCTAGTGACTCTATATTAATAAATCTCACACTTGCTTTTATCGTGTGCTCTGGTTCTGGTATGTTGTGTTTTATTTTCATTTGATTCTTGGAACTTATATTTCTGTCTTCATGTCTTTGATGACCCACTCCTTCATTAGTTTACTGCTCAATTTCTATGATTTTGGGTATCTCTTATAGTTTCCTTTGCTATTAACTCCCCACTTTAATCCATGGTGATTAGATAGGATGAATGGAGTCTTTCAGATTCCTTGTATTTGTTATGACTTGCACTGGGGACTGATACACAGCATACTTTGCATGTGATGCTTCATGTACTGAGAAGAATGTACTCCCTACAGTGTTTAGATGGAATATTTTTAGTTGCCTGTAAAATTACTTCATTTACAATTTCACTCAATCCTGGTTTATTGTTTCTTTGTTTGTCTAGATGACATTTTTGTCAGAATGAAGGATTCTAGTCACCCACTCTTACTGTGCTGAGGTCATTCTGTGCTTTTATATCTGGTAGTGTTTGTTTTATAAAATTGGATGCTCTGATGTTTGACACATGTATAAGATGATTAAAATGTCCTCATAATAAATGTTCATCTCATGTGTAAGATAATGACAATTACCCCTTCTGACTAATGTAAGGTGAGGTCTAGTTTGTCAAAGTTAGCGTTGCTGCCAACATGCCTGATGGCTAGTTCCACTCGCTGTGTGCTTTTTCACACTTTGAGTCTGTTCTCTTTTTCAATGAGATTTATTTCTTTTATAGGCAACAAATAGATGGATCCTTTAAAAAATAATTGAATGGTGGCAGTAAGTAAGCTTTCCCAAAATGTACAAGCCGCAATCCCTGAAACCTGGGAATAGGTTATCTTCCATAGCAAGAGGAACTCTGGCTATCAGTAAGCATCTTGAGATGGCAATCTTTCAGGGGTTGGGGATTTAGCTCAGTGGTAGAGCACTTGCCTAGCAAGCGCAAGGCCTTGGGTTCAGTCCCCAGCTCTGAAAAAAAAAAAAAAAAAAAAAAAAAAAAAAAAAAAAAAAAGATGGCAATCTTTCTCTGGATTATTGAAGGTCATCAGGAGAGACAAGAGTTAGCAGGATGATCAGAGCCAAAGAAGCATGGCCATGATAGTACACAGCAGAGAGTTAGAGCTATGGGAAGATGGACGAAGAGAATACAATCTATGGAGTGTAGGCAGCCTCTGGAGTTGGAAGAGGCAAAGACATGGTGTCTCTTTTTCTGTACCTTAGAAGGAATGTAAGTTACCCTGCTGACACTCTCATTTTACCACAGTAAAGGACATTTCAGACTTCTGACTAACAGAATGGCATGGGAAATTTGAGGTTTTTTTTTAAACCAATCAGATGTAGCAATTTGATATCACAACAAGAAATGATCATATTAATTCATATCTAAAATTACAGTATGAGGACCATATTAACTGCTATACTTTTAGATTTTTCTTTGCATATATCTCATCGATTGAAGCAAGAATGAACAAAAGTTGTGACCATATAAGTAATACATAATGCATACATGAAATTGTTGACTCTTCTGGATAAAGTATAACAAAAACTTAAGTAGCACAAATACCTTTGTTTTGCTTTTTTGTGGAAATATAATTTACTTTTTTATTTATGAAATAGAAATTCCTGGTACCTACTTGTTGAGAGTCAAGATGAGGTAATATCATTCTATTTTATAGGAACATTGGAAAATGGTAAGGGAATAATTTAGTTTTCTTCTAGACGTCTCCTATAAATAGACCCACAGGAACAAATGACATTTTGTGATGTTATTCAGTCATGCCTTTCAGAATGTATGACACTGGCAATAATGGCTTAGCAAGACCTGGCTCACTGTGACCATGTTCTTTAGATTTTAACTTAACATTGCTCTCCATGTTTTAAATGTCAAACATGACGAAAGAGGAATGCTGGAGAGAAGGTGTGAACATTGTATCACAAGTGCCTTGTTTTTCTTTAGAGTAGACCACAGGAACGACACACACTGAATCTTAATTCCCTTCATTTCATCCTGAAGAGAGACAGAAAGCCATGTTGGGGACAGATAGAATCACAATGAAGTTGGGCAGGATCTTCTCCTAAAATATTTTCTTTGCCCAACAGCTCTCATTTTCCTGTCTTAAATGAATGCCCTCATGGGAGGTTGGGTTGAAGGAAGGGAGTAGATGGAGGAAAAGATGTTCCCAGGACACATAAGGCTTGAAGTTGGTGATTATCTAGAATATCATGTGACACATCAGGTATTAAGTAATATTTTCCTGCATCAAGAGAGTGTTGGAAAACAGAAAAGAATAGAAGGGGAATTTGTGTGTTGTTGTAAAATTATATTAAAAGGCTGTCTTTTACCGCCTCTAGATCCTGCACTGTGGTGGTCCAGTGTCTCTAGCTGCTGCACACTCTCTTAAACTTGAATTGCTACGTGAAAGAGCACACAACACAATAACCTCTGGTCCAATTGATAAGATATAATTGCCCATCTAGACATACAAAGCACTATACACATCCATCCCTTAAGAATATTCATAACAACCTGTAAATACACAGAGTGGAATTGTAACGTCAGCCTCCATGTTCTCCCCTTAGCTTCTCTGCCTTCTCATTCCAGTCTCCTGCTCTTCTCTCAAACTTTTCTCCCACCCATCCTTCCTTCTTGACTAATGACAGGCCTCATTCTATCTTGTACCTGCCTCACCTGTATGACATCATCCTACATTGGTGTACTCCAGAGTACAAGTGTTATGGTTTGCCTTGGAGTTATCTGTATTTTGATGCTAATTCCACTGCCCCAAGGACAGCTGCCTAGTCACATACTCAGGACTCTGGTGACTTCACCAGAACCTTCTCCCCATTGAATTTGTAAAGTACAGGTGAGGGGCAGGTACTGGATAGAAGGAGGCTTGTCATTGGAGGAGAAGGAAGGTGGGCAGGAGAGAAGTTTAAAGGAAGAGGAGGAACAAGGAGACAGGACAGAGAGGAGGAGACAGGACAGAGAGGAGAAGGTGAGAAGCCATGTTAAGATTGGACTGACCCTGGGCTCCAACCACATAGTGAAAGACCTCTGGAGAGGACCTTTCCCTCAGGAGGAGACCCAAGGGCCCAATGACCGAGCCGAGACCTCCGGATGCAATCAGCAAGAGGGTTTATTGGAAAACACAGGTACCTGTGGGCACACAGTCTCTTCGGAGGACTTGCGTGCCCAGCAGCTCCAGCATGGGGCTTTTATAGGGTTTGGGGAAGCAGAAGCGGGCGTACAGAAGCAGAGGCATAGTTACGGAGATTGGTGGATTTAAACGAGGCACATAGAAATGTTCACATATGATTGGCTATTTCACATGATGAGGTAATATGGTATAGCTACACACATTGGCAGGTTTGAATCATATTTAAATGAGGTTGTAACGTGGTAAGAGAGTACGTGCAGGCTGGGACGTCCTGAATGTCAGGGGCTAGGGGCTTATCCCTTTCCTGCCAGGGTGGCCTGTGAGTCAGATCCGGTACTTAGTCTGTTCTTGCATTCCTTTCCTTTTTATGGTCTGTTAGTTTTAACAGTGACTCGGCCCTAGGTATCTTGGCGTGCCTGGGCTCGTTCAAGCCTGTTGCAGCTCTGAGTTAAGACTCATGGGGGGGTCTTTCAATATATAGCAATGAATAGCCTAGTAAGAGCACCAGTGGAAGGGGAAGCCCTTGGTCCTGCTAAGACTGAATCCCCAGTGAATGTGATTGTTCTGGGGAGGGCGGTAATAGGGGGAGGATGGGGAGGGGAACACCCATATAGAAGGGGAGGAGGAGGGGTTAGGGGGATGTTGGCCTGGAAACCGGGAAAGGGAATAGCAATCGAAATGTAAATAAGAAATACTCAAGTTAATAAAGAAAAAAAAAAGAATTAAAAAAAATAAGATTCTGATCTGTGTATTTATAGGTTGTTATTAATGTTCCTGAGGGATGGATGGTACTGGGCTTTGTATGCTTAAGTGGGCAATTATATCTTATCAATTGGGTCAAAGGTTATTGTGTTGTGTGTTCTTTTATGTGACGGTTTGAGTGTAGGAAAGTGTGTGGCGGCAAGAGACACTGGGCCGCCGAGGAGTTGGGATGTGTTTCTGCCAAGATACCTAGCAGATATCTTGGTACACGTGGTGTGGACCTAGTGGGGTAAAAGACAACCTTACCTTTTTTATTTTTATATTTTTACAACAACATACATGCATTATCAAACACAAATTATGAAGTATATAAAAATATAATGTATAGTCATAGCAATTTAATCTTTTGAAATGTAGTATGTATTCCAGTTAGATACCTTATCAGTTTCTACATGAAGTTTAATGACAAATTTGTCTTTATTTTAGATGTAGTAGACATATGTTATTGTCAACGTGAATGAATCTTATTGTATAGTTTTATTTCTTTATTTAAATATTTATAATTTATTTGAAAAATTTATAAATGCATACAGTTCTTTGTGTGATTTGTGTGAGGGTTTTTCTTTGTCTTTTCTTTTTATTTTTTCTTTTCTTTCTTTTGATTTTTTTTTTTTTGAGACAGGGTTTCTATGTAGCCCTGGTTGTCTGGTCTCGTATTGTAGATGAGACTGGCCTCACAGATATCCACTTGAGCCTGCCTCTTGAGTGCTGGGATCAAAGGCATGGACCACCATACCTGGCTTTTTATTTATTTCTTGTGCTTTTATTTTGTGTTTTGCATTGTCTTTTTTAAATAATTGATTATTTTTTTACATTTCAATTGTTTTTTTAGTAAATTTTTATTCAATGACGCTCATTTTATTTACATGTGACAATTACATGGATATGAAATGATATCCATGATATTTGCTGTTATAAGTATAGAATTCCAAGCACTTGTTATTTTTTCCTCAGTTCATTATTTTTTTAAATTGAATATTTTTTACTTAACTTTAAATACTATTCCCTTTCCTAGTTTCCCGTCCATAAGCCCCTGATCCCATCCCCCCTCATCTTCTTTTATAAGGGTGTTACCCCTCCCAAATAATACCTCTCATCCCCCTGACATTACCCATGTTGAACATTTTTTCAGGTATTTCTCAGCCATTCGATATTCCTCAGCTAAGAATTGTTTGTTTAGTTCTGTACCCCATTTTTAATAGTGTTATTTTGCTTTCTGAAGTCTAACTTCTTGAGTTCCTTGTATATATTGGATATTAGCCCTCTGTGAGATATAGGATTGGTAAAGATCTTTTCCCAATGTGTTGGTTGTCATTTTGTCCTAATGACAGTGTCCTTTGCCTTACAGAAACTTTGCAGTTTTATGAAGTCCCCACTTGTTAATTCTTGATCTTAGAGCATAAGCCATTGGTGTTTTGTTCAGGAAAATTTCCCCAGTGCCCATATGTTTGAGTCTCCTCCCTTCTTTTCTTCGATTAGTTTGATTGTGTCTGGATTTATGTATAGGTCCTTGATCCACTTGGACTAAAGCTTTGTACAGGATCATAAAAATGGATCAATTTGCATTCTTCTGCATGCTGACATCCAGTTAAACCAGCAACATTTATCGAAAATGCTATCCTTTTTCCACTTGATGGTTTTAGCTCCTTTGTCAAAGATCAAATGACCATAGATGTGTGGTTTCATTTCTGGATCTTCAATTCTATTCCATTGATCTACCTGCCTATCTCTGTACCGATACTATACAGGTGTTTTTTTTTTGTTTTGTTTTTTTTTTTTTCTTTTTACCACTATTGCTCTGTAATACTTCTTGAGTTCAGGGATAGTGATTCCCCCTGAAGTCCTTTTATTGTTGAGGATAGTTTTACTATCCTCGGATTTTTTGTTGTTCCAAATGAATTTGCAAATTGCTCTTTCTAACTCTATGAAGAACTGAGTTGGAATTTTGATAGGGATTGCATTGAGTCTGTAGATTGCTTTTGGTAAGATGACAACTTTTACTATAATTATCCTGCCAATCCATGAGCATGGGAGTTATTTCTATCTTCTGAGATCTTCTTCAATTTCTTTCTTCAGAGACTTGAAGTCCTTGTCATACAGATGCTTCAAATGTTTGGTTAGAGTCACACCGAGTTATTCTATTTTATTTGACTATTGTGAAGGGTGTCATTTCCCTTATTTATTTCTCAGTCTGTTTATCCTCTGAGTAGAGGAAGACTACTGATTTGTTTGAGTTACTTTTAGACCCAGCCACTTTGCTGAAGTTGCTTATCCTCTCTGGGGGAACTTATGGGGTCACTTAAGCATACTATCATATCATCTTCAAATAGTGATACTTTGACTTCGTCCTTTCAAATTTGTATTCTTTTGATCTCCTTTTGTTGTCTGATTGTTCTGGCTAGGATTTCAACTACTATACTGAATGAGTAGGGAGAGAATGGGCAGCCTTGTCTAGTCCCTGATTTCAGTGGTATTGGGATTACTTCAAGTTTCTCTCCATTTAGTTTTATGTTGGCTAATGGTTTGCTGTATATTGCTTTTACTATGTTTAGATATGGGCCTTGAATTCCTGATCTTTCCAAGACTCTTAACATGAAAGGGTATTGAATTTTGTCAAATGCTTTCTCAGCATCTAATGAGATGATCAAGTGGTTTTTTTTTTATTTGAGTTTGTTTATGTAGTGAATTAGGTTGATGGATTTTCATATATTGAAGCATCCCTGCATCCTTGGTATGATTCCTACTTGAACATAATGGAGGATCATTTTGATGTGTTCTTGAATTCGGTTTATGAGATTTTTATTGAGAATTTTTTGTTGAAATTCATAAGGAAAATTGGTTTGAAGTTCTCTTTCTTTTTGGGTCTTTGTATGGTTTAGGTATAAGTGTAATTTAGAAGGAATTGGGTAGTGGTCCTTCTATCTCTATTTTGTGGAATAGATTAGACAGTATTAGTATGAGGCCTTCTATGAAGGTCTGATAGAATTATGCACTAAATTCCTCTTTTCCTGGGCTTTTTTGGGTTGGGACACGTTTAGTCACTGCTTCTTTAGGAGTTACTTTAGGAGTTATGGTATTGTTTAGATGGTTTATCTGATTCTGATTAAACTTTGGTTCCTGGTATCTGTCTAGAAAATTGTCCATTTTCTCCTGATTTTCCAGTTTTGCTGAGTATAACCTTTTGTAGTAAGATTGGATTTTTTTTTTAATTTCCTCAGATTCTGTTGTTATGTCTCTCTATTTCTGATTTTGTTAATTTGTATACATTCTCTGTGCCCTCTAGTAGGTCTAGCTTGTTTTTCTCAAAGAATAAGCTCCTGGTTTTGTTGATGCTTTGTATAGTTCTTTTTGTTTCTACTTGGTTGTTTTCAGCCCTGAGTTTGATTATTTCCTGCTGTTTACTCATCTTGGGTGTATTTGCATCCTTTTGTACTAGAGCTTTTAGATATACTGTCAAGCTGTATGCTCTATTCAGTTTCTTTTTGGAGGCCCCTAGCAGTATTAGTTTTCCTCTTAGCACTGCTTTCATTGTGTCTTACAAGTTTGGATATGTTGTGCCTTCATTTTCATTAAATTCTAAAAAGTTTTTAATTTCTTTATTCCTTCCTTGATCCAATTATCATTGAATGGAGAGTTGTTTAGCTTCCATGTATAGGTATGCTTTCTGCTGTTTTTGTTGTCATTGAAGACCAGCCTTAGTCCTTTGTGATCTGATAGAATGAATTGGATTATGTCAAACTTCTTATATCTATTGAGGCCTGTTTTATGACAGAATATATGGTCAGTTTTGGAGAAGGTGCCGTGAAGTGCTCAGAAAAAGCTATATTCTTTTGTTTTAGGATGAAATGTTCTATAGATATCTGTTAAGTACATTTGGGTCATAACTTCTGTTATTTTCGCTGTGTCTTTTTTTGTTGTTGTTGTTGTTTCTGTTTCCATGTTTAGTTTCTGTTTCATTTGTTGAGAGTAGGGTGTTGAAATCTCCCACTATCATTGTGTAAGGTCCAACATGTTCTTTGAAATTTTGTAACATTTCTTCTATGAATGTAGGTGTTCTTGCATTTGGAGCATAGAAATTCAGGATTGAGAGTTTATCTTGGTGGATTTTTTTCTTTGATGAATATGAAGTTTCCTTATCTTTTAAGATAACTTTTAGTTTAAAGTCTATTTTATTTGATATTAGAATGTCTACTCTAGCTTGTTTATTGGGACTATTTGCTTGGAAAATTGTTTTCCAGCCTTTTACTCTGAGATAGTATCAGTCTTTGTCTCTGAGGTTTGTTTCTTGTATGCAGCCAAATGCTGGGTCCTCTTTACGTATCCAATCTGTTAGTCTATGTCTTTTTATTACTGAATTGAGCTCATTGATGTTAAGAAATATTAAGGAATAGTGATTTTTGTTTCTGGTCATTTTTGTTGTTAAAGGTGGAATTATTGTTTTGTGGTTCTCTTCTTTTGGTTTGTTGCAAGGAGATTGCTTTCTTGCTTTTTTTTGAGTGTGGTTTCCCTCCTTGTGTTGGAGTTTTCCATCTATTATCCTTTGTAGAGTTGGGTTTGTGATAAGATATGGTGTAAATTTGTCATGAAATATCTTGGTTTCTCCGTGTATGTTAATTGAGAGTTTTCCTGGATACAGTAACATGGGTTGGCATTTGTGTTGTCTTAGGGTCTATATGACATCTGCCCAGGATCTTCTGGTTTTCATATTCTCTCATGAGAAGTCTGGTGTAATTCTGATAGCTCTGCCTTTATATGTTACTTGACCTTTTGTCCTTACTTCTTTTTTTTTTCCATCTTTATGAGATTGGGTATTTCTTATTTACATTTCAAATGTTATTCCCTTTCCTGGTTTCCAGGCCAACATCCCCCTAGCCCCTCCCCCTCCCCTTCTGTATGAGTGTTCGCCTCCCAAACCTCCCCACATTACCACCCTTGCCCCAAGAAACTGGTTCACTGGGGGTCCAGCTTTGGCAGGACCAAGGGCTTCCCCTTCCAGTGGTGCCCTTACTAGGCTATACATTGCTACCTATGCAGTTGGAGCCCAGGGTCAGTCCACGTATAGTCTTTGGTAGTGGCTTAGTTCCTGGAAGCTCTGGTTGCTTGGCATTGTTGTTCATATGGGGTCTCAAGCCCCTTCAAGCTCTTTCAGTCATTTCTCTGATTCCTTCAACAAGGGTTCCATTCTCAGTTCAGTGGTTTGCTGCTGGCATTCGCCTATGTATTTGCCATATTCTGAGTGTGTTTCTCAGGAGAGACCTACATTCAGTTCCTGTCAGCCTGTACTTCTTTGCTTCATCCATCTTATCTAATTGGGTGGCTGTATATGTGTGGGCCACATGTAGGGCAGGCTCTGAATGTGTGTTCCTTCAGCCTCTGTTCTAAACTTTGCTTCCCTATTCCCTCCCAAGAGTATTATTGTTTCACTTTAAAAGAAGGAGTGAGGCATTTGCATTTTGGTCATCCTTCTTGAGTTTCATGTGTTCTGTGCATCTAGGGTAATTCAAGCACTTGGGCTAATATCCACTTAACAATGAGTGCATACCATGTGTGTTTTTCTGTGATTGGGTTACCTCACTCAGGATGATATTTTCTAGTTCCATCCATTTGCCTATGAATTTCATAAAGTCATTGTTTTTGATAGCTGAGTAGTATTCCATTGTGTAGATGTACCACATTTTCTGTATTCATTCTTCTGTTGAAGGGCATCTGGGTTCTTTCCAGCTTCTGGCTATTATAAATAAGACTGCTATGAGCATAGTGGAGCATGTGTCTATGTTGTATGTTGTAGCATCTTTTGGTTATATGCCAAAGAGAGGTATAGCTGGGTCCTTAGTTAGTGAAATGTCCAATTTTCTGAGGAACCTCCAGACTGATTTCCAGAATGGTTGTACCAGTCTGCAATCCCACCAACAATGGAGGAGTGTTCTTCTTTCTCCACATCCTCGACAGCATCTGCTGTCACTGGAGTTTATGATCTTAGCCATTCTCACTGGTATGAAGTAGAATCTCAGGGTTGTTTTGATTTGCATTTTCCCTATGACTAAAGATGTTGAACATTTCTTTAGGTGTTTCTCAGCCATTCTGCATTCCTCAGCTGTGAATTCTTTGTTTAACTCTGAGCCCCATTTTTAATAGGGTTATTTGTCTCCCTGCAGTCTAACTTCTTGAGGTTTTTTTTGTATATTTTGGATATAAACCCTCTATCAGTTGTAGGATTGGTAAAGATGTTTTCCCAATCTGTTGGTTGCCATTTTGTCCTAACAACAGTGTCCTTTGCCTTACAGAAGCTTTGCAGTTTTATGAGATCCCATTTGTCGATTCTTGATCTTAGAGCATAAGCCATTGGTGTTTTGTCCAGGAAATTTTCTCCAGTGCCCATGTGTTTGAGATTCTTCCCCACTTTTTCTTCTATTAGTTTGAGTGTATCTTGTTTGATGTGGAAGTCCTTGATCCATTTGGACTGAAACTTTGTACAGGATGATAAGCATGGATCGATCTGCATTCTTCTACATGCTAACCTCCAGTTGAACCAGCACCCTTTGCTGAAAATGCAATCTTTTTTCCATTGGATGGTTTTGGCTCCTTTGTCAACAATCAAGTGACCATAGGTGTGTGGTTTCATTTCTGGGTCTTCAATTCTATTCCACTGGTCTTTCTGCCTGTCTCTGTACCAATATCTTACAGTGTTTTCTTTTTTTGTTTGTTTGTTTGTTTGCTTTGCTTTTTTTTTTCCTTTTTATCACTATTGCTCTGTAATACTGCTTGAGTTCAGGGATAGTGATTCCCCCGAAGTCCCTTTATTGTTGAGGGCAGTTTTAGCTATCCTGTGTTTTTTGTTATTCCAGATGAATTTGCAAATTGTTCTGTCTAACTGTATGAATTTTGATTGGGATTTCATTGAATCTGTAGATAACTTTTGGTAAAATGGCCATTTTTACTATATTAATCCTGTCAATCCATGAGATGTGAGATATTTCCATCTTCTGAGATCTTCTTCAATTTCTTTCATCAGAGGCTTGAAGTTTTATCATACAGATCTTTCACTTGCTTGGTTAAAGTCACACCGAGGTATTTTATATTATTTGGGACTATTATGAAGGGTGTCGTTTCCCTAATTTCTTTCTCGGCTTGTTTCTCTTTTGGGTAGAGGAAGGCTATTGATTTATTTGAGTTAGTTTTATACCCAGCCACTTTGTTGAAGGTGTTTTTCAGGTTTAGTAGTTCTTTAATGGAACTTTTTGGATCACTTAAATATACTGTCATATCATCTGCAAATAGTGATATTTTGACTTCTTTTCCGATCTGTATCCCCTTGACCTCCTTTTGTTGTCTGATTGCTCTGGCTAGCACTTCTAGAACTATATTGAATAAGTAGGGAGAAAGTGGGCAGCCTTGTCTAGTCCCTGATTTTAGTGGGATTGCTTCAAGTTTCTCTCCATTTAGTTTAATGTTAGCTACTGGTTTGCTGTATATGGCTTTTACTATGATTAGGTATGGGCCTTGAATTCCTGTTCTTTCTAGAACTTTTATTATGAAGGGGTGTTGAATTTTGTCAAATGCTTTCTCAGCATCTAATGAAATGACCATGTGGTTTTTATCTTTCAGTTTGTTTATATAGGGGATTACATTAATGGTTTCCCATATATTAAACCATCCCTGCATACCTGGGATGAAGCCTACTTGATTATGATGGATGATTGTTTTGATGTGCTCTTGGATTTAGTTTGCAAAAATTTTATTGAGTATTTTTGCGTCACTATTCGTAAGGGAAATTGGTCTGAAGTTCTCTTTCTTTATTGGGTCTTTGTGTGGTTTAGGTATAAGAGTAATTGTGGCTTCATAGAAGGAATTCGGTAGCTATCCATCTGTTTTAATTTTGTGGAATAGTTTGGATAGCATTGGTATGAGGTCTTCTATGAAGATGTGATAGAATTCTGCACTGAACCCATCTGGACCTGGGCTCTTTTTGGTTGGGAGACTTTTAATGACTGCTTCTGTTTCTTTAGGAGTTATGGGGTTGTTTAAATGGTTTATCTGTTCCTGATTTGACTTTGGCACCTGTTATCTGTCTAAGAAATTGCCTATTTCCTCCTGATATCCCAGTTTTGTTGAATATAGGCTTTTGGAGTGTTATCTGATGATTTTTTGAATTTCCTGTGATTCTGTTGTTATGTCTCCCTTTTCATTTCTCATTTTGTTAATTTGGACATACACTCTGTGTTCTCTGGTTAGTCTGGCTAAGCGTTTGTCTATCTTGTTGATTTTCTCAAAGAACCAGCTTTTGGTTCTGTCGATTCTTTGTATAGTTCTTTTTGTTTCTACTTGGTTGATTTCAGCTCTGAGTTTGATTATTTCCTGCTTTCTACTCCTCTTGGGTTTATTTGCTTTCTTTTTTTCTAGAACTTTTAAGTGTGCTGTCAAGGTGTTGATATATGCTCTCTCCTGTTTCTGCAGGGACTCAGAGCTATGAATTTTCCTCTTTGCACAGCTTTCATTGTTTCCCACAAGTTTGGGTATGCTGTACCTTCATTTTCATTAAATTCTAAGGAGTCTTTAATTTCTTTCTTTATTTGTTCCTTGTCCAGGTCATCATTGAATAGAAATTGTTCACTGTCCATGCATATGTGGGCATTCTTCCCTTATTGTTATTGAAGACCAGCTTTAGCCCATGGTGGTCTGATAGGATGCATGGGATTATTTCTATCTTCCTGTATCTGTTGAGCCCTGTTTTATAACCGATTACATGGTCAATTTTGGAGAAAGTACCATTATGTGGTGAGAAAAAGTTATATCCTTTTGTTTTAGGATAGAATATTCAATAAATACGTGCTAAGTCCATTTGGTTAATGACTTCTCTTAGTCTTTCTATGTCTCTGTTTAATTTCTGTTTCCATGATCTGTCCATTGATGAGAGTGGGGTGTTGAAATCTCCTACTATTATTGTGTGAAGTGCAATGTGTGCTTTGAGTTTTAGTAAGGTTTCTTTTATGTATGTAGGTGCCCTTGTATTTGGAGCATAGATATTTAAGAGGAGTTCATTGTGGTGGATTTTTCCTTTGATGAATATAAAGTGTCCTTCCTTATCTTTTCTGATGACTTTTGGTTGAAAATCGATTTTATTTGATATTAGAATGGCTACTCCAGCTTGCTTCTTCAGACCATTTGCTTGGAAAGTTGTTTTCCAGCCTTTTACTCTGAGGTAGTGTCTGTCTTTGTCTCTGAGGTGTGTTTCCTGTAAGCAGCAAAATGTTGGGCCCTCATTGCATATCCAGTTTGTTAATGTGTGTCTTTTTATTGGGGAATTGAGTCCATTGATGTTGAGAGATATTAAGGAACAGTGATTGTTGCGTCTTGTTATCTTCGTTTTTGTAGGTGAGATTATTTTTGTGTACTTGTCTTCTCTTTGTTTTGTTGCAAAATGATTAGTTTCTTGCTTTTTCTAGGGTGTAGCTTGCCTCCTTATGTTGGGCTTTACCATTTATTATCCTTTGTAGGGCTGGATTTGTAGAAAGATATTGTGTAAATTTGGTTTTGTCATGGAATATCTTGGTTTCTCTATCTATGTAAATTGAGAGTTTTGGTGGATACAGTAACCTGGGCTGGCATTTGTAATCTCTTAGGGGTCTGTATGACATCGGTCCAGGATCTTCTGGCTTTCATAGTCTCTGGTGAGATATTTGGTATAATTCTGATAGGTCTGCCTTTATATGTTACTTGACCTTTTCCTCTTACTGCTTTTAATATTCTTTCTTTATTTTGTACATTTGGTGTTTTGACTATTATGTGATGCGAGGAGTTTCTTTTCTGGTCCAATCTATTTGGAGTGCTGTAGGCTTCTTGTATGTTTATGGGCATCTCTTTTTTTAGGTTAGGGAATTTTCTTCTATGATTTTGTTGAAGATATTTACTGGTCCTTTGAGTTGGGAAGTCTTCCCTCTCTTCTATACCTATTATCGTTAGGTTTGATCTTCTCATTGTGTCCTGGATTTCCTGTATGTTTTGGGCCAGTAGCTTTTTCCGTTTACATTATCTTTGAGAGTTGTGTCAATGATTTCTATGGAATCTTCTGCTTCTGAGATTCTCTCTTCTATCTCTTGTATTCTGTTGGTGATGCTTACATCTAAGGCTCATTGTCGCTTCCTTTGGTTTTCTATATCCAGGGTTGTTTCCCTTTGTGCTTTCTTTATTGCTTCTATTTCCATTTTCAATTCCTTCACCTGTTTGATTGTGTTTTCCTATAATTCTTTCAGGGATTTTTGTGTTTCCTCTCTAAGGGCCTCTACTTATTTGTTTGTGTTTTCCTGCATTTCTCTAAGGGATTTCTTTATGTCTTTCTTGTGGTCCTCCATCTTCATGATCAAATGTGATTTTAAATCTAGATCTTGCTTTTCTGATGTGTTTGAATATTCAGTGTTTGCTTTGGTGGTAGAATTAGGCTCCGATGATGTCATGTAGTCTTGTTTTCTGTTTCTTGGGTTTCTATGCTTGCCTCTTGCCATCAGGTTGTCTCTAGTGTTTCCTCGTTCTGCTATTTCTGACAGTGGCTAGACCATCCTATAGGCCTGTGTATCAGGAGTGCTGTAGACTTGTTTTTCTGTTTTCTTTCAGTCAGTTATGGGAACAGAGTGTTCTGCTTTCAGGCGTGTAGCCGTTCCTGTCTACTGGCTTTCAGCTGTTTCTGTGGGCGTGTGTCCTGAGTCCATCAGGCAGGCCACTTGGAGCATAAAAGTTGGTCTTACCTCTGGTCTCTGTCTTGATGTTGCTAGTCAGGTCTGGGTTCCAGCTCTCTGTGAGGACAGTAACCAGATGGTCCTGTCCTTTTTTCTCGGGGTCCTTGTGCACGGGGGCCCAGATGGTGCTAAGTGTTTTCCTCTAGAGTCAGAAATGTGGGCAGACTGTAGTCTCCTCTGGTTTCCCAGGCATGTTTGCCCCTTTGAAGGTCTAGTTCTCCCTCCCATGGGATTTGGGTTCAGGGAGCTGTTTGACCGGTTCCTTTCAGATCCGGGTGCAGTCTAGACCTCATGGCTCCTGCTGCTTGAGTGCCCCTATCTTCCTGTTTCTAGAGGCCCTATACAGTTTCCTCTTGTGCCAGGGATGTGGGTAAAGGTGGACAGTACTAGCGGTCTCTTTTGCCCTTCAATCTTAGGAGTGCCCACACGTCTGTGTGATGAGCTCTCTCTCCCATGGCTTTTCGGAGCAGGGAGTTGTAGGCTGGGATCAGCGAGGTTCGGGTGCCACCTAGAAACTGGAAGTGTTCGATCCTGGAGGAATTTTGCCTTTGTGTGTCCTGAGTCCACCAGGCAGGTCACTTGGATCAGAAAAGTTGGTCTTACCTCTGGTCTTGGGCCCGAAGTCGCTCTTTGGGGCTTGGTTTCAGCTCTCCATGAGGTCAGCATCCAGAAGGGTCTGCCCCGCCTTCTCCCGGGTCCCTGTGTACAGGGGTCCCCAATGGTGCTAGGCATTTTCCTCTAGAGTCAGAAATGTGGGCAGAGAGTAGTCTCCTCTGGCTTCCTCTGTATGTCTGCCCCTCTGAAGATCTAGCTCTCCCTCCCATGGGATTTCCTTACTTCTTTTAATATTCTTTTTTTGTTCTATTTTTGTTTGCTGTTTTTTTTTTCTTTTCTATTATGTGTCTCGTCCAATCTATTTGGAGTTCTATTTGGCTTCTTGTATGTTTATAGGCTTCTTTAGTTTAGGGAAGTTTTTCCCTATAATTTTGTTGAAGATATTTACTGGTCTTTTAAGTTGGCAATCTTGACTCCCTTCTATACCTATTATCCTTAGGTTTGATCTTCTTATTATGTCCTTGATTTCCTGTATGGTTTGGGTTAGGAGCTTTTTTCATTTTACATTATCTTTGATGGTTGTGTCAATGTTTTCTATGGTATGTTCTTCCACTGAGATTCTCTCTTCTATCTCTTGTATTCTGTTGGTGGTGCTTACATCTCTGACTTCTAATCTCTGTCTTATGTTTTCTACCTCCAGTCTTGTCTCTCTTTTTGATTTTTTTTTATTGTTTCTATTTTCATTTTAGATCCTGGATGGTTTTGTTCAATTCCTTCACCTGTCTGGTTGTGTTTTCCTGTATTTCTTTCAAGGATTTAATGTGTTTCCCCCTTAAGGGCTTTCATTTATTTACCTGTGTTTCTACATTTTTTAAGGGAATTATTTATGTCTTTCCTAAAGTCGTTTATCATCATCATGATTTTAGATCAGAATCTTGGTTTTCATATGTGTTGGTGTATCCAGGGCTTGCTTAGTGATTGTTCTGTGCTCTGATGATGCTAAGGAGCCTTGGTTTCTGCTGCTTATGTTCTTGTACTTCCTTCCTGTCATCTGATTATCTCTAATATTAGCTGATCTTGATTCTCTGACTGGAGCTTGTTCTTTCTATGAGCCTGTGAGCCTGGGTGTGTTAGCACTCTTGTTATCTTAGGTGTGTCAGCATTCTTGGGAGACAAGCCATCGTTGAGTTGGATTGGTCTGTGGCGATCTGTGGCTCAGGGTTTGCTCTGGGTGGGCAGGGTGAGCACATGGAAACCCTAACAATTGTGACTCCAGCTGCTCCAAAGTTTCTGGGTTCTGTGGGCTCTGAGAGTATCCCACTTGGCCAGGTATTAAGGTGGTAGTGGTGGTCTCACCTGTGAGCTTAGGTATGTCAGAACTTTTGTCGTCAAGCTATCTCTAGGCAAGATTTGAGTGTAGAGAGCTGTGGTACAGAGTCACCTCCAGGTGAAGATGGAAATTGGAAGGTTACATTGTCTTTTTAAAACTTTTTTATTTATTTTTTTATGTGCATTTGTGTTTTCCTTGCATGTGTGTCTGTGGGAGGATGTCAGATCTTGGAGTTATAGTCGTTAGTTCCCATGTGGGTGCTGGGAATTGATCCCCTAAAAGAGCATTCAGTACTCTTATGAACCCTCTGTCCAGCCTGTATGAATTTCATTTTAATTATATATATATATAATTATATACATATATGGATAGATATAGATATAGATATCTATCATCTGTTTATCTATCCATATATCTATATCTCTATCTATCTATCTATCTATCTATCTATCTATCTATCTATCTATCTATCTATATATATATCTTCCTCTCTCTAGTTTCTGATAGAGCTCCCACCCCATTTCACTCCAAATTTCATGTCTTCTTCCTCCTTTTCCTCTTCCTCTTATTCTTCCTCTTATTCTTATTTCTATCATTGTAATTCTTAGTTCATCTTAGTCTTATTCTTTTTGTTATTTAGTGTTGCTGGAGCACTGGAGCGTGGGACCATTCACCAATGCATTATGGAAGCCACTTAGCTTCTGTCAGCTGTCTTCCTCACTTGCCAGTGTTTATATTCCTTCCATGATATTTCCTGAACCTTGGATATATGCTGTAGCTGAGCTTTCAGTTACTTATACTTGGCACATAAATATTTGTAAAGCAGTTTGATAACTGCTTAACATAGGAACAGTAGTGCTGCCCCAAGGGCCTATCATCTCTTCAGTCATAAGCTTAACATAAGTTTTGCAATGTCAATCTTCATGCATTCCTCTTTTGGAGCAGACCTCATAGTCCATCAGAAAATGGTTGGTCATCTTTATAACTGTCTTGTCACTACTGCACCAGTGGGTGCCCTTAGCCAGGGAGATTGGTACTGTACTGTATTACACTTAGGTCCAGCCTGGAGTAAATCCATTGTTCTTTTTTCCACAGCAGCCTGAGTCCTTTCTTCTGGTAATTGTAAGCTAGACAGTAGGGAGAGAATTTGCTGATCAGTTGAAGTTGATATGTCTATTTATTGGATTCAAAGTGAATGGTGTCTTTAGCAATAGGATGCCTGTCATCTAGTTATGAACCAGGAGCATTGTCATGTGCTGTTTTGGGTGCTTTTAGAATCTTCCTGTCAAATCAATCACTCATAGGGATCTTGTGTCTGGTACTGAGGTTTTCATTTAATGCCCTGTCTTGTGGGAGCAGTGTTATCTACACATGCAGAGCAGTCTTCTCAAATTACTTTTTGTTATGTATCATATTTTTAAATAACGTAAAAGCTAGTGGATTTATGAAAGACTTCTTCATTCATCATTGGTTTTGGTCAAGCCACTTCTTATCTTCTTGATCTTCTCTTCCTATCTTCATCCTTACCTTAAGTTTAACTCAACTTACTTCCCCCTGTTCTTTTCACATCATTTGTGTGCTATGATCCTCTCTATTCCCATTTTCCCCTGGGTTTAAAATCACAGTATTTTCATGCATCTTCCTCTGGATTATGCCTTCTCCACTTGTTTCACCAGCCCCTTTGAATCCCTCTTCTTCCCCATATTCTCCCACTTTATCTATACCTTGTCTGCATTTTACCATCTCTCCTTTTAAATTATCTACCCACGAATGCCCAGTTTCTAATGCCAGCCTTCCAGATGCATTCGAATTAAACATCTGGAACAAAAGTCAATGTTAGGATCTACATGTGAATGCAAGATTGTGACCTCTGTCTTACTGGGTCTTGGTAACCTCACAAAGCATCATTTATTTTTCATTCTGTCCATTAATTTGTAATAAGTTTCATTACTTATTTTACAGAAGAATAATAGCCTTTTGCATATACATACCACATGTTTTCTTATTTGTTCATGAGTTGATGGATGTCTAGGTTGCTTCCATTTTCTAGCTGTTGTGACCAGAGCAACAATGAACATGGATATTCAGGTAACTCTGTGGTAGGTCATACAACCCTTCAGTATGTGCTCAGGTTCATATGGCAGTTCTACAGGAAACTTTCAGACTGATTTCCAAAGTGGCTTTACTAATTTATATTCTTATCAACACCGTATAATTGCGCCCTCTCCCCACATCCAGGTTAACATTTGTTGTCATTTGTACTTTTAATGTTGGCCATACTAACTAGGGCTTCATGTAATCTTAGTTTTAATGAATCTCCCTGATGGATAAAGATGTTGAACATTAAGAAAAGTGGTTACTCTCCATTTGTATTTTTTTGTTTGCAGAACTTTTTGTTTGCTTCTGTGGGTCATTTTTTCAATGGA